>NW_022589734.1:18169720-18471456 GCF_004348235.1 Phoca vitulina
GGGGGTGGGGGGTGGGGGGAGAGAATTTCTTGGCTGCAGGAATGACACAGAAGTTCTAAACTTGGCTCGCTCTCAGGATCGACCCAAGGAGTCTTGCTGTCATATTCCTGGGTTACTCAGGTATTCTGTCAGTATCTCCCGGTATTGGAAAATAGATACATGGAGTTGATGGGTACCATCAATTTTTTTCTTTTTCTTTCTTTCTTTCTTTTTTTTTTTGATGATCTTTTGAAGTCTTGAAGCATTTGTTTGGCTCTCTATGTAGGAGAAAGCATGTCTGGCCGTGTCTGCCTGAATAGGTTGCTGGCTTTTAGATCTTCCTCCTCCTCCTCTACCCCTCCTTCTTGTTACTTTTTCAAGCGCGTTGGACAGGGTCTAGCTGTTACTTTAGCAGGTTCCATGTCCTTCCCGAGGGCTCTGGGATTACCTCTGAACTGCAAAGTTACAGAAGTCCTATTTTCAGTTATAGGAGTCCTGCTGAAGAGCTTCTATAATCCATCCACTTTCTTCTTGTCCACAGTCCTATCACGAGGCCCCTTGTGTCTGGTCTGGAGACGTTCATGAACATCTGCGTGAGAACAGGCTAAGTGTGTTTGCCCAATTTCCAAGATGACTCCTAAGCGGAAGAGTGGCAAACGTCCTAGAATATTAAGTTAACTGCCATTCACAACATTACTTGGAATTCTGCCACTTCTTGGATAAGGTGTAGGTGTGAAAACACTAGTAATTCTTTGGTGGTGTTTCAATTGCAGTGATAAGCTGAGAACAAGAATTTGGGATTTCTAGCAGGATTCAAAATGGTCACCTTATTTTTTAAAAATTTTCAAAAGATTTTATTCATCAGAGAGAGTGTGAATGAGTGCAGGAGCACACATGAACAGTGGGGGGAGGGGCAGAGGGAGAGGGAGAAGCTAAGCAGGGAGCCGGATGCGGGGCTCGATCCCAAGACCCTGATATCATGACCTGAGCCGAAGGCAGACGCTTAACTGACTGAGCCACCCAGGCGCCCCAAAAACGGTCACTTTAAAGAGTCAGTCTTCCACTCAAAGAGGAGATCTAACAAAACTTTCATTTTTTGTTTTGAGTACAAGCAAATAGAATATTATATATTGTATTTTTGTTTTATTCAGAAAAAATTATAGCAGATATTACCATATATGGTTTATATTCTGTGTAAGAATTTACAAATATTTAATAACATAAGAAGTGGACTTCCTTTCATACTATCATTTCCCAAAGATGATCATGCTTAGTCATTTGAGCTATTTTTCTACAGTTGTTTTTTTCCCCTTGAACATATATTTTTTTGTGTTGTTTTTGCTATAATTACTATCCCTATTTGTTTTAGAGTGGAAGGATGTTCTTTGGCAATTTGCCTTTTCACTTAGTTATAGGTCTTGAATGTCTTTTTATGGGTACATCTAATTGTACATCAAGGTGTTCAAAAGTTGCATTGTTCCCCATCATGTGGATAAACCATGGTTTATTTAATTATCTTTGAATTGAAGGGAATTTGTGCTTTTTATGCGTTTTCACTCACACTTTGCATAGCATGGGAGTGCTTTTGAGGGCGACATTCCTAGGAGTAGAAATGTGGTTCGATATATTTTTAAATGGTTTTCCAGTGTACATCTCCTCCAATGGACCTGTACTCTCCCACCCTTGTCAACACTGGGCATTATACATTTTTAAAAATTACCAAACTGATAAAAAATAAAATAATATCCCCGTTACTAAGGTTTTTAAGGTGAAAAAAATTAAAATTAGTAATGACACCTGGTGGAGGAAAAAAATCCACATTTGAAGCCTGGATGACTAAGTTTGGAGGAACAGAATTTTCTCTCTTTAGGGTATTAATAGGGCACTTGAAGCTCAGTTGCTCTTTGCAACTAGGTAAATTGGGAATATTTTTACACGATATTATTATTATTTTTTTTAAAGATTTTATTTATTTATTTGAGAGAGAGAGTGAGAGAGAGAAAGAGCACAAGAGGGGGGAGTGGGAGAGGGAGAAGCAGACTCCCTGCTGAGCAGGTAGCCCGATGCGGGACTCCATCCCGGGACTCCAGGTCATGACCTGAGCCGAAGGCAGTCGCTTAACCAACTGAGCCACCCAGGCGCCCAACACGATATTATTTTTTAAAAAAGATTTTATTTGCATGAGCCGGGGGAGGGGCAGCAGGAGAGGGGCCGATAATCTCAAGCAGGCTCCTCTATGAGTGCAGAGCCTGACATGGGGCTTGATCTCATGACCCTGAGATCATGACCTGAGCCAGGGAACACAAGCAGGGGGAGTGGGAGAGGGAGAAGCAGGCTTCCCGCGGAGCAGGGAGCCCGATGCAGGGGCTCGATCCCAGGACCCTGGGATCATGACCTGAGCCGAAGGCAGACGCTTAACTGACTGAGCCACCCAGGCGCCCCATAAGTTGGGAATTTTTTTTACATTAACATTATTATATAAGCGCAACTCGAGAGAACGTACACTGCTGTGCCTGACGCAGGGCTGGCATCTAGAGGTGCTCGGTGACTATATACTTTTTATTTTCTGGGGGTGCCCCTGGTAAAGGGAGAGAATGAATGACAGACCTGCTACAAACCATCTGCTTTCCAGGATCCTAGAGTCTCAAAAATTAAAGATTAATCATTGTAAATTATATAGTTAGTGCCTGTGCGCAGGTGGATTTATTGACTCTCTGCTCCGAAGCTGTGCCGTGGGTATGAGGGATGTATGGATAAGCAGGTGATTAGGACTTGCCATAAGAGCTGCTGTAATAGAAACACTAACAATTTTCGAGGTCTGTAATGGAGCAAATCCCCAAACTCAGTCCTCTGTTTTTACCTACTGTTCCATGCTCCTAATAAAAATAACATTTAGGGATGTCTGGGTGGCTCAGCTGGTTACGCGTCTGCCTTTGGCTCAGGTCATGATCCCGGGGTCCTGGGATCGAGCCCCGCATCGGGCTCCCTGCTCAGCGGGGAGTCTGCTTCTCCCTTTGCTGCTCCCCCTGCTTGTGCACTTTCTATCTCTCTCTGACAAACAAAATCTTTAAAAAAAAAAATTAAAAAATCAACAGGACTATTGAAATGGAGAATTCATGTCTGATGTTCTGTGATACACTGTATACACATACAGTATCCATTCTTCTCTCTGCCTAAGACCAGCTCCCACACTCATCTGCCATGGTGGTTTCCTGTTTTTCACGGATTCTAAGCCAGAGATCCTTGACAACTCAAGTCATCTGGAAATGTTACATTTGGAAGGTGTACAGGTTAGCTATGGACTTCTGTCTCCTAACCCACTAAGAAAGAGGAGGGTCATCATGCCCGTCTTTCATTTTAGACTATTGATGACCCTTTCCCAACCAGCGGTCCATGTGGAAGGCGGCTGTTCTGCCTTTGTGAGGGAGCTTAGCTCATCAACCCTTATTAGTCACTAATCTGTACTGTGTACCAGCAACTGTTTTCACTAAGTGATGGCAGCATTAATTGGGGGATAACGAGCCCCTCCCTAATTACAAATGAACACTGCTCCTTATACTTGTTAGGTGATCCCTTATAGATAAAGGGCCACTGAGGGAAGGCTGGGACAGGAGCAGGATGGCAGCATGTAATATGTTTTTAACCTGCTTCTAAGGAGTTGTTTAATTAATAGGAGATCAGCACATTTGAAGGCTTGAACAGGTGCAAACACACACACTTGTAACAAGCTGTGTAATTGACTGCAGTGTAACAAGCTGGGGCTGAGGATATAGACCTCACTAATCGCCTGCTCACCTCCTACCTGCGGCTGTAAAAAACAAAAAAACAAAAAACCAAAAACCCTGTTCTCTTTAGTGCAGGATTCTCTGAATCTATCAGGAAGACCCTGTTGTGTCGGGATGAGTTTAAATTCTAGGTCTTTGAGCAAAAATTCGTAAATGGGTTCATTTCTGCTCCCTACACACCATGAACATTGCTCCTCCTTTTTCTTGTTTATTTGCTTTTGTAGCCTTCCTAAAAATCTGGGGTTTGTGTGGGTGTTGTGTATGGTTGTGGGTAAATAGGCCTCCAGGTTCAGATCTCAGAGCCGAAGAATTCTGGAGTTCTAGGAGCCTTTAGGAGCAGCTATCCAGGCTCGGGATTGGCAAATTGCAATGCAGGGTCAATCCAGCCTGTGACCAGTTTTTTGTAAATAAAGTTTTATTGGCACACAGCCACGCTCCTTTGTTTATGTATTGTCCAGGCTGCTTTTACGCTATAATGGCAGAGGTGGGTAACTGTGTCAGAGACCATATGATGCATGAAGCTGACATTATTTACTGTCTGGCCCTTCATAGAAAACATCTGCTGACCCTTGAGATCAAGGGTAGAGTTTTACGATGTCATTGCCCGTCTCTGAACACCTCCAGGCAGAAACCATCTTACAAACAGCCAATTGCATTAAGATAATTCTGATACTACGATGTGGGGAAATTACCTTAGTGACTCACTTTTTCATTCTGGATCTACCCTCCAGAGTCATGTAAACTAGATCCAGGTTCTCTCCAATAAGCTCCTTCAGATATTTAAAGACTGTCCTCTTTCTCTGCTAAGTAGTTCCTTCTTCGGCTTTCCTTCATGTGGTGTGTTCCCCCAGGCCCTTTATCAACTCAGATTCTCCTTTGGTTCCATAAGAGTTGGCCAGCGTTCCTTTAAAAACCGTGGTTCTGAATACTTTGAGAATCTGACAGAAGTTATGGAATCTTCCTTAAAAAAGACTCCATAATGTTACATACAATTTTGAGATTCATAGATTCTTAGAAGCAAATCTGTCAGTTGAGTCTTGCTGAGCCTCTGTCTGCACGATGTCAGCTCACACTGAATGCGATGTTCACCCCAGATGGAGACCAGTACAAGGAGAACAAGATGTATTCAGCATAGCAGACTTAAGACAATTTAGCCTTAGAAATTTTATCTCCTGTAGACCTTGTCAGCAACCCAAATCCCCAAATCTTGTTACCTGTACTTCTGTTCCAGCATAGATTCTCCTGTTCTTTTGCAAATGAAAATTTTAATCTGAAAGCAGCACTTCCTGGTGGTTCTTATTAAGTTAGGTTTAGCCCACTGTCTTATTCTGTCATTTTTTTGTGCCTTAACTCCATCTCATGTACTTGTTCTTCTTCCAAGATTTATTACCTGCAAATTGGATATGAATGTAATATCTTGTTTGCCCAAACCATTGACAAAATTGCTGAAAAGACAAAACTGTGTAGGATTGTATCATGGCTTTGAAGACAGTTGCCAAGCTTGATGTCTTTCCATTAATTGGCTACTTTACTAGATCCAATTTACATTATATTATATTCAATTTCTCCCAAATTATAATTTCTCCTTATATGAAATCTGAATTTTATTTTACGCTATTTTTAAAAAGATTTTTGAGAGAGAGTGTGCGCTCACAAGTAGGGGGAGGGGCAGAGAGGGGGAGGAGGAGGCTCCCCACTTAGCAGGGAGCCTGACCTGGGGCTTGATCCCAGGATTCTGGGATCATGACCTGAGCCGAAGGCAGACGCTTAACTGACTGAGCCACCCAGGTGGCCTAGAATTTGAATTTTAAAAGTTTGCTTCTAAGTATTTTTTCTTTCCTAACACAGTAGATGGGGATGTAGGCTTCAGTCTAGTTCCTGCTCGGTCACAGTGCCTGGCTTCAGTTCATCACACAGTTGCTCCTTTATTTATGGTCCATCTCCTTGACCACCATGCAAGCTCCACAGGAGAAACTTTACATTTGAGGTTCACCCATCCCCTCAGTCAAGAATAGCATGGGACATACTAGATGCTCAATGAATTTGGTGTATTATGGAATCTAAGAAGCCATCAGTTGTAAGTTATTACAATTATTCCATATGCCACTAAGAAAAATCACTGCATATTTCTGACACATGCTGAGATATTAATGAAAAGCTATATCCTTGTTTCAGAGTTGTTAAAATGGGAAATAATGTGCACCTTTAAAATCCATGAATAAGGGTAATTGTCAAATAGAAGGGAGGATTGGTGATCTTATGAGAATGATTTTCAAGGCTTCATCTCAAATCAAAATCAAATCACAAACATTTATTGAGTAATTGCTACAAGTATTATTCTGGTCAGGTGCTTCCTTCAAGTTGTCCCTGATCATCCCATCTTGGGGCATTCCCTCTTCTTGCATCCCCCCAGCTGTAGAAACTAAGTCTGGCAACACAATTTAGGACTTAATTATACGCTGCCTTTTATTGATCACCATTATTTCTAGTGAAGTAGCAGTCTTGCCTCCAGAGCTAAATTATAAGCCCCTTGAGCACTGGAACACTTTAAAAAATTATATATTCACAGTCCTTCCCCTTTCTATTAGCTAGAGAGGAGACGTGACAATTTAAGGGCTTGCAAGACTGAATATTAAGAGTAGAGAAGCCCTCAGAAGGCTTTTAGACAGATGGATAAAAGGCCAGTAGAGATGAACAGATTGAAGGGAGGTATGGGAAAGTATAATGTAATAAAAAGGAAGTTTGAAGGCACTCGGTTCTAGAGGCTGCTGGTGACATGGATTGAAAAGGACAGGAGCCAGGGGGCAGGCTTAGGAGCAAGAAGTTGCAGATGAAGAGTGAAGGGGGTAAGAATAAGAAAGCCCCTCATCTTTTACTTCCCTGGGAAAATATGAAAGAGGCAAGAAGGAAAGAAGTGGGGGGACCACATGGGAAGAAATGGAAAAAACCAGTCTTCTGTAATCCTATTAGCTTCATCCTCTACTTTTTCTTCACCTTCTCAACACTGTGGGGAGTTAAAATCCCAATGAAGCCATGTATTTCCATCAGCACCTGCTTGCTCTTCTCCCCTCCTTCCTACTTACCTCAGCAACCCAACACCTTACATAGGTAGGTCTTTCTTAGTGAGACCCGTCTCTTTCTAGATTTAGGCATGTTCTTGGCATTATGGGGAGAAAGAAGGGGTAATGCAAAGGGGTAAGGGGAAGAGGAAGAAGCTTCTAATTTTGGATCCCTTTATTTTTTTTTGCATCTGCTAGGATCTTTACATAAGCTCTTTCATTTAATCCTAAATGAAATCACCCTCCTTAAAGACGTTTGGTACTTGGCCAAGATCTCAAAGGCATTAACTAGCAGAACTGTCCTTACAAACCTGGTCTGTTTGGTTCCAGAACCCATGCTAAACTTGACATCACCTTGCTGTCCAATAGAATAGGGCCACCTCCGAAGTATGAAAGATTTGTGCTTTTATGTATTCTTGTATTTCCTACCTAGATATTTTTTCATCACTTAACGAGGGTTTGCCAATTAGGTTTTTAATGTTTAATTGCACAAGTTATACAAGTTCATAATAAAAACACTTGGGAAGTGCTGATAAGCAAAATAAGATTATTCACCGTCCTGTGTGGCATGACTTTTAAAATCACTGAGACAGAAAAAACCATCCCCCTTCATTTCAAAGTATTTTGAATGTGAATATAAGGGTAAGTGCTCACTCCGAGGCAGATACTTGGCTTAATCCATCAATGGCCTAGAATTCCATCCCTGGACCAAAGGACTAGCTTTCGGCCTTCTTGTTGTGGGGACTGTGTTTTGTTTTATTTTCTTTCCTAATGAGCAATTGGACTAAAGGATCAGGTTTAATTATAACTAGAGTCCCTTTCTGTGTGTACATCACTGCAGACCTAATTGCAGGCTGGCATCCCTGCTGTGGCCCGAGTGGTCATTAGCTTGCTGATAACGGACTGTTCTTGTCAACAAGGCCTCATTAACCATTGTTTTTTCAGCAACAGAGTTGTAAGTGTTTGAACTTGTGGTTGAGGACGCACTGGGCTAATGGTGCAGAGGGGAACTTGACTTGTGCAGTTGGATGGCTGGAAGCAGGGATGTCTGGCCCAGGTGAGGGATGCTGCCCAGGGCTCTGTGCTGCGGTCCCGGGGATGGGACTGAACGGGCAGAACTCTGACCTGAGAGCCAGAGGCCCAGCCTTCCCATCTCTGCTCTGTAGCCGACTCTGGGCTAAACACTTAGCTTTTTATTCCTAGTTTCTCTTCTGAAAATGAGAAGGTTTTATTCAATGAGTAGTAAGATAACCTTTGCTGATTAAAAAATTTTGCACGGTGCTTGTGCCATTTTCTTTCTGTCTTTTTTTGTATTTGTGATTTTATATTAGGTTGTACACTAGAGGGCGGTGGTACATTAATATTATGAACTGTGGATGCACTTGGTACCGCACTCGGCTGAAATTCACGAACATTTGGGTCATTGGGGACCTTATATACTTACACAAAATATAAAAAGCTGTTCCACATCCAACTGATATTATTTAGCTTATGTCTTTGGAATATTTCCACTGTTGGGAAGCCTGTTACTTCACAAATGAACGTTTTCTCTTCTTAGTTCTAGTTAATAGAAAAATCATTCTGTTGCGGACCCCGGGTGGCTCAGTTGGTTGGTCTGACTCTTGATTTCGGCTCAGATCATGATCCCAGGGTCCTGGGATGGAGCCCTGTGTCAGGCTCTGCACTCAGTGTAGGGTCTTCTTGTCCTTCTCCCTCCGTTCCTTCCCGGCTCTCTTCCTGTTTCTCTCTCTCAAATAAAATCTTTAAAAAAATATATTCCTCTAATTGAAGAAAAACCTATATACCTATTTTTAGCCAGTGGTCCTACAACACCACAGAAAATGTTGTCCCTTTCTTCTGGGATGGCACTCCAAATATTTCATAGAATCCTCTTACTAAATAGTTACGATTACCATTGGTTGGTAATTGGTAATTGAATACTCTAACTTGATCTCTGTATCCGTCACTGTACCAGGATATTTACAGTACTTTAATCCTCACAATAAACTCTAAGGGAGATTGCATCTTTATTTGTCCTTATTTTATAGAGACTCAGACCAAAACCACTTACCCAGTAAGCCGTGAAGGTGGGATCTGGACCTGGGTCTCTCTGATTAAAATCCCTGCCATTAGCCACAACACAACACCTTTTATAGATATGAAGACCAAGACCCAGAGATGGTAAGCAACTTGTTCCAGATCACACAGCAAAATCGGAAGAATGGGAACTAAACTCTGTCTTTGGAGAACGCGTCCAGGTTTTCTGTGCACTACGGTGTAGTATGCTTAAGGCCTTGCCCTTGGCTCTCCAAGTCCTCCTCATGTGAAATGGTCCTGTTTTCCTTCATTGCTGTTCTGATCATTTCCTTGCTCTCCTGCCATGTCCTCTGAATATATAGTCTTAATTTGCTGCATCCTTTCTAAATTATAAAACTCAGAATTCAAAATAATGCTCTGTTGAAACGGTATAGAAGGCATTGAGGCTGTACCTCCTGTCATTTGGACCTAATTTTCATTGTTTAAGTTTGCATTAATATTTTGGTATAATGTTGGCTTATTTCAAGCTAAGATGAACAATGCTTCCTTTTTTTTTTTTTTTTTTTTAGATTTTATTTCTTAGAGACAGAGCACAAGCAGGGGGAGGGGCAGAGGGAGAGGGAGAAGCAGGCTCCCCACTGAGCAGGGAGCCCAACACGGGACTCCCATCCCAGGACCTTGGGGTCATGACCTGAGCTGAAGGCAGATGCTTAACGACTGAGCCACCCAGGCGCCCCTGCCTTGTTCCTTTTAATTTAACTTTACTTCTTATGAAATGTAGGAATAAGACAAAATGGTTCTGTCACATTCTTATTGAAGAAAAAAAGATCCTCCTGATCTGATGAGGATCCCTCCTGAGTTGATAATACCCTGCAGCAAATTCCTGGTTTCTTAAGATACTCAAGGGATGTGCATGTGAAAATACTCCAGTTTCTGGATGATGATTGGATTCACGTTTTATGTCCATATTCACATTGGTTTTTGCTTTCCCAGCAGAAATGTACACTTGCAGCACGTGGTAGACCTCTTTTTTCTCCTGCCTGTTCTCTTTTGCCATAACACCACCTCACTTCTCAGGTGCTAAGGAAGGCTGCTTGGGAGGGGCTTTTGATCCCCGGGCCCTGCCTTTCTCTAGCCAAGTGATGGGCATGTGAAGCCATGCTCTCTGTCCTAGGAATGGGAAACTCGACCCAAGCATAGAATGGAAAACATAGAGGTTGTGATACATCCTGAAGATGGTAGTGTCCCCTGAGCAGTGGCCTAGCGGATCTTATAGATCTTACTCAACATCTCCTCTGATCTGTGAGCCACTTCACATATCCTTCTGATAATGTATGTGGATATATATATGTGCAGATGTAAAAGTCAGAATCACTTTCTGCTAATTGCATCCCAAACAGTCCTCAGTCTTACGCTGATCTTTGGAATATAGTTGCCTTTTGGAAATGGCCTTATCAGAAAGTTCTGTTCTGTGACGTAAACAGAATAGCTAATTTAACCAACGGAGTTTGTTCCTTTCATATCACATTTATCGTAGGAATTATTTCCCAACACATTTTTTGGATTGTAGTTTAAAAATATATTTGCCACATCTAATGCAATAAACATGTTCTTCTAAAATTAGCAATAAATGAAATTTTATAGATTGATGTCACTAAGGGCAATTGCCAGTTGATGAAAATCAGTGTTGACATTGATATTGAATCTTTTTGAATGGTAATCAGACTAGTGTTTATAAATTTAAAATGTAGCAGACTTAGTTTTTTTCCCAAAAGGGAAACACTTTTAGATTTTTAATTAAATACTCATGTTTGAAGCCTGTTGATAAATAATCTTTGTGACAATATCATATCATTGTTTAGGCAGTATTTTCTATATTATAGTCATAAACCCTAATAGCAACAGGACCTTTTCAATTGTACTTCTTTTATTGTGTTGTCATCTGTCCACCAGGCAACTCCTTCATGTGGGACAATTCCCAATTCATTCATTTCATATTTCTTCCTGAGCTTCAGATTCACTGTCTCATCTTTCTGCAGAAAATGTTCACCTTATTGTCCTGTGGACACATACAATTCCCCTGCTGTTCTTTTTTTTTTTTTTTTTTAAGATTTTATTTATTTATTTTTTGACAGAGAGACACAGCGAGAGAGGGAACACAAGCAGGGGGAGCGGGAGAGGTAGAAGCCGGCTTCCCGCAGAGCAGGGAGCCCGATGAAGGGCTCGATCCCAGGACCCTGGGATCATGACCTGAGCCGAAGGCAGACGCTTAACGACTGAGCCACCCAGGCGCCCTTCCCTTGCTGTTCTTAAACCAAATCATCTCCAACAGCAGTATTGAGAACATTATTTGTTATGTTCTAAGTCTCTTCTTTGATGGTCTAAGGTGGCAATTTCTCCCTGGTTTCAGTATAGAAGAAATGAGCTAAATCAACTGATCTGCTTTACTCTCATGGATCCTCTGACTCTTTGGGGATCATGAGTACGAAGAAGTTTAAAGTCAAGTTTGTGGCCCTCTTCTGGTCCCTCATGGCTTCATCTTATTTTTCTATACTTATTTTTTATCTGGCCTCATTTTTAATTTTTGTTTTACCTTATTGTATTTATTTTTAAAGATTTTATTTGAGAGAGAGAGCAAGAGTAAGAGCATGGAGGGGGGCAGAGGGGGAGGCAGAAGCAGACTCCCTGCTGAGCAGGGACCCTGGGATCATGGATCATGACCTGAGCCGAAGGCAGATGCTTAACTGACTGAGCCACCCAGGCACCCTTACCTTATGTTATTTAAACATACTGCATAGTATGCATTTTTATAAGCTTCTGTAAATCCTTTTGTCACTAGTAAGGGTATAAATAGTAAAAACTAAACACATGGATCCATCCTGTTCTATTCATATCGCCTCCTGCTTTGCTGGTCTCTTTGTCTCTGAGGCTTAAAACTTGGAGTTCTTTTGAATCCTCTCCATCCCTCCTTCCTTGTAGCTGGTCAGTCTGCAGGAGTTGTTCAGTTGTGCTCCTATAGTATCACACCTGGGGGGAAAGAGGGAACTGTGGTCATCTGTCCGGGAAATTTAGGACAGTATTTGAAGAGATACGATGATCTTGTACCTTCCAGATCTCTGACAATTTGGTGAAGTCAGTCTCCCCCCCCCCCCCCCCCCCGCCCCCAATCTATTCTTTACCTTCTTATGATTATTTTACCTGGATTAACTCTTTACCAGTTTACTAGACAATTCCTAGAATTATCTTGTAAATGACTTTGTCTTCAGACCAGTACTTCTCAAGCTTGAGCATGCATCAGACTCCCCAGAAGGACTTGTTAAAACACAGATTCCTGGGCGCCACTTTCAGAGTCTCTGATTCCGTAGGTCTAGGGCAGGCCTGAGAATATGCATTTCTGACACGGCACCTGCTGAGGCTGCCGCCCTGGGAACCATTGCTCTTGATCGCTCTCCTCATGCCACCTACGTGCTTCTCCCTGGGTACAGCGCTCTTTGACATCTTCTCAAAACCTTCACTGGCCCTTCATCGTGTACTCGATTTCCACGTTTCAAATGTCCTAACTAGTACTCAGGAGCTGGAACAGTAATTTAAATGCCACTGGTCTCTTTCATTCCGCACTGTTTCTCCTTAGTCATGCAATACTCTTGCTGTCCTCATCTGTGGCTTAATGGTCAACTCCTTCTCCAGAGCTCTACTCCAGCGACATCCACTTCATGAAGCTCTGCCTGATCTAGTCCCAGTTTTAAGTCAGAGCTAGCCCTCTTTTATTCTTCTAGTGTTTGGAGCATTATGCCCTTATTTATTAGCATGGTTCTCTTGTCTCATCAACTGAATTTAACAACCGCTGAAACAAGAAGCAAGGACTCTCATTTTCTAGTACATGCTTTTTACCTGGAAGGTCTTCTTTAAAATTTAGCTACTTACATGGAGATTTTGGGGGGTGAGGGCACAGAGAATGAATGTTGTTATGAAACATTTGCAGAATTCCTCTGGGATCGCATTTCTTCTAAAGCAAAAATAACACTGCCCATTTTCATTAATGCAAATAAAATATTTCACAAAATGGATAACAAACAATTAAGGAAAAAAGACCCCATACTAACTCATCATGCCATAGGATTTCAACTGAGCAGTAATTTTTGTCTCCTCTTGATTATTGCCAAGGTTTATTAATTAAATATTATAGCCAGTTTATGGACCAAATTATATAGATGACAAGCTATCATAGAAGTATGCCATACTTTTGCCAACTTGTCGGTAATAAAATGTTCTGTTTTGATACAGAAAGATGACTATATTAAGATAGAATGGCCATGAAATACTTTTGTGGTATTTTTATAGGGGTCGCCTGATAAAAGAATTTTCCATCAAATGTATTTAGAAAATTCTAGATTAAACGATGTTAAGTTTTATTGAACCCCAGGACTCCCCAGAGTACATAATGTGCTAATGTATTTTAGGAATCTTTAAAAGAGAGCATACAATGTTGAGCATTTTTTTTTTCAAAATTGATTTTATTTTAATTTTATTACATTTTTAATCTGCTTAGCTGCTCAGTGATAAGTCCGCTTGCATCACTGTTTGGGAACCTAGGCACAAAACTCCTGTGTAAATGTTTGGAAAAAAGACAGTTGCCATTGCAGTGGCCCAAATTCAATGAACTGGTAACACTAAGCATTTGATATACACACACCTCTACCCAGTGATGAATGCGATGCTCAGGGTGACAACTCCCGAGTTCACACTT
The DNA here is from genome assembly GCF_004348235.1 of Phoca vitulina. Taxonomy (NCBI): domain Eukaryota; kingdom Metazoa; phylum Chordata; class Mammalia; order Carnivora; family Phocidae; genus Phoca; species Phoca vitulina. Next base: position 18,183,328 of record NW_022589734.1, read on the forward strand.
ACTGGATTTCCTGTGATCTCTGATTCCTCCAAGCCACTGGGCATGTGTTTTATCGAGGATGGAGGAGGGAGGTTGCTAGACAAAAGATCCAGCTGGCTACTTCATTTGGCTGCAATTGGCTCTTGCTGCCAATATAGGATTCTGCTCAACCTCATTGCTTGTGCAGGGTCCAGATCCTCAACAGAGTTCCTTTTACAGGTCTCTCTGGAATATGCTGTGTCCAGATGTGTCGACAGCAATTTAAAGCCAATTAGTAAGGCTCCTGGTAATAAAAGGTCGCATCAAGGAGCTGGGAAATCAAGGGTTCCACTGCCATGATTCCTGAGGCTGCGAGAGTTGTTCCTGACACTTGCATTCCTTCGGGGAGTGGGGACATCGGGGCGGTGGCTGTGTGGATTGGTATTAATAGAGTAATACGTGTCCCTAGCCAGCCTTTCCCTACTGGTTTTCTAGATGATTATCAACTCTACATGTCATCGGATTCCATCTGTTCTCCAGCTGTCCATGAGAAGAGACCTGCTTTTGCACTTTGTGAGCATTTGATTAAAAGGGCAGTGGCAGAACTCGAATCTCTGATGTCTTTACCTCCAGCCACCCATCTTGGCAGCGTTTTCTATATCGTAGTAAATAAAGTCTTCTTTCAGTCTATCAGGGCACTTTTAGATGTTGACTTGCTTCTAGTTTGGATCTGGGAGCTGTTTTTTTATCCATTGTCTTAAAATGCAGTGTAGTAAAATACTTTTATTGTTGGAATACCCAGGAAATGGTATCTCTTTCCAAGAATGTTGGCCCACATTTTTGTTAATTTATTATTCTATATCCTCTTATTAATCTTTTTATTTTATTTTATTTATTTGACAGAGACACAGTGAGAGAGGGAACACAAGCAGGGGGAGCGGGAGAGGGAGAAGCAGGCTTCCTGCCGAGCAGGGAGCCCGATGTGGGGCTCGATCCCAGGACCCTGAGATCATGACCTGAGCCGAAGGCAGACGCTTAGTGACTGAGCCACCCAGGTGCCCCGTATCCTCTTAATTAATCTTGTACTTCGCTTGATTCAGAGGTTTCTTTCTGAATCCTTTAGTGCCCAGGTGGTGATGATGATGATGATTAACCACTGGGCCAAGAGGCATTTATAATTATTCTGACTTGATATGAGGTCCTCTTTCATTTATGTTCTAACGGCTTTTCTGTACTGTTTGGATATACTGTCTGATTTTTTTTTAAAGCCATTTTAGGATTAAGTGTTGAGAGTGGTCACTTTGGTCTTCTATCAAACAGGAACAAACATTCATGAGATCTGCTTTTAAATCCATCTCCCAGCCACAGTCTGGGTTTTAAAATTACCCAAGTAGGGATTAAAAAAGATCCATCAGATGCTTATTTTCTTGTTAGATCTTTGTAAGTTTCGAATGACCTATTTAATGTCAATGTATCTTGGGATCTTGTGGACTTTTATCCCAGTATTCTAGGATTCAGTTGGTTACCCTTCCTTCTTTGGTCCCTTCTTTGGGGTGCTTCACTTTGCAACCTGACAGCTAACTCCAAGGTAGACCCGACTCTCACTCTGTTTGCTAGTGATGATAAATAACAGATGGGCATCAAGAGCTGGAGGTGTGAACCTGCCAAGGCATGGCAGTACACAGGTGGAGGGGGAGAGGACCGTGGAAAGCAGAGTACGTCTCCTTGAGGTGCAGGGAGAGCCAGCCTGTAAGAGGACATCTCTCTTACTGCTGCAGGAAAGGTGGGTTGAGGAAGCCATGAGGGAAAAACCCCAACCTGGGGACACCGGAAGCTCCTTTCTCTCTTCCATATTATGCTTTAAGATCCGCTGTGTGAGGGTAAGAAGTCGATGAGCTCTGCTTCTCTTATAGCTTTCTGAAGAACCAAAAAACCCAACCAAACAAAAACACGCCAAGAAAAAACACTTGAGAGAAGCTCCTTCCCACTGGACCTGCAGGTGGTGGTTTTTGATTATGATCACTGTTGCGTCTTTCCTGGGAAAGCCTCCATCTTGCTCTGTTTTCTCAAAGATTAACACCTGGTTTTCCTGAAGGAGATGGCGATACTGTCCAGACCTCTTCCTGACTAAGAACTGTTCCTCGGGGCGGGGGGTGTGGAGGGGAACACAGGACAGCCATTGTGGAGAAACTTCTAGGAACTTGTTGGGGCAGGTGAGGTTCTTTAAAACTTAAATTGGCTGAGTGAGCCACTCACTCTCTGGAAACTTGGGTCCTAACCACCCAGCTGAGATATTCTGCTTTGCTGATGTCATGTGGTACGGAAACCGTCTTCTTCTGGCTGAAAACAATCCTAAAGAAAGTCAGCCTCATGGGGGGAGAGGGGGAATGGGAGGAATGTCCCTGGCCAGGAGGCCGGAGGTGCCCCAGGAAGCGGGTTCCTCTGAATAGTTAAATGGCTGCCTCTCAACTTGCACAATGTCACATTGAATTTGAAACAGGGAACTTTTTATATTTTTCCCCTGATTGTGCTGGCACCTGGCAGATGCCTATTTACCACAGGCATCAATACACATAGTAATCAAAGGAAATCAGAGGCACAGATTAGCAACAGCTGCAAGTCATTAGTGACAGACACGGGAAAGCACAATTCTGCACCCAACTTTGAAATAACCAATATGAGTATTTCAGAGCACGAGGGTTACCGCAGGGCACTTGCTAACAGGAGAGCGGCCAAACAATAGCCGGGCTTGTCTCTCAAGAGAGTCCTCGAGACAGCACCACGCACTCCATATTAGAAACCAATCAGTCACACGGTATTGGTCCATGGGGTGTCAACCCTTCTCCGCATATTTGTGTGCATCTTCTGATCAAAGGGTGTCGTAACTGAGAAATAACCTCTGGCTGGTGAGAAGACTTGTTCTCTCTGATCATAATTTTAGTGCTGGGAGTTTGCGTGTATTCCTGAGGACTTAATTATATCATTGACCGAGTTGGAAAGGGGCATCTCGATGGGAAAATAAGACCTTTCCCTCTTCAATTGAATTGTATTTTTTTCCACATTTCTGTTTGAAAATCAGCTCTGATGGATAGCCATTCTCTTGCTAGTTACATATTTTCACTGGCAGCACTAACCTTAGCCTACTCCAGAAAATACTATTCAATTTTTAGCTTTTCCCTAATCAATTCATTCAGTGCCTCGGTGGAATATAAGTTGGTCATTTAAAAATTTCTAGCTGTTGCCTGATATGTCCCAAAACAAATTTAGCTAGCATGGGTTTCTATTTTAGACCATCTCTGGAAATGCAGATTTACTGTACCACTGGGTAATGGTTTAGAGATAAACAGACACAGTGAGTTGCTGTCTGATTACCAGGACTGGGCAAAATTTAGCATTATATATATATATATATATATATATATATATATATACACACACACACACACACATATTGCAATAATTGGACCATTGGACCGGAGGATGTAGATTAAATTGGTCTCATCACCACATGTGGTCTCTTCTCCCACTTGATATTAAGGTTGGATTATTCTTTTCTGTTTAGAAATCTCTCCTTCCTCCTGATCTCCCTCCCCAAAAATATCTTCTGAAGGTTTTTCTAAAAATTCTTATAATAAGTAACTTGTTTTGGAGATTAGGATAAGGAAGGGAGAAAAATGCCGCCTTTTATCTACTTCAGAGCCAGCCACGAAGTATCAGCTCTTTAATAACAAGCAATACGCTGTTATTTTAGAAGAAAGCCCCCAGGGAACATGAGTTCAAGGCGCACACCGGACATCATAGGCATTGAGATGCATATTCTCGTCTTACGTGTTGTTTTTTAAACCTTTGGAGGTGAGAAATTATTTCGTACCTGATTAAGTACCCATGATCTGTAGGCTGAGGGAGATGTGATTTCTTGGGGTCATTTTTTTTTTTTTTTTTTTTTTTAAAGATTTTATTTATTTATTTGAGAGAGAGAGAATGAGAGACAGAGAGCATGAGAGGGAGGAGGGTCAGAGGGAGAAGCAGACTCCCTGCCGAGCAGGGAGCCCGATGCGGGACTCGATCCCGGGACTCCAGGATCATGACCTGAGCCGAAGGCAGTCGCTTAACCAACTGAGCCACCCAGGCGTCCCTCTTGGGGTCATTTTATAAGGAAGCAAAGACATGGTATTAATGCATAATTGTATTTACTAGTTAATTCACATATTTATTGAAAGTCCACTGTGTCTCAGGGAATGCTTAGGCGCTGTGGATAGTGCATCAGAATTAACAAGTGACTTGTACTCCATCCATGATGAGGATATGGACTACTTATGTTTGAGGTGGTGGTTTGACTACAAGTATTCTTGCATACGTTTGCTTTTTCCTTCATCCCGCCCTCCTTCCTTCTCTCTTCTCCCTTCCCCCTTCTGCCTCCCCCTTTCATTCCTTCTCCCTTATGGTTTAGACCTTAGAGGGACGAAGCATTGTTACCCAGAATTCTCTAATTCAATAAAATAATGCATTTTTTGAGAATTAATATTAGAGTAAAGCTACTGTAACAAAGCCCCACATTTCAGCGGTTTAATGCAATACAAGTCTATTTCTTGCTCACGTAACAATCTAATGACGGTATTCCTAGTTGGTGGTAGGCTTTCCTCCATGCCGTGACTCTAGGAATCTGGGTCCTTCCATTTTGTGACCCTGTCTGCTTTGGAATCTTCTGCTTCCAGCTGGTGGGAAAGGAAACAGCGGGTGAAGGGGGGCATAGCCATTTCCTCACCCGTTTGGTCTGAAATGGGCAAACATCACTTCTGCTCGTGTACTGTGCGGAGAGGTGCCTACATGGCCCCACTGGATGAGATTCTGAGTCTGGGGCTGCATAGACATTCAAGGTGACCCTTCTATACCATGGAAGTGGGAGGACAGGTATGAGTGGACACGATTAGGTGTCAGGCACCATGCCAAGTTCTGGAGATAAAAGATGGGTAAGCCATCATCTTTTAGGGTGGTGGGAACCACCAAGATAACCCACCTAATCACTCGTGACAGCCGAGTACTAAATAAAGTCGTATGTGAGCACAGATGAGGGGACAAATGCCCCAGCAAGCAGAGCCTCAAAGGTCTCCATCTGGCAGAGGAGAGGAAGGAGAGCATCAGCCCTGAGCAAAGGCATGGAGTGGAGGAGATGCCCAGGATGTCCAGGCAGTGGTGAGCGCCTGCATGTGGCAGGTGCCCAGCGATGTGGGGGGTGAGGGTGGGTATAGCCGGGACCAGAGCAGAGAGGGCATTGGGGGCCATGCCTTTTGCAGGAAGCACTAGAGAAGGAATGTGAATGTGAGCTGTGTGCTCAAGGCTTCAGACACAGGTCTTCTGGCCCCACTCCTTCCTGAAGCCCTTATTGCTTGGGTATTTCACTACATGTGTGCAAGGAAACTGATTTGTAGGACTTAAAGTCCTGTGTGACTTTTTGAGATGAAAAGTGTTTGGTTTCTAAGAAAGGAAAAGCTACCTTGGCATCTTTGTTCCTTACTGGGTAGGAATGTATCCGCTTATGAAAGAGGCACATTAAATTGTATGAATCCCCCCATCTGACTTCAAGGTAGACATTTCACCATGTATTTGAGGTCCTTTCCCTTTCTACCAATACTTGTAGTTGTGAATATGAGACAGAGTTTGGATTGCAGGTACAAAAAGAGGCTTGTCTCAGCTGTTACGGGTGGAAAGCACCTTGCGCTGTGCTCTGAAGCTGGGCTTAGGGGACACTCCAAAGAACTGGGCCCCTAGGGGTTGAACGTAGGAGGCCAGCTGTAAGACACACACACATTGCTTTTCCCAAAACCTTTCATAACTGGAATCAAGGGGCTGGAAGAGACCACAAGATTAACATATCATGTAACACTGTTAAATTCAAAGTGAATATTTGCTTTCCTTTTTGTTTAAGTGGTCTCAGGCTAGTTAGCAAATGTATTGCCACTTTCTATGCCCCCTCATAAATGAAGAGAGACTGGCATAGGGAAGTAAATTACTAAGCTTTATTTATTAATCTACTGTTTAATGAACTACTATTGAAAAATCAAGACTTGGAGACTGGGGTGGAAAGGAGAGGGAGCTAGAAATATGGGTAAACTGAGGCTTCTGCGAGTGTCTAATAAGATGAGGCTGTGTATAAATAATTCTGACACCATGAATGGGTTAAGTTCCATAAGGAACTGAATGGACAGGAGGGAGAAAGAATTTATTTCTGGAGGAAATCAGGGAAGGCTGAATGGAGTAGGTACCTTGAGAAGTGGGTCTGAATATTCTAGGTGGAGGGAGGTTAATCTAGAAAGACAGGGAAGCCAGAACAGAGACATGGGGACGAGTAAGTGTGGGGAGCATGTGGGGGTCAGGGAGTCTCCAGCCAGCTGGAGATGGGGCTGCCAGCCATGGGAGTGGGGAAATGGGTGGAGGGGAGAGGAAAGAAGGGTCAGGGATGTTCACATTGGGAACAGCCTTTTTAGGACCTGTTACATGCTCAGGGAGCTTGGATCTAAAATGGGAAGGGTCTACTTCTAAGCTTTCAGGCAGAGAAGGTATTACTCAGATTTTCTGGACAAAGACCCTGAAGCTTAGAAATGACCAGAGATCAGCCTGAGGTTACATAGCTGGTTGTTGCAAGAGGGAAAAGGGGTTCAGGAGCCCTGAACCCTGGCTTTCTGCATGATACCAGGTCAGAGAGATGGTCTGAGGACACGAGCCTTCGGCTTTGTACACAAGACAGCACATTTCTCCGAGTGGAGAGTCAGCCAATTGTGAACACACTTTGGGCTCTTTGAGAAAGATGTGGCCCCCCCCCCCCCCCGGGCCAACCCAACCCCCTCCCGCTCCCGCAAAAGTAGACGCATTCCCCCCCCCCCCCCCCCACCAAATCCTCATTACTTTGGGAGTCAGAGAAAGTACCATGGATTAGAAGGACTGTTTATAAAACATAAAGACAAATGACTATCAGAAAAGAGCTTTTGAGAGAATGAAGAGACAAAACTTACTATAGCTTAATGGATGTCTTGTCCAGTTGGCTTTGTGTGTTTGTGTGTTTACCGTAAAATACAGAATAGAGAATATGCCAGATTTCCTTTTTAGAACTTGGTAAAAAAAAAAAAATTATAGCAGATGAACATTAGGCGAAATCAGAGGGGGATTTTGCTCACATATGAAAGTTTACAAGAAATCTAGTTGAGTCTGGTTCCAGTATTTGCTGAAGTTTGTGGCTGTGTCAACAAAGATGGGTTAAAGTAAGCATATTTTAGATCCTAAACAGAGCAGTCTCATAGTCTGGAATAGAGAGTAGCTTTAAAATGTTTTAAAATGGGTTTCCTTTTCTCTCCTTCCAGCTGCGCCTAGTGCTAGGGGAAGATGAACTGGCATGTTCTTTGTTACATAGCAGCCTACCCACCCAGGGGAGCGAGGCACGTTAGAGTTTTCAAGACCCAAGTCCTTTCGATCAGCTGATAGTGGAGTTGGGGAAAATGGATTGGGAGAAGCTGCATAACCATTCGGGGTGGGATTGCAACACCTGGAACATTTTACCACGTTCTCCATAGCAGGGCTCATGGTCTCATTGAGAAAACTGGCCCCAAACAATGGAGCAGCCGCTGAAATATGCTCGTACTGGCATTTGCCCCACGTCTGTCGGCCTGTTGTCGTTGCTGCTGTGTCTTGGCTGTGGATGTGGTTTGAGTGGTGTGGAGAAGGGCGTTCATTCCAGGTGAACGTCTTCGTTTTACTTCCGTACTTTCGTGATTTTACTTAAAAGTCTCTACTCAGATCAGCATTGTCTTTATGCATTTGATTAGCCTCTAGTGCACCGAGGACCAAGTGATCCTTTGGTGACCCAATATTTGTCATTCATCTATTTTGTCCCTGATGCAAGTTCAGTTTTTTAAAGACCTTGGAAATTTTGATCTTCTCTTTATAAAATGCTTTGTAGGTTTTGTGCTCCATAATTATTGTAATATGAACTTTTTTAAGATTTTATTTGTCAGAGAGAGAAGGAGAGAGAGAGTGTGGCAGGCAGAGGGAGATGAGCAAGGAGCCCGACGCGGGACTCCATCCCAGGACCCCGGGATCATGACCCGAGCCAAAGGCAGATGCCCAACTGACTGAGCCACCCAGGCGTCCTGGTAATATGAACTTTTTTATGAACCCAAATCTAATACTGAAGTTTTCCTGAAAATTTTTTTTGGTAGGTTTTCTTTCTTCATCTTTATGGCTTAAATTAGGGGATTTGGCAAAAACATTAACTTTCCAAATCTTTCTGGTTCCATAAGAACAAAGCCTACATTAAAAAACAAAACAAAACAAAACTCTTTTGAGTATAGCTGACACTCAATGTTACATTAGTTTCAGGTGTATAACCTAGCGAGGGGACAACTCTGTATTTACGCTACGCTCACCACAAGTGTCCCCACACAATGCTATTACATACCCTTGACCATGTTCCCTATGCCCTACCTTTCATCCCCATGACTTACTCATTCCATAAGTGGAAGTTTGCACCTCCCACTCCCCCTCATCCATTTTGCTCATCCCCTTGCCCTGCAACTATCCATTTATTTTCTATATTTATTGGTCTGATTCAGCTTTTTGTTTATTTGTTAGAACAAAGCCTACATTTTGAAGGTGAAGCCTTTTTAAATAGCCTTAATATTAGGAAAACTTGTTAATATTAACACAAAAGTTAACATAATAACTTACTATTTAAAGTTGTAATATTTTCCAAGTGCTCCCCTGTCTCTGCCCTCTGCAGGACAAGGGACCAGGTCTAGAGGATGGCAGAAATTTGTCCACTGTCTACACAGAGCCTGGTGTGTGGGATCCACTTTATATGTGGATATTTTTCAATAAATATGTATTTTTCTCTTTTATGATTTTCTTAACATTTTCTTTTCTCTAGCTTTATTGTAAGAATACAGTATATAATACAGGACATACAAAATATGTGTTAATTGACTCTTAGGAAGCCTTCTGGTCAACAGCAGGCTATTAATAAAGTTATATGTGGATCTTTGGGGGGAGGAGGGGCTGATGCCCCTAACCCCTGCCTTGTTGGAGGGTCAACTGTAATTATTAAATATTGCTGAATAAATATATTTTCTCATTTAAGAATCATAGCTACTTTATGAGGCTGGGGATATAAAGTTGATTCTCCTTATTCACGGTAGTTATATTCTATAAAGTCATTGTGAATATTGAATTAGTGAATGCAGAACTGTTGCCACTAAGGCAAATAGAGGGTTAAGTCCCCGGGAGGATCTGCTCATAAAATTTCCATCAACTGATCAATACATAACCTTATTTTATGTGTGTTTATTTAAAGACACCTTATTTAATATATATTGTGGACTCATTAACATTGAACTCATGGCCAAAATCACTACAACTCATGCTTGAGTGAAGCTTATCCAACACATATTTAAGACCTACCCCAGCCTTCTTGCACTAGAGCACTAGACAGAAGGTCAACACTACACTTGGGCATTTTATTATTTTTTTAGAAAAAAAATTATATTTTAGACACGAAGGATACAGAATTACTTAGGTATTTTGGTTATGCTCACTGTCACTGCCACTTGAAAAAGTCTATTGGATTGCGGTGATCTTTTTTTTTTTTCCATTGGTGGAATTACACATAAATTTTTTTTAATTAACATATAATATATTACTTGTTTCAGGGGTACAGGTCTGTGATTCAACAGTCTTACACAATTCACAGTGCTCACCATAGCACATACCCTCCCCAGTGTCCATCACCCAGCCACCCCATCCCTCCCACCCCCCTCCACTCCAGCAACCCTCAGTTTGTTTCCTGAGATTAAGAGTCTCTTACGGTTTGTCTCCCTCTCTGGTTTCATCTTGTTTCATTTTTCCCTCCCTTCCCCTATGATCCTCTGCCTTATTTCTCAAATTCCTCATATCAGTGAGATCATATGATAATTGTCTTTCTCTGATGGACTTATTTCACTTAGCATAATACCCTCTAGTTCCATCCACGTCGTTGCAAATGGCAAGATTTCATTTTTTTGATGGCTGAGTAGTATTCCGTTATATATATATACACCACATCTTTATCCATTCATGTGTTGATGGACATCTCGTCTCTTTCCATAGTTTGGCTATTGTAGACATTGCTGCTATAAACATTGGGGTGCACGTGTCGGGGGCCATTTTAAACAGTGAAATCATCATCATCAAAAAAAATGAAATCATCAACAAAAAGTACAAACAGTGTGGGAAATGTGGCAATAAGCAGACCAGGAAAAGGACCCTTGTTCACAGTATGAGGGCCGAAACCAAAAGGCAGAGTGTCCTTGTTCACCAGCAGCAGGTAACACGCACGTTAGCCATGGCATGAAGGACTGTGAAGGCACCATGGATAGTGATTCAGGGGTTAGAAATACTAGCAAGTAGGTGGGTTCGCAAATATGGAATCCCTGAGTTAACGAGGATTCACTGTATGGGTACATCCTTTTTGTGTATTTGGAAACTCCAGAAGGAAACTCCCAAGTTCAGAAAGAAATGTCTGCAGTCATCCAAGTGGAACTGAAACCTGGGTCTTCTGACTCCTGGGTCAGTGTTCATTCTACCACCCTGGGCTGCCTCCTGGGAAAATAGAGGGGAAACCTATGACTGGGCTCATTAGCGCATAGAAAGTGCCCTTTTTTTTTTTTTTTGAACAATGTGTGATATCTGCGCTTAAAGTTATCAAGCTTTATAATCTGAAATGACTCATGGAAACCTTGGAAAATTGTCTGTTATGTAATTTGTAATGTTTTTTCTTTATACCAAAAACCTAAATAATCACTGAAATCTTATCCTGTGTCTGTAAAAGGAAAGATAACTAGGGTTTAGTCTTCCCACATATAAATTGAAATAGTGCACATGGGATCATCACAGTTCATGGCTTCGCTCTTACTCCGAGGACAGCGAGTCCATGCTTGTTTCGCACAAGCTTCCAGGAGTGGGAAGAGGCTGGGGAAAGATGAAGATGGGTCATTGGCTTCAAAAATATCTTGAGGGTTATTCTGTGTCGGTTTGGTGCCTTCATCCTTGACAGATGCCAGCTAATTCAGGGTACTCAGCTCTAAGTAGAAAAATCAAAACTGGCCAGATTAAGACTTTAATTTTAGATACGTAATACGGAGAGGACTTAAAATACAGCTATGTATTCTAATGTCGGGAACAGGAAGAAAATAACTTGTGCATTATTAATTTTATGACACTTCCAATGTTTTCAGAAAACCTTTCCCAGTTGTGTTCTATAGGACATTAGTATTCCATGAAATCTTAAGACACTATGTTAAAAAAAAAAAAAGGCTTTAAGGTCAAGAGAGTTTGGGAAATACTAGTTTAAATGAGTTTAACCAAGGTTTTTTTTTTCTTTTTTTTTTTTTACTAAAGTACAGAAGCGTTCTAGCCTGTGTATTATAGGCTTGTCAGAGCGCTAATAAGCTTGCATGTGTGATCGTGGTCTCAGCACATCTACCTGTGGAACAGCCAGCAATGTCCCCTGTTCTGTAGATCATGGTTTGGAAAATGCTGTTGTGCGGTATAATGTACACATTCCAGGGGAGGTGTGAGAGGAGAAAGTTAAGATTTTCATCCTGCTGAGGGAAATGGAAAAGTCCCATGAGATTGATGACTTTCCCTCCCTTACACGGCGGTAGAGTCCTAGCCTGTGAAATTAGATCTCTACTAGCAATTCGTGGCGGAGAGAGAGCATCTACCTGCCCCAGGGGGAAGGGAAGGAAGTTTCCTTGTGGTCATGTAGTGCACAGTGGGCCAACTCAGTGAGTCTTCCTGAAGCCAGGGGGGGATCCGTGGAGGCTGTGGGTAGGATGTCCTTCACAGCCAAGGGTCAGCCCAGGACTCCTAGAAGTGCGGGGCTTATAGTGGGGTGAATGGTCTCCCCTGTTCCTCTTCCACTCCTGCATCTGCTTGGAACCTGCAGATGTGACCTTATTTGCAAATAGTGTTCGCAGGTGTATTAAGTTAAGCATCTCAAGATGAGATCACCTTGGGTTATCTGGGTGGGCACTAAATCCAAGGGGATAGGCATCCTTATAAGAGAAAAGGCAGAGGGAGATTTGAGACTCAGAAGACCACAAGCCAAGGAACTCCTGGAGGGATCAGAAGTTGGAAGAGGCAAGGAGAGCCTCTTCCCTGGAGTCTTTGTCTGGAGTGCAACCCTGCTGACCTCTTGCTTTCAGACCTCTGGCTTCCAGAACTGTGAGGGAATAAATTCCTGTTGTTTTAAGCCACCATGTTTGTGGTTCTGCGTTATGGCAGCCTCAGGAAATGAATACAGGGCTGCAGGTGAGGAGAGATGGAAACTGACAGAGAAGTAGGTAAAGTTAGAAGATGAGAGCTGCTAAGTTCACATGGCAGGGGTCAGCCCGGAGAGTCCTCTGGAAAGGGAGCTTTCAAGAACTTTCGTGTGGCACATGGAGGTCACACTGGTGCAACCAGCAAGCTCACGGCCAGGTGCTGTGGCAGAATTAGAGGAATGGTGTCTGGGGGTTGCTTGGACAGCATGGCCACCACAGGAGGACAAGGAGGATGTTCTGCCTGGCTGAGGGTTTGAATAGGGTATCACTGGCGGGGGACGGGGGTGGTGGTGGTAATAAAAGATGGCTTGGCAAAGGAATAAAATAAATTTCCTCTGCCTTGGATAGATCACTGGTGTTGGTAGTCTTGTGGATGGATTTCAGAGTGGAGTCAGCCCACAGCTAGCATGGCCCTTGACTACGGCTGGGTCCCGCACCCCTCAGGCCTACAGGAGAGCATCCTCAGGACATCACAATGTGAATTTTGGGGACCTGTGCCCTAATTAAAAGACTTCATACATGTTTCGCCATTAAAAAGGGAACAGAAAAATTACTACGAAATGAAAAAGTTGCTACTATTTTTATCTTCTAAGGCAATGACAGATTATTCCCATGGGAATAATTCCATTGCCTTTGAAAAAGCCCTGATGATAAGCCCTTTGGTTGAGAAAAACAAGACTTCCTGGGCACATTGAGGAGGAGTCAGAGGGGACAAAGACAGTGCCTTCTTGTTCTGCATAATAGAGTAAAACTGAGGGGGCTAGGGTCTGTGAATGGGGAGGGAATGAAGTGAGGTGGGTAGTGTCAGCCGGAGCTCCCAAGAACGTGGAGGGAAGCTGGGTGTGGTCTGTGCTGGAATATGGCTCCTGAAAAATTTACTTTAGTCAAGAATGGCCAATACATGTCTACCTTTGTCTGGTACTGAAAGGAAGCCCTTTCCTGCTCTGGGCTGTTGTCCATTACACTCCAGCTGTTAGCAGAATTCTACACGCATGCTCTTGTTAGAGACGTTTCAGGAAATGTGGGAAAACTACGGTGTCCAGTGTGTGTTGAGGGGGGATATGACTGGGGGGGCGGTCTACCTGTCACAGATACTGGGAATGGAGGAGCAGGGATGGCAGGCTGTGGAGTGGACTGACTCCAGGGAGGCAGGGCCAGATCTAGATCTGAGGGACGCTCTAGATCTCCTGCTGTGTGTGTGGCCTGGAACCTTTGTTTTTTCTACTAAAGCAGGACTTATCCCAGAAGAATGGGGGCGGGGGTCATTCAGACTGGAGGTAGCTAGGCACCTGAGTAAAATCAGATGTGCTCAGGATTTGGGGCTGAGTGGGTAAGGTTTGGGTATGCCGCATTACTATATAAACAGCTGCCTTAATTATTGTATGTTGTTAAACTCGATATAATAACTCTTTGGTAGAGCATCTGCCCTATATTCAGAACATCCCCCAAAGGATGAGTATATGTTGTTGGGGGTGGTAAGGTGGATACTAAGGACAGGGGAAAATGGAGGAAAACTACGTCAACCAGAAAAGGCCCTAAAACCACTGACTGGTGGTGCACAAATGTGATTCTCCTTGAACAAGGAGAGCCGAGAAATGGGCCAGCAGAATCACAAAGCTATTGGGGGGGAGCTGGTATAGGTGACTGCAGAAGGAACAGAACGTTGCAAGCTAGGAACATGCCATTCAGCACTGCGATGTGAAGTCACCTTGAGAATGGGGAAGTGACTGTTGGAATCTACTTGGTAAAAACTAACAAAAGTGGGACTTGTTGCTAAATGTGTTTATTCTGTCAGATTATCAGGCTTATTCTTTTCGGATGTGGAAAGATTTTGAATATTCAGTGATAGGTGGGAGTGAAACATCATTCAGGACTTCACCCCAGGCTCTCAGATTTGTGGGCATAATTTAACAGGACATCAAATGTTATTACTTTAACCATCATAATGCCCTGGGCCGGGGGGAATCCTGTTTGCTTATCAGGGACCCTTGACTTTCCTGTGATATCTTCCCATTGGGATTAGATGGATGTCTGCTTTCTGACTCCTTCGGAGGCTTGATTGAGGATTAGATCACTCAGTCCCAACTGGCCATTTCTCTCGGAGGATGGGCAAATCAGTGCTAATTGATACTTTTTATATTTAATTACACTTAATTTCTTCTGTCTGGGTGCCCTGAAACCGAGAAGAGGAAAACAGTGCTCTACATGCAAATCTTCTAACATAAACATTTCTTAACCTCATTTGCTGCAGGATTAGTCCAAATATAGAATCCTTAAGATAAAAGCTGCTTACACTGGTTTCTTATCTGTATTTCCATCCTGTCTCTGGAGTCCCTCTTTCTGGAAACCATCTCTGTGATGGGAATTTGCTTATTCTCTATTTCCCTAACACTCAACTCTTCCATATTTAGTATTATAATCATTTCCGTCCTTTTGTTAGTTTGCCTAAGCTAATTCCATAACCCGCAGGTCTGTTTCTCTGCCTTCAAATCACCAGGCACGGGGCTCTGGTCACAGTGCTCTTCCCAATGGTTTTAATGGCATCACCCCTCCTTCAAAGCCTTGATACCTCCCACTTCCTTCTGGATAAAGCTCCTGACCCAGTCCCAACTCACGATTCCAGATTTTCTCCCAAGTCCTCAGGACTTACACCTGCTTGCTTCTCTCCTTCCCTTTGCTAGTGTGAGTACTGCATCCTAGTCTGGACACTCTCCTCACCTCCTCTTGTTCCTCCCCTCTACTCTTTTTTTTTTTTTTTTTTAAGATTTTATTTATTTGACAGAGAGCAGGAATACAAGCAGGGGGAATGGGAGAGGGAGAAGCAGGCTTTCTGCTGAGCAGGGAGCCCGATGTGGGGTTCGATCCCAGGACCCTGGGATCACGACCTGAGCTGAAGGCAGATGCTTAACGACTGAGCCACCCAGGCACCCCAGCTCCCCTCTACTCTTGAGGACCGTTTCACACAATAAATCTCTTGCATATCTAATCCTGTCTTGGTGTCTGGTTTTAGAAAGATCCAAAATGGCATGAAAGGGTTTCCAGCCTCCCCTCACACTTACCAAACTCTTAGATCCTTGGTTTGACCCTTGACCCCTTATTTCTTGGTGAGTTCCTTTAGAGACTTGCCTTTCTTGCCAGTGGACCCTGGGGAGGGTCATTCTGGTCTGGGCCTTCCTGACAGATGTCCTAACTATGAATCTTGGAGTTTGGATTGAGTTTTCCCTCTTTAGAAAGACACATAGTTCTTTTCTGCATATTGTCTTGTCCCATCCATGGAACTCAGCACTCAAGGGGAGAGACATCTTCTGTGCCTGTTTTTTTAACATATGTTCTGTTCCATCCTTTTCTCCAGAGTGAGGAAATGCCTATTACCCTTAGAGTTTGAAATCCAAGGCAGAAACTGTTTAAGTTATTTAAAAAACATTTGCTCCTGGTGAATATTTCTACCCCTGGACTTAATAGAGGCTCATCTGGTTCTAGACATCTCTTCAGTGAACACCTTTTCCAAATATTTCTTTTTCACTATATTGTAAACTTTTAAAAAAAATTGTAAGCTTCCTGAGAGCTGCTTATTGTGTTTCAGATTGCTCATTTGTAATATTGAGGGCTAGATTAAGTTATTTATTTATTTATTTTTTAAATAGAGGAAGAGCGAGTGTGTGTGCAAGCAGGGGAGGGTGGGGGAGTGCAGAGGGAGAGGAGAGAGAGAGACTCTCAAACAGGCTTCATGCTCAACGTAGACCCCGACACGGGGCTCGATCTCACAACCATGAGAGCATGACCTGAGCCAAAACCAAGAGTTGGACACTTAACTGACTGAGCCATCCAGGTGCCCCTAGATTAAGTTATTTTAAAGACCTCTTTTAGTTGTGTGATTTTCCAGAAAGATCTGTTAGAAATGGTCTAGTAAATTACTTTCTTCCTGTGAATATTGTGTCCATTCTCTTCGATAATCTACCTTTCATTTCTACAAAGCGTTTTGCAGTTTGTTCACATACATTACATTAGTTGATCCTTGTATCCACCTTGTGAAATGTCAGAGTAAATATTAGCTGCCTTTTACGTGTCAGGAACTTGAGACTTGTTGAAATTAAATGACAAATCTCCAAGTGCCTGGGGGAGTCACTGGGTCTGGTGCCCCATGTCTTACTAATCCCCTAACTCAAGATGATTTTCTTTTTCCTTCATGACCTACAACTACGAACTCAGCATTCTTCAGAAAGCACCTTCATGTTTCTCTTACTTTCAACCGTCTGCACTTAGGCGCAGAGGGTTAGAAAAGGTGCCCCAGATTCAAATGCCTGAAAAGGTAAGTCAGGGTAGCAGGGTCAGAATCCCACAGTTGGGAGGGAGGGGACTGTGGCAGACAGGAGAGCACATCTGAGGGAGACAGTACCCAGTCAGTCCTAGCCCTTTGTGCCATTTAGGAATGCTGGCCTGGGGTGGCTAAATTTTCACTTTTCCAAGGAAAGCTGGAAATAATATATTTTAGTGTGAAATCTGCATTTTAAGATGCTCAAAAAAATTAAAAAAAAAAAATGAAAACCCTAGAGGCACCTGGGTGGTGCATTTGGTTGAGCGTCTGACTCTTGCTTTTGGCTTGGGTTGTGATCCCATGGTCATGGGATTGAGCGCAGGGTCTGCTTGAGATTCTCTCTCCCTCTCCCTCTGCCCCTCAGGTGCTCTCTCTCTCTCTAAAATGAATAAATAAAAATAAATCTTAAAAAAGAAAATCCTAGGAGGCCAAAATACATCTACAAGTGATGTTTGGGTCCATAGATCCCCAAGTTAGGGGCTTCTGATTTGGAGGGATAAGCCATATTTAACTCACTCTGTAAGTTCCCCTCTCAAAATCCTGTGAAATCATTTGGTGAATTTTACCACCTTTACTAAGAGTTTGGTTGTAAATAATGTAAACAGGAATAAGTCATCAATTGTTGGATGCTTCCTGTGTTCTGGGGAGTATGCTGGGTATTTGGTGCACAGCTTCACTAATTCTAGCAACCTTAGGATACATCTATTTTTTACCCTTATTTTACAGATGAGGGAGAAGAGGTCCAGAGCTGACCTAGCTTGTGGAGGCCACACAGTCGGTAAGTAGTGGAACCAGAATCCAACCCAGGTTTCTGGCCTCAAAGTGCGTTCTTGCTCTTCATTTAATACACATATTGCCAACATCCTCAGAGAAGAGAGAGAGGATCAAATGAAAAATACGGTACTTCTATTTTGAAACAAGTCAAAAGTGACATCTTGTCATATGTAGGAGAACTTAAAAGACAAGCATAATCCTATTTTTTTGGTGGGGGGTGGGTGGGGAGTGGAAGAGGTGTGTTTCTCTTTGCAAACCTGGACAGGGAAGACAAAAAGAGACTGCCCACAGTAGGATGTGTTCCTCCTTTCTTTCAAAACTCCAAGCCAGAAATAGGTTCCCGACCAGCTAGTGTTTGGGTTTTGTATTCAGACTTTGTCTGCATTGACCACAATGTCCTGCGAGATGACCACTAGCTTACTTCTGCTCCCTCTTGACTCCGGTTTCCAGAAAGCAAAGCTCGGGTGAAAAAAGACCTTTTGTTTAGGATCTGAAGTCAAGTCCAAATATAACAAGATCCCAATAACTTCCTCCACCCCCTAGGGTTTCAAACCAAATTCACTCTGCCCAGATGGCTGCTTCAGAAAGACAGAGCATTCCCCCACTGCTTCCTCTTTCTGCTGGCTGCCCACTGATTACAGCTAATGGCTCCCAGCTGTACAGCCTCCGAAGACGGGGGGGAAGACGAGTCTTTGAAAAATAATTTAATAACCAGACTCCTCCAGGGATGGGTGGGGTTGATGCCAATCCTGTTGGAGCGCACTCTCATTCAGAATCTAGCTGGATGGCGTGCTTTGGAGAGAGAGGAGTTGCTATGTGCATTTTGAAGCCCTCTTGGTTTTCCCTATAAGAATCTAATACTCTATTCCTTAAGTGTGGTTGAAAAAAAATTCATCTCCAAATGCTAAAATAAAATAGATATGTATGCCATATACTTCTTTAGCTCCAATTCAGAGAACTGTTGGAACTACCTCTTAGGGCTATGACTTTATCCAAATCACATATACTTTAAGATCAATCTCTCTGAATGATTTTCTGCCATGTTTGTATCATACAAATAATTCGATGTCTACGGTATTTTAAAACTTGGCAACCTAGAGTGTCCATTTCATCTTTGAAATACCAGATTCTTTGAAAGGTTGACTTCAAATACTGTGACCCATCAGAGCGAAAAATTAAAGGTCAAAGGATACCACCCATGCAAACTCTTGGTAACAGATTTATAGGGCTTGGTGGGCCTTCTTTCTTCATTTTCTTCCTCTTTCTTATTTTGGATGGGGAAGGGAAGATGAAGGAATTTCACCAAGCTAAAATTCGATGGTTTCCTCAAACCCTTTTTCTAGAACTGTTTAGTGGTATTTGGAATCTCCCCTGCATGAAACTGCAGACAAGATTTATTGCACACATCCATACGGAATGTCACCTGTGCACCAAGCCAGAGGCTGAGGTTAGATACATAAACAACTTGTTGGTGCTTCATGTCCTTTCAGAGCACTGGCTGAACAGATCACAGTCTTGAGCAGTTGACTATGGTGTTGTCTAGTCCTAGAATAATCTCTTTATGGATCATCTTCTCTTCTTAGGAGGTAATGTGGCTTAGTGCAAAGAGCATGAGCTCTGGAGTCAGAGTTGTGTTTGAATTTTGACATGCTCCTTGCTTAAACTTTTCTGAGCTTTACTTTTTTCGTCTGTAAGATGGAACTTGCAGGCTTGCTGTGAGGAATAACATCGTGTTGGGATGCTGGCAGGGTGGTTTGTAGGCCTCCTTTTAAATAACTGAATTATGGCCTTTGTTATTATACTCCATTCATTATATGCTATATACTTATATATGTACATAAAATCAGGCAATGAAGGTCTTCATTGTGCTTTCAATTGACTCACAGGGAAAAGAGGGAAAGTGAATTTTTTGTTATAAGGTACTTACAATTTAAATCTTATTTTCATCGTGTTTTAATCTTCAGAGTAATCATGAGAGGTAGATACCATTAAACCTATTTTAAGGATGGGGAATTAAGTCTTGGAAAGGTTGAGTCCTGTCCAAGGATAATATCTTTGGAGGATTTTCCAACTTGGTTGTATTATATAAATTTGAAAGCTTCATATTCTGGCATTTCTACTTTGGCTTTGAAATACTGGATCTTCTGAAAGGTTGTCTTCAAATACTTGTTCCATTCAGGATTCTGTACTATTCAAGAACACAATTAAACATGAACAGTCTATCCTAGGGCAACAGAGTCTACGAAAGAGGCCTGCTGCTTCTTTATGGTTACTACTAAGCATTAAGCCCTTAGAAAGCTGAAGATTTTCAGCTTGATTCAAGGGCTTGCTCTCTTGGGAATGAGTTCAATAAGAGCAAAAGATAACTTACCATGAGAAACTTATTCAAGATTCTGACTTCAATGGAATCTCTTTTTTTTTTTATATAAGTATAAAATCCAGAGAAAAATGTTGCACAGTATATGAATGGCTACTATTTTTGTGAATTTACTAAAGGGGCAGATACAGAGCTTAGCACTTTACGGGAGTAGCTCGCCTCCCTCCTGCCCCACCCCTTCCTTCTTCCTTTCCTTCCATTTCTTTCTCTCCTCTCTCCCTTTCTCTTTCTCCCTTCCTTCCCTTCCCCTCTTTCTTGATTATTTGGGAGGGGCTATGTGCCTCACATACTTTCCACCCTTTCTGTAATCAAACCCCACTTTCTGATTATAGAGGGGGGGCATTTGATCTGGATTAGGCCATATCTCTCAACTAGGAATTTAAGTATTACGTGTAGAGACCAGGGACAAAGCCAACTGGAGTTGAGTCATATAATGGATGGACCTCAGCTGGGTAGTCCATGGAAAGGCTCCTGCTACTGACCCCTGGGCCCATGGTTTTTGTCCATGGTTTTTGCACCTCTTCCATAATCTGGTGAGCTGTCTCAGTATCTTTCCAATACATTGTTTCACTTCAATTACCCAGAGTTAATGTTGTTTAAAACCAGAACCTTAACTGACTAGACATATATGAGCTACCTTAATCTTCACATCTATCTACATAGTAGGTGTTATTCTTCACATTTTACAGATGAGAAATTGAAGCTTCCTGATGATAAAGCTTTGATCAAGATCATACTGTTAGGAAGAGGCTGAGTTGGTGTTCAAATTCAGTCCCACCGAGCCGGGAGCCTGATGTGGGACTCGATCCCAGGACTCTGGGACCATGACCTGAGCCGAAGGCAGTCGCTTAACCAACTGAGCCACCCAGGCGCCCAGTGGTGCACCATTTTCAACTTCCTTATTGATTAAAAAAATAAAATTAAGTTTGAGCAAAAGATTGGTGAAAATTTGTTTCTACAGGTCTGTGCTAACTTTAGTGAGAGAAGTTTGTTCAAATACATTTAGAATCTCAAATTTGCTCAAGACCTTTGATTTAGCCATTCTAAGAAAATAATCAGGGATATAGAGAAAGATTTATGTACCATGGTATTTTCATAATGATATTTCTAATAGCAAAAATAAGTAAACTAAGTGTCTAATGATCTGGAAATGGGAATAATTGGGAAGAATGTTAAAAAAGCAGGAGGTCCCAATATTCTCTCACTTAACAATTGTTTATTGAGCAGCAACAATGTGCAAGGCACTGTTAGAGGTATTGGAGAGACTGCAGTGAACAATATAAAGTCTTTGCTCTCATAAAATTCCATTCTCGTGGGGAAGATGACAAACAGATACATGTATGATTATGACCAATATTATGGATAAATATAAAATAGAGTTAAGGGGATAGAAATTGATTCAAAGCAGGGAGCACATGTTTCAAGATCTGAATGGAGTGCAAGATTAAGCTATGCAAAGATATGGAGTATATCCATGAACAGTTGCCATCATACGGGGTAGCAAATCACTGCAAAACTCAGTGGTTTAAGATAAAATAATTCTCTCCACATAATTTATTCTTTCTGAGGTAGGTAGACAGGGTTTAGCTGATTGAGTCTGAGCTTGTCTGGGCTTGGCACCAACTTGAAAATTATGCTCAGGTCTGTGTCATGTGAGTCTCATCCTTCTTGGACAAGCAGGTTAGTTGGAGCATGTTCTCCTCATGATGACGACAGGGACAAGAGGACAAGCCCTGTCATACAAGCATATTGTAAACCATTCTTTGTGTCATGTTCACTGATATTCTATTGCAAATTCCTAAGCAAATCACACTGACAAGCCTGATCTCAATGACAAAGGGAAACCTATCCCATCCAGAGTAGAAGTAGTAGGTGAATGAATATGTGATGAACAGTAATTCAAACAATCCTAGGAGAGGAGAGCATCACTGAGTGGCAGAAGTCTTTTTTTTTCTTTTAACTGAGCTATATACTTCACATACCAAAAGATGCATCTACTTAAAATGTATACTTCAGTGGTTTTTAGTATATTCACAGAGTGTGCAACCATCACCACAATCTAATTTTATTTTTTATTTTTTTTAAAGATTTTATTTATTTATTTGACAGAGAGAGACACAGTGAGAGAGGGAACACAAACAAGGGGGAGTGGGAGAGGGAGAAGCAGGCTTCCCGCGGAGCAGAGAGCCCGATATGGGACTCGATCCCAGGACCCTGGGATCATGACCTGAGCCGAAGGCAGTTGCTCAACAACTGAGCCACCCAGGCGCCCACAATCTAATTTTAGAACATTTTGGTCACACCACAAAGAAACACATTACCCACTGGCAGCCATTGTCCATTCTCCCATCCCTACAGCCTAGTACCTACTAACCTACTTTGTGTCTCTGTGGATTTATCTGTTTGGAAACTTCAAATAAGTGGAACAGTATAATATGTGGCCTTTTGTGCCTGGCTTCTTTCACTTAGCATAATGTTTTCAAGGTTCATCCATGGTAGAGCATACAGCAGTGTTTCACTTCTTCTATGGCTGAATAATATTTTGGATGTATATATCACAGTTTATTTATCCATTCATCAGCTGGTGGACATTTAGAATCTTTCCACTTTTTGGCTATTACGAATAATGCTGCTGTGAACATCCATGTACAAATTTTTGTGTGTTTTCAGTTCTCTTGGGTATATACCTAGGAGTGGAATTGCTGGGTCATATAGTAAATCCATGTTTAAATTTTTGAGATGCTGCTGAACTGTTTTCCAAAGTGGCTGCAACATTTTGTATTCCCACCGGCAGTGTATGAGGGATCCAATTCCTTCACATCCTCCCTAACACTTGTTATGTTGTCTGTCTTAATTATAGCCATCCTAGTGACTGTGAAGTGATATCTCATTGAGGTATTGATTTGTATTTCCCTAATAACTAATGATATTAAGCATCTTTTCATGTGATTATTGGCCATTTTAAAATAGTTTTTTCTTTTTCTTTTTTTTTAAAGAAGTGTCTATACAAAATTTTGGCCCCCATAATAGTAGATTTCCCTTTTATTGAGTTTTAAGGGTTTTTGTGTATTCTGGATATTAGTCCCTTATCAGCTATATCATTTGCACATATTTTTTCCTACTCAGTGGGTTGCATTCACTTTCTTGATAGTGTCATTGGAAACACAACAATTTTAAATTTTAAGCACAATTTCCTGTGGTTTTTGCCTAAGCATTTGGTGCCATATCTAAGAAACCATTGACCCAAGGTCGTGAAGTTTTATGTCTATGTTTTCCTCTTACAACTTATTGTTTTAGCCTTTACAGTTAGGTTTTTGATGCGTTCTGAGTTCATTTTGGTCTGTGGTGTGAAGGATGGGCCTAACTTCATTCTTTTAATATGATATCCAGTTGTTCCAGCTCTGTTAGATAGTAAGACTAATTCTTTCTCCTTTGAATTATCTTGGCATTCTTGTTAAAAACCAGCTGATCATAAGTGCATGGGTTTGTTTCTGGACACTCCATTGTATTGCATTGATCTGTATATTTTATCTTTATGCCAATACCAAGCAGTCTTGATTAATATAGCTTTGTGTATGTTTTCAAATCAATAATCTTGAGTGTTCTAACTTTGTGATTGTTTTTTCAAGATTCTTTTGGTTATTTTGGGTCTCTTCCATTTTCAGTGAATTTTAAGATATGCTTGTCAACTTGTACAAAAACAGCTGGGGCTTTGATAAGTATTGTATCGAATCTGTAGATTTGAGTTGGGGAGTGTTACCTACTATCTTAAAATATTAAGTCCTCAAGTTAATGAAATCAGGATATCATTTTATAGATCCTCCTTAATTAATTTCAATGATGTTTTGTAGTTTTCAGTGTACACATCTTGCACTTCTTTTGTTAAATCTGTTCCTAAGTACTATTTTTTTGCCATTGTAAATAGATTTTTAAAATTTTCATTTTCAAATTTTCATGGCTAACATGTAGATATACAGTTGATTTTGTATATTGACCTTGTATCCTGTAAACTTGCTAAACTTGTTTACTAGTTTCAGTAGTTTTTTTTTTTGTGTGTGTGTTTGTAGGTGGTAACTTATTTTCTGTATACAAGAGTATGTCATCTGCAAATAGATATAATTTTCCTTTTACTTTTCAATTTTCATGCCTTTCATTTTCTTGCCTAATTAGCATGGTTAGAAGCTCTAGTACAGTGTTGAACAGAAGTGACAAGAGTAGACATCTTTGTTTTGTTCTTGATCTTTCAAGCTTTTAGTTTTATCCTAAATGTGATGTTAACTGTGGGCTTTCCATTTTGTTAGTTTGAGGGAGTTACCTTCTATTCCTAGTTTGTTGAATGTTTTTGTCATATAAGGGTTTTGGAATCCAGTGATTTTTCTGCATATATTGAGATGATCTTGTGGCTTTTTCATTAAGTAATCTCTATGTCCAACATGGGGCTCAGACTCACAACCCCAAGATCAAGGGCCTTGTGGCTTTTTACCCTTTATTCTACTAATATGATGAATACATATTTGTGCATTTTCCAAAGTTTCCTTCTATTTCTAATTCCATTTCGTTGTGGCCCGAGAACATACTTCATATGAGTTCAGCCCTTTAAATTTTTGAGACTTGTTTCATGGGCTAACATATAGTCCATTCTGGTGACTGTTCCGCATGTACTTGAGAAGAATGTGTATACTTCTCTTGTTGGGTGGCATGTTCTATAGATACATATTAGGTATTGTTGGTTTATGGTGTTGTTCAAATACTTGTTGATCTTCTGTCTAGTTGTTCCATCCATTATTAAAAAGGAAGTATCAAAGTCTCCAACCATTATTATTGAATTGTGTATTTCTCCCCTTAATTTTCAGGTTTTACTTCATGTATTTTGGTGTCCTGTTATAATTGTTGTATCCTCTTGATTGATTTATCCATTTATCATCATAAAATATCCTTCCTTGTCTCTAGTTACAATTTTTATCTTCAAGTCTGTTTTGTCTGATACTAATACAGCCACTCCAACTCTCTTCAGCTATGGTTTTCACAGTTAACTTTTCCTGTCTTTTTACTTCCTGTGTATTTGTGTGTTGAATCAAAAACGTATGATTTGTAGACAACATATAGTTCATATTTTCTGTTTTTATCCATTTCGACCATCTCTACTTTGATTACAGTGTTTAGTCCACTTACATTTAATGTAATACTGATAAAGTAGGACTTATGTCTGCCACTTTGCTATTTATTTTTAAATTTATTTTTGGGTTATTTTTAATGGTTGCATTAGAGACTATAATTGACATCTTAATTCATAACAATCTCGATTAATAGAGATAATTACAAGAATATCCAAAATCTTTGTTTCTATGTAATTCCATTTTCTCCTTCCTTTTGGGGCTAATGTTGTCACACAAATTATATCCTTATACATTCTGTACCCACCAATATAAATTTTTAATTATTGCTGTATACAGTTGTCTTTTAAGTTAGGAGAAAAAAGTTACAAGCAAAAAAATACATTCATGCTATCTTTTACATTTATCTATGGAGTTACATTTATTTCTTTATATCTTCATTTCTTTATGTGGACTTGAGCTGCTATTCAGTATCCTTTCATTTCAACTTAAAGGACTCACTTCAGCATGTCTTGTAGGGTATGTCTGCTAGTGACAGATTCTTTCAGTTTTTGTTTACCTAGAAATGTCCTCCTTTCTCTTTTATTTTTACAGGATAGTTTGGATAATAGGCTTTTATCCTTTTGGCAGGCTGGTAGTCTTTCTCTCTGAATTTTGAATAAGCCATCCTGGTGCTTTCTATGTTTTCTGATGAGAACTCACTGAATCTTACTGAGGACCCTTCACACATGATGAGTTACATCTCTCTTGCTACTTTCAAGAAGTCTTTGACTTCTGCCAGTTTGATTATGATGTGTAGTGTGGATCTCTTTGAGTTTATCTTGAAAGCTTTTTAAAGCTTTCAAAGAAATGTAGAGGGGTGTCTGGCTGGCTCAGTCAGTAGAGCGTGCGACTCTTGATCTCAGGGCTGTGAGTTCGAGCCCCACATTGGGTGTAGAGATTATTTTACTCAAAAATAAAATTATTTTTTTTTACTCAAATAGTAAATAAAATAAAATTAAAAAATAAAATCTTAAAAAAATGTAGCTTTTTTTTTAAAAATCAAATTTTGGAAGTTTTCTGCCATTATTTCTTCAAATATTCTTTCTACCTCTGTCTCTCCTTTTGTGACTCCCATTATGTGTATTGGTATGCTTAATTGGTGTCCCACAGGTCTTTGAGGTTCCATTTATTTTCTTTATTTTCTCTTTGTGTTCTTTAGGCTGGATGATCTCAACTGACCTATCTTTACATTTGCTTATTCTTTCTTCTGCATGCTCAAATACACTGTTGGGTCCCTCTAGTGAAATTTTCATTTCAGTTACTATACTTTTCAACTCCTGAATTTCTATTTGGTTCTTTTTGAGAATTTCCATTCTTTTATTGACATTCTTTTTTTGTAAGATATTGTTCTCATACTTTACATGAATTATTTAGGCATTGTTTCATTTATTTGGACATACCTAAAATAGCTGTTTTAAAATCTTTGTATAGTAAGTCCACTGTTGGGTTTTCTCAGAAACAGTTTCTATTGACTACATTTTCCCTTTATGTAGACCATACTTTTCTGTGTCTTCGGCTGTCAAGTAATTTTTTGTTGAAAACTGGACACTTAAAATGATATAATGTGGCACTTCTAGCAATTAGATTCTCTCCCCTCTTGAGAGTTTGTTGTTGTTGTTGTTATTTGTTTTTATTGTTGTTGGTGGTGTTTAATGACTTTTTTGAAGTATTTCTGTAAGCTCTGACACAATCAGAAAAAGCCCATGGAAATTTGGTCAAGGAAGTCCATTATTTAAAGAGTGTGTAGAGGAGGAGTACCCAGGAAAGGAGACCAAAGTATATTGACCAAGAAGTCAAGTTAGAAGAGTGTTAGGTCAAGGAAGCAAAGAAGATGTTTTAATCAGAGGATGTGAATAACAATGTTGTATGTTTCGAGATGTCAAACAAAATAAAAATTAAGAGTCCATTAGAACTGATACCATGGAAGTCATTGAACTGAATACCTTATACAATTATTTGGATGGAATTTAGTGGTGCATGTGAGAGAAGCCAGATTGGAGTGCATAAAGAATTTTGGGATATGAAGATATAGGAATTTTGATTCTTGACAATCC
This sequence comes from Phoca vitulina, assembly GCF_004348235.1. Lineage (NCBI taxonomy): Eukaryota > Metazoa > Chordata > Mammalia > Carnivora > Phocidae > Phoca > Phoca vitulina. The sequence continues at coordinate 18,210,309 of NW_022589734.1, forward strand.
TTGGAAAACTTTTCCATGAAAGGAGGAGAGAGTGTGTTTAGTTAGAATAGGTGAGAAGTACAAAGGAGACTCTGAAAATCTGGAGACTCTTGAACGTGGTTGAATCTAATAGAAAGGGACTAATAAAAAAGGGAACCATACAAGAAAGACATATTTAATAATAAAATGTTCTTTTTTTTTTTTTTTTTTGATTTATTTATTTATTTGACAGACATAGCAAAAGAGGCACAAGCAAGGGGAGTGGGAAAGGGAGAAGCAGGCTTCCCACGGAGTAGGGAGCCTGATGTAGGGCTCGATCCCAGCACCCTGGGATCATGGCCTGAGCCAACGGCAGACACTTAACGACTGAGCCACCCAGGCGCCCCAACTAATAAAATGTTCTTGATTAAACCAAAGAGGATAGAATCTGGAATATGGATGGAAGAATTGATCTTAGATAGGGGGATGAAAGATGAGTATGGTTATGGCTTTTTTGGGCAGCAGAGGGAGTTCTTATTTGATGCTTTCTATATTTTCCAAGAGGTCATCTACAATGTGATGGAGGAAAGATTGATTGGAGATACTTGAGAAACTTTGAAATTGAAGTGGAAAATGGGACAGTTTGGGGTGAGGGACAGATTTTAGGGACCAAATGAACTCACTGATGTGAATTTTTGATGGTTCCAGTCAGCCTGGTTGAATTCCTCTGTTAATACTTAGCAACTTATAAGGCATTACTGAGTGTGGGATACTTGAATTCATCTATGGTTGAGATTTTGTTAATGTAGTTGTAATTAAAAATATGAGGGTAAGGGTGCCTGGGTGGCTCAGTTAGTTAGGCGACTGCCTTCGGCTCAGGTTGTGATCCTGGAGTCCCTGGATCGAGTCCCACATCGGGCTCCCTGCTCGGTGGGGAGTCTGCTTCTCCCTCTGACCCTCCCCCCTCTCATGTGCTTTCTCTCTCTCATTCTCTCTCTCTCAAATAAATAAATGAAATCTTTATTAAAAAAATATCAGGGCAAGAAAGTTCCTGAAGATTAGCACAAAAAACAAATACTATATGATCTCACTTATATGTATAATCTAAAAAAGCTGATCTCATGGAAACTCACAGAGAGTAGAAGGGTAGTTACTAGGGACTGGGGGTGAGGGAAATGGGGAGATGTTGGTCAACGGGTACAAACTTTCAGTTATAAAATGAGTAAGTTCTGAGGATCTAATATACAGCAAGGTGATTATAGTTAACAATACTGAGAGTAGATCTTAAATGTTCTTACTACACACAGAAAAGTGGTAATTATGTGAGGTGATGGAGGTGTTAATTCTCTTGTGGTACTCATTTTGCAATATATGTGTATCAAATCATCATGTTATGCACCTTAAACTTATACAATGTTCTACGTCAATTACATCTCAATAAAGCTGGGGAAAAGATTAGTAAGAGAGTGGTTGAGATTATAAACCACAGAATCTTAGATGAAAAAGAAGGGAAATGAAGCCTGGAAGGTGTGGAAAAAGAGAAAGTAGTAAGTGCCCCAGAGGTTTGAGCAGAACTGAGGAATGTGTGTGTTGGGAGTAACTGAGTATGTAGGCTGGAATGACAGTAGTCTGTGGTTAGAGGGTGGCTTATATTAACGAGCAGTGTCAAAGATGGAATAGTTTTGAGTGATGTCAAATATGGGAGAGGTTAGCTAAAGTGCCACGGAAGAGGAAATTTCTGAAATCATAAAGTTGGACTGGCCATGAAGATAATAAAGTCATGCAAGATGATTGCAGAATTTAGGGTAAAAAAGATTGAGCCAGTTGCCAAAGAATTCAATAATTGCAGCCCATATAGTGAAACAAATATTGAAACTTGAGTTTGGGGCCCTGGATTGTACTTTCTCAAACTTCATTCTCGCCTTGATCTACTGTTTGCCACCTTCAATTATAGTTATTTTTAGAATCTCTTCTTTATCTAAGTTCCTTTAGGTACAAGTATAGTGTCTTAATTATCATTGTGTGACTCAGATTACTTTATGCCAGAATGCAATAATTTTTGTTGGTTTAATGAAAAAAAAAGTAAAAAAAATGTGAGCATTTTGGGAAGTAGAGAGGCATACTTAAATTTTCCTGAGAGCAGTTGTAGATCACAGGGTTCTTTCTCCTCCTCTCCCCAGCTACAGTGTAACAAGTTAGACACCTATTAAAAAAGATTAGAACATCTAGAGACTTTGGTGAAACCGAAAAAAAGAAACAAGGCTTGCCTATTATGTACCTTTGATTACCTGCGTCCTCTTTGTCTTTCTACCACCTTTCATCATTGCAACTCAGAATTTCTTAACATCAAGTATAACTTTGTCAAACCAAATTTAGGGTCACTCAGATTTTAAAAGCCTCATTATAGATTCAACTTTGTTCCCTGAAAGCCAAGATAAAATAAGGAGGAAAAATTAAAATCTGTTTTCATCTGGATCTATTATAATGCTTCCATCTTCTGAAGTCCTTTTGATGATTAAGCTTTTTAAGAGTGAAAATTGTTTTCCGTATGGTCTGACTTGTTTGTTTCTTAACATTTTTGCTCATTTAATAGAAGTGTTATTGATGCTTCGTACTTAAGAAAATCCTGAAATGGAGAATGGTCTAGTATATACAATATTATATATATAAAATATGAAGTCCCACATTATATCATTTGTTAATACTAATTTTCTTAAGCTCAGAAACCAGAAACACCAATGCAGGGTGAGGATGGAGTCAATTAAATGCAGAAAAGACAACACATTTAATTCTGTGGCCTGAAGATATAGCAAGGGCTTGATTTCTATTTCCTTGGACAAATTGTGTTTATCTTTGGTATATTCTAATCCTTGTTTTTGGGATAAAAACGTAAGTTGGCTTTGACAACTGTCACCACATTGATCTCTGTGGTTGACCTTTCCAGAGAGGGAGAATGTTCTTTTCTTTCTTTGTTATCCATGTGTCTTTCTCCTGAAGCTATGCAGGAAGTTAATAAAGAGTTTACCTTCAATTTAGTGTTTAGTTTGTATATGAATATTTAGGCACAGCAGTCAACATTTCTCATGCCTTTTTCCATCTATTAGTACTTCTGCCCTCTCTTCTCTTGGGTGTCCAGTATTTCTTGTACATCTTTGGCTGCCCCAAACCCAGTGCTTTTATAGTTCCTGAAGGCTCCCCTTCCCCAACATGCTGTATGCTTTGCATTTCATTATTTCCTTCCCTTTAATCCTTCCATTAAAATTTCCCTTCCCTTGTGATCTGTGAATTAATATATGTTAAGTATCTGCTCTGGCTTATCACAATGTTTGGAACTAATGCTTAAAGAGCTTCTCCTGTAGTTTGAGTCAAAGTTTACCTACATAAACATTCACCAAACAAAAACAAAAACAAAAACAAAAAAACCCCAAAAAAACAACCCAAGGCAATTAAGGGTCAAATTATATTGCATCAGCCATAGGAATAATTTTCAGAGAAATAAGAGGTCAGTATGGGTTGGAGTATCTAAAGATTAATGAAATCTAAATGCACCAGTATCTGGAGATAAAGCGTTAGCGTTTTATTTCCTTATTGAATAACATACTGGAATAGCTGGAAATTAATGGAATTAAGATATATGGCATATTAGGGAGGCTTCTGGTCAAGGCTGCATATGGCCTTCAAATCAGTCAGTTCTTACATCATGCACTTTCCTCCTATCAGCTGAAGGCTTGCAGCTCCAAATTTCTTTCCATTCATGGGGCGCTATGCAGATGCCAAGGTCAAACGTGCACATGGCTTTGCTCCCAGTGGAGCCCCTATGAGGTTTGACTGAAGATCAAGATGATTCCATTGATGTCGTCCTGGTCGCCTGAGTCTTTGAGGCACTACGTTCATAACTTGGGAAGGGGCTATAAGCTGACATTTTCAAATGCCTGGAGCGTATCTAGTTTTAATAGCTTCTCAGTGACATGAAGAATCAGACTTTTTGCAAACCACTTTCTAAGAATTAGACCTGATAGTTCTATTCCTTCTGGGAGACCAGTTAGCCTGCTACTCTTTCTCTCTCTTTTTTTTTTAAACTGAATTTGATTTTTGAGAGATTTAATCTCATTCCCTATCACAATATTATTTTTCATAACAGCAGGAAGAAATTTGGTAAACTATTCTGGTTTCTTCTATTTGTGAATTTTATTCCCACTTTGTCAAAAATGGGCTTCTGTCAGGATGAAACCAGATGCAGTGTGTTGTTCAAGGTCTCCAGCTTGTCGAAGCAACTGTATTAAAAATCTTAATAAGGTTGCTGACTTTCTTGCTCCCTGTGTTCCTCCTGCAGTTAAGCTATTTACACTTGAGCTTTTTCCACATCTGGTTAGAAACCAGTGACTTTTGTCTCCCCTTGTTTTAAGTTACTATGTCCCTCAAGGTTTCTTCCATGCACTGAACTTCCATTCTTTTCTTTGATGGAAAAGGGGCATGGGTGGTAGAGCAAGCAGAGTGTGGGCAATGTCCCAGAGATGCCCATGTTTGAGTCCTTGCTTGCTGAATGATCTTGGATATTTTAACTTTTCTCACACTCAGTCTCACTACACTTACCTTGAAGAGTTGTTAGGATTAAATAAAATAACCCATGCAACGGCACTTGGCACAATGATTTGAGTATAGGACCACTCAATCTGCCTATTTTTTATATTTGTGTGATGAGTTCGGCCATAAGAAAGAGCAATTTCTTATTCACAGAGGGCTTATTCAAAACCTAATTCTGTGTTCTGTCTACATTCTATATAGGGTGTTCTTTAACTCTCATTGTGTTTTTTTTTTTTTTTTAAAGCTATCAGTGTTTCCTACACTATTTTTATTACTTTTATCTGCAAAGCACTTGGTATTTATAATGCTTTTATGCTTTTATGTGCCTTAATGTGCTTTCATAATGTGTAGCATACACATCCTGAAATTCATCTTGTTGGCTCACCATTCAGTCCTGGGGTGTTGCTTACATGGTCTGCTTATTCTGAGCATCACGGTCTTAACTGCAGAGTTCACTTGGTCAAGAAATTCAATTATAGCAAAAGTGAGGCTCATCAACCTGGCATTCTATGAAGACAACAGAAAATACCTGTTGATCTCCAAGGATACATGGTAGAGGCTTAATCTGAGTTTTTCCAGTTCTCTGAAATTGTACAGAGAAAGAAGTCAAAGAGAAAAATTCACAAATTCCATTTTTGGTGAATCCAGGAGACCCAGATGTCTCTTAAAATTACAAATTATATGTGCTGCCAAAAGCAAGTGAGGCCAGTGGAAGTAGGCAAGAAGCTGCATGGTAAGTGGTGAATAGGCATCAAGAAGGATGGTGAGGGTGGGTGGCATCAGCTGTGGTGAATTTCAGAAAAGCCAGTAAGTGTTCATTTCCAGAAGGGGAGAATCCCATCCTGAATGGCAACTGCAGGGAGCAAGGTTGAATTCAGGATGACTGGCTTGTTCCAGTTTGCCTGGACCTTTCCTAGCTTTAGCACTGAAAGTCCCATGTTCTGGGAACATCCTCAGTCCTGGGCAAACAGGGATGTTGTTCACCCTAGATGAGATGGAACAGGATGTGAGATGATGGGAAGGGCCTGAGGGACACACGGGTGGCAGGTTACAGAAAGCAGAAGCCAAAATGCACCAACAAAAAGTGGGGCTACTACCTTGGAAGGTAAGAGATGTGTCCTAGGTGGCAGTGTCTAGTGAAGAAACTAGAAGATCACATGGGTAGAATCCATTCTGAACCTAAAAGGCAAAGGGAATGTGGTTGAGCAGAGGCAACCTTTTTAAGGGAAGTAGCCTATTGCAACAGACTGGAACAGAAAAAGCCTATGAGTTGTAAAGCTTGGCAGACTGGAACTCCCTAGTCCTTCTCTCTACCCCCTTGTAACCTTTGTAAATAGCTGGTCCAGGAAAATTAAACTCACTCAAATATGAGTAACAAAGTCTTGGAAGAGCATCTGTACAGAGATGGTTATTAAATTGTGAAAAATAAATTCTGAGATTTTCCACTATAGACAAATGAAGATTTTCCACTATAGACAAATGAAGTGCACCAGAAAACTATTGCCAAGAAGCAGATAAAAATTTTAATGTTAATATCACATGTCTAAAAAACTTAATGGAGTACTAGTTCTTAATGGAGGTATACAAAGCAAAAATGCAGTGACTCAGGACTGGGCAACTAGGAGATGATGAATAAAGGGAGCTGTGAATTAGTTTGGCAGAAATCATGTAAGAAATAAAAACATTTTTCAGAAGTAAAGACTAAATTAGAACACAAAAAGAGTAGATACCATTGAAAGCACAGTAGGGAACAAAAGAGATATGAGAAAAGCAAATGAAGTGAACAAGAAATACAAAAAGAAAAAGGATTTAGAGACAAAACTATAGGAATAAACACAAGTATACATGTACACATGGGGTCTCCCCAAAAGAAGACCAAAACAAAAGAACAAATAGTTGATAATTCAGGGAAACTTTTCTAAAAATAAGGCATGAATCTACATATTTGAAGGGCTCACCATATACCAGGGAAAATTGACTTTTCTAAAAAAGTCAGCATCAATACATATTCTAAAGTGATTAGAAGAAAGAAAGAATATTTTGGGTGAACAGGTGAAAATATCTATTCACTTATGGTGGAATGAAGCTGGGCAGGCATCAGACTTTTCTAAAGATATAAACAATCCCAGATGATGGTGGGAAAATCCTTATATTTAAGGAAAGAAAGAATGAGCCAGAGATTTTATATATGGCCAAGACATCTTTCATTTCTAAAAGGCTACAAAACAGTTTCAAATTTGTAAGAACTTAGGAAATATTATCCATAGAAGCCCATTTTGAGAAAACAGAGGATTAACTCTCACCAACCAAACAGTGCATTGGGGAACTTCGGTCAAAAGGCTGGCATTCAACATTAAATGAATTTAATTGCAGATCTAAGTCCAAAGCAAAAAAGGGGACAAGGTAAGGGGTCAAGTCTGAAATCAGTAGAGGGTTAGGACCCAGAATCTATTGGAAGGAGTTGAATCTTGAATGGAGGTGAGATACTACCTTCATTGTACAAATGGAAGAAGGAGAAGCTGATGAGATGCAGGAAGATGGTTTCTACTTTGTGAAGTAGAAGTCCAGTCCATCCACTGAAGGTAGGGGGCCAGGACTGAAGTAAGGGTCAGCAGTAGAGGGGAAAATGTTTGGAACAGAGTGGGAGATCAAGCTTCCAGAGAATCATGGTAGAAATATGTGTAAAAGTTAGCTGTTTAAAGAAAACCTTCAATGAATCTGTTAAAGTGAACTATTTATGATGAGGTATTCAAATTACCTATTCTGTAAATTGGGTATTGAGTAGTATACAGAAGTTTAAGATAGATGTTTGTTATTTTGCACCTGTGGACATAGTGCTTTGCATGTTTTTATGCAAATCCATTCACTTAGTTTATTTTTTTCTACTATATTATGACACAATGAGGGTAAGTAGTATCTTTCCAGGACTCTGCCCATTTCAATGAAACTTGGATATTTTAATAAATAAAACATACCTATAATGTTCTGCTTAATATTTTCTAACACTCATTCCTAAAGATGCACATAAAAATGATTAATCATTTAATTTTCAGACTCTGAAAAGGTAATACTTCATTGAAATTCCTGGTGAAGCTTAGAATAAAAATTACAATGAAATCTATAAATGTTAAGCCACATACACTTCTGACTTAATAGACCAAGGTGTAATAGATGCCAGTATCTCCCATCCAGAAAGTGTGGTGAACACTGTGTTCATGAGTCATGTTGCAAACAAATGGCCCAATCAAACAAGGAGTCAATAACAGATATGAATTGAAAGAGCCAACTTGTCTAGTCGTTTTGGGATTGTGAAGCAATCAAGCACCACAGAACTATAGGACTAATCAAAGGTGAGAATAAGCATTATCTTCTCTGGGAGCTTTAAATGAACCATGGTGGAACTTCTTGCTTCTTGGTATGGCCAGGATAGCACTTGTAAGTCTTCCTTCCCAGTTCCCTGTTGACCCAAAGAGAACTTTCCAAAGATATTCTCTCAATCCAACTGCAACTAAACCATTATATACTTGACACTGTTTTCCCTGCCAGATTTGAGAAGTATACTTTTTATTTTATTGTTCACTTACTGTCATTACCCAAATATAGCACACTGTTCACCATGTTGCATGAAAGAGAAAACATCTGAGAATTCACCAACATCAAGAATAATTTACCAAATTATTACTTGCAGAAGTAAAAGGAAGGCTGAGATGGTAAAACGTAAGCCAAACAGGGAAGCGCTAAAGAAAGTTTGGATGCTGCATATGTTGTATAATTTCTCTCAAGTGAGGACAACTTCAGAAGGTTGATTTAGAATATCTGCAACAATCACTGTGCTTTGGCATGGGATGATTTTGAGGCTAAAGATGAAAAGGGCAGTCTCCTTCAACACCAGAGAGCCACTCCACCTTGACATTTTATTCTTGAAGGAGTGCCCCAGATCTAATAGCCATGGCTTTAACCATTGCATGTTTGGGGGAATGAGACTGATGTAGTTGAAAAAGGACAAATTTGGGAACCAACCAGGATTGGGCTCCCATACTCATTGCAGTAGGAACTAACTGTGGGACCAGAATATAACAACACCTTCATGGATCGTTATTAGATATTAGCAATAATGTGAATAAAGTACTTAGCAGAGTGCTGGGCACATAGCAAGTGCGTGATGAATGGTAGCCATATTACTATCTCATGGCAAGAAATTTTATTAGGGTTAAAAATCTCAGAATAACAAAACATCCACAAATCTCAAACAGCCATCTGTTTCGAGCAGCATTTATACTATGAAACTCTAGCTCGCTGGAATGATTTGGATTCCCTCTTAAAACTCACCATAATGAGATTTGGCCTGCACCAGAGAAAAGCCATTAATGACCTAATTGTCAAATCCAATGGCCTGTTTTCAGTCATGTTCTTATTTATTTCCTCTGTGGCATGTGATGCTATTGACTATTCTTGTCTTAATTCATTCACTTGGATTCCTCAACAATGCTGTCTGTTGGTTCTTCTCTTGTTTCAGACTCCTTTCCTGGGGTTAGGGCTCAGAAGGGGCCTTTTCTCCACTTCCTGATCTCTTCTTCTGTGAAGACTTCCCTTAAGCTCACCAGGCAGAGTCAACACAGTTCAAAAAATCTTTGTTCAGTACGTAGTGTGCGCTTGTCTCTCTTCCAGGTCTTGGGGCCCAAAGACAAAGGAGATTGGAGGTGGTAGAAGCTCCCGGTGCTCACCATATTGAATTTTTCTTCCTGAACGGAGAGGTGGTTGTGTTGCTCAGCCTCCTGCAGGAGATGGGACTGTGTAACTAGTCCAGTCATGAGATGTGAATGCAATTCATGGCTCGAGGTATTGAAGAGACAGTACACTAATCCTTGTTCTCTCTTCCCATGCTGCCGTGACCCAGGAAATGAGCTGTTGTTGACCTGACAGTGTCTCATGGTAGAGGGAACCTGGGCTGTGATTGTCAGATGGAGGGAATTCCTACCAACTTCCATCAGACTTTGCATGATTGAGAAGAAAAGCTGTACTCAGCTATGAAATCTATTACTGTGTCCTATTCTATCCTAAATCAGTATAGTGTGATATACTTGGAGGAGATGCTACAAAGAAAATGTGCAAAGTGCACAGGATGCTTTTTGGAGCATTGAGGAGGGGCATTGATCTCATTCTGAGTGAGGAGTATTTAGGGAAGATGTGAATTCCTGGTTCTAATTCATCTCTTCCCAGAATGGACAGATTGGTCTTGACCAAGAAAGGAGGCACCTTCCTCTCCTGAACCTGCGCCGGCCCAGGTGGGAATAGAAACAGCTGTAGACTATGAAGTAGATGTTGTGTCAAAAGGTTGAAGGAATTCACCTTCACATTTTCTTGGCGAAGTAAGAGATGTTTTCTGGTATGTATTAGAGCAGGGGAACAAACTAGTTTATCTGCAAGGCTACATAGCCAATAGTTTAGGCTTCAGTCTCTGTCACAGCTACTCAACTCTGCTATTGTAGCAGGAAGATAGCTGTAGACATTATGTGAAAGTGAATTCTCCGTTCCAAAACAACTTCATCTGCAAAAGAGGTGGCAGGCTGGATTTCCGCTGCGGGCCACAGTTGGCTGTTGCCCGTGTTCAAAAGTTGAGGTCCGGGCCACAGTTACGAAGCAAACGTTGGAGATTTGCAGTCATTTTTGCAGGAGCTAAGAGAGGGTGAGTGTTGATGGGTGACAAAGAACAGCATACAGGGGGAGCTCAGGGTCTAAGTGACATTAGAAAGAATGTGTTGGCTGTAGCCCCATTTGCATTGTTGGACACAGACTGTGGTTGTCATAGGGTATCGAGGTGCAGAGAGTGTGAATTCTTCCTCCTCTGCGGTCTGAAAGCATTGCTTGCATTTCTGGCTAATCCTAGTTGTCTCTCTCCCCAGATTGTGGACATCTTTTGAAGGCAAGGTCCTTGTCCCCTGTATTTTTTGTAATAGCTTGAGTTTCCTCAGTTTCTAGCTAAGGACCATATCCTTCAGTTGTCGGCATTTGCCCCTCACCTCACTGTGACACGATGAGAACCCTTTCCTGGCCCCGAGTCTCCATTGCTGGGCCCGTCTCACTTCATGTTGAATCCACCCAGACCCGACTCGTCCTCTGAGGACTGGTGACTAATGCGGTGACTGTTAGCTGGTCAAGAGAAGCTGAAGTCATGCTGTAATTATGGCGCCACACACACGCACCCACTGTTTTATCTGTCTCCCCCTCCCCATCTTCCTGTCTTTGGAACAAAAAAATTCTCTGACTTCACATGGCCAACACAGCTGTCCAACTGGCTACAAACACAGAAGCGAATGAAGTCAGTGAAAGGATGAGTCATGGCACAAAAGTGTCATTTACACTCTCAGCATCTCAACCCCCGCCTCCTGACTGAGGTTTACTGCTTGGGAAGGAGCCCTTTGCCACAGCTCCAAGGACACTGCACAAGGAAGCACCTTGTGGGGAAGGAAGTCCCTCACTTGGCAAATCTGTTGTTTGCTCCCGGTCCCACCTAGTTGAATAACATCATTGGGATCTAATGAGATGGTAGGATCCAAGGAGCATGGAAAATTGGCCGAGTGGCTTGGTGGCATTTAGATATTTTCTAGAAAAAGGACACACACTATACAATGCAAGATCCAAATGCACCCAGTTTAGTTATAGCCTAGTAGTGCTTCCCGAGTCATGACACAGAGTGAACCTGTAACCAGGAGAGCTCAAGAGAACCAATGGTGATCTTATTCCCTGCCACCATTGTCCATATTAATTCATGAAACTTCATGAGAATGAGCATCCCTGCAGGGCAAATGGCACTGTCGGCTAATCTAAATTCAGGTTGTGAATTTTTATCATGATCAGTGTTTTGTTTGGATTGATGTTGGCATGGATTTAAAATCAATGATCAATCATAATATCACTGATAGTACTAATAAACAGTTTGCTCCCTGGGATTGCTCCCTTCCTGTTATGCATGCACCCTATCTTGAGGATGATGCTGTTCTGAACATGAGAGGTTTAGACTGGTTGATATTTGTCTCCATTCCCACATCGCCTGCGTTTCTGCTTTTCACACCCTCGGCCAACCTTCCGTGAGCATCCGTTTTGTATCTCTCTCAAAGTTCTCTTTCCTCCCCTTTGTAATAAGCCCCCCAGCACACTGCCCTTGGATCCTCAGACCGAGGAGGAGTCGGACAAGGCTGAGGCTGGAGGAGCAGCTGCTTGTCCTCCCTGCTGCCAAGGCTTGGCAGCAGGTTCCTGGGGAAGCAGTAGGCACCTGGTTCGCACAGGACCAGCACAGCTGGTCCAGCCTTTGACTGGCAAGCGTGGCTTCCTTCGTCACCGAAGCGACTGGCCTGTGATCTCGCTACAGCCTGCTGAAACCGAGAGGGACGCAGTGAAAACCATACACCTCAGCAGAGCAGGTGCAAGTCACATTTCACTAATGAACAATGGGCACTTTGCACACAGGGAGGCTTTGATCTGGGAGCTAAAAGGCCCTTCTGTTGGACAGGATGTTGGCCGAGGCAGGAAGCAGCGAGAGGCCCTGGGAAGGATCCTTTATGCAAAAAAGTCGTGTAGCATCCATCATCAACTCATGCTCGCAGACTTAAACACTCCCAATCTCCGAGACCTCTTTGGGAGAAAGCAGTGTGTTTGTGGAAGGCTTTTAGTTGATTCTATATTAGGACCATCCCCAAAATGAATAAAACATTTCTTCTATATTAAACTTAAGGCTGCCTTCTACCCATCGGTTTTAGTTCTGCCTTATGGGTTTATACAGAACAGTTCTACTTGAGAAAGAGGGTGTCCATGTGAGAATATTCCATATATTTGGGGATGGATCTCCTGGCTTCCAGGAAATGTGAATAGGGCATCTTTTCATAGATTAAAAAATAATAAATTACAAGTCACAGATAAGCTAAATTGCTGTCTTCGGGTACATGCGTATTCCTCCTGCACAGTGATCTCAAAGGCTCTGTGCAGATCTCTCTTGTCCCCCCACAAAGTCAGACTTGTAGGTTTCTTAGAGATCATCCTTTCTCAGCCTTCATTTCACATCTGGGGCAACAGAGGCCGATGGAGGTAAAGTCACACAGGAGTTCAGAGCTGAGACCAGACACCCCGAGCCAGCTGGGGGCTTGTGCCTCTGTGTCACGGTGCCCGATGACGGCTGCAGTCGCGTGCAGGGGAGGTGATGAGCCTAGGCTTGGCAAGGTGTAAACCATCCATCCCACTCTAAGTCCATAGGACTTCTACCGTCTCACCTCCTTTCCCCGCAACCTGCCCCCAGAGGAGGACGCAATGTGAGACTTTTTGTGAATTTCAGCCAGTGTATTTCTATTCTTCTCACTTTTCACTGGGGACTAGAGAGAGTTGTGCAAATGTTTGAGGCTTCTTAAAGCTGATGAGGGAGGGGCAGTTAGAAAGAGGGTAAGGAGGGAGTGCCCACATAAGGTCTCCTTGCAGCTAAGACTGGGGTGTCTCCAAGGCTGTAAGGACATATTTGGCATGGCCAATGTCAGAGGCATTTCCTCTCCATGTGAACAGGAAAGCCGCACAAGCAAATTGCTGCTTAAAAGCTTGGATATGCCAGGAATCAGGTGGGTTCACAGCAGTAAAGATATAATCAGATGGTCACTGTCCATAGACTGATAGAACAGGGTGACATGGCTAGAGAGTAGATGCTACCCCTGAACTGTGTATAGGGCCACAGGCAGAGAATACGTACCTGGGCACGTGCATTTGGGAGAAGGGGGCACCTCAGTATTGAAGCATTGAGGCGAGTGGGTAGGGGCACTTTGCAGCAAGGGGTGTAGAAAAATCCACGAAAGGACAGTAAGGAGACAGGAGTTCAAAGCCTAAGGTGAAAAGGCATTGAGCATGTCAGCAAGGGTCCTGTGTGCCTGGGAAGGTTTTCTGTGTAGCCATTCTTGGTTAGGCTCAGACTCCTGGGAATACAATGTTTAAAAGAGACAAACATCGTTGTTTTCAAATCCTTGCTATCACTCTTGGGTCAGAAGCTTGGTTGTAGGTGGATACTGGACAGCAGATTAACTGATTCTAGTGGTTACCTTGTTGAGGGGATCTCCTAATATGCTTCCTCTTCTTTCGAGGACTGGCTCAGGGCTCAGAAAGGGTCAAAGCTGGAGTGGTCAGATCTCTGAGAATCCAACTGTTTAGATTTACTCACAGATTTCACTGTGCTTCCTCTTAAAATCTCCATTTCAGAAGGAGGCTAGGAAAAGCAGAGACAGATACTAATAGATGTTGGCGACATTGCATTTCCCCTTTCCTCCTTCTCTAAGCTTACCAAAACTACTTTGTCCCATGTACTGTACCACCCAGACTTAGCTGTTCATTCCAGAGCTAATCAATTAACTTTACAGGATCACGGGACTAACTAGACTACGTCATAATCAGAAAACATTTGGCGTAGAACTGGGAACGGGCAAGACAAGTGAATTTGCTGAAAGGAATGGGGGAGTTGAATATCAGGCATTTGTTGGTATGTTGTGTGTGTGTGTGTGTGTGTGTGTGTTTGAGAGAGAGAGAGAGATAGAGGCAGAATTAGCCAACTTGAAATACTGTCCTATAGGAAATGGAGTTCTAAGGCTGAGGATATATTACACACCCTCTACTCTGTGGATGTCCCTGTAAGTTCCTGTGATTCTCTTCACCAGGGTCAGAAAATTATTGCCCCTCAATGGCCTACCATGTGTACGGTCTTCACCGTTGCTGAGGATTTTCAAGACGGTTCAACTCCTCAACCTTATTTTCCCTAATCAATGACATTTGAATCAGTGGATTGCATGTTTATTTTTTGGTTGGAACTTGTCTTTTTGATTTCAGTTGGCATTTGCTTCCATGTTTTGAAAAAGTTTTTGAGACTGTAATCCTTCCCTTTGCTATTTTTAATGCTTTAAAGTGTATACCGTTGAGTCAACAATGACAGTTGAGTTTTGCTGCTTGCTATTTTTGATTTGAACTTTGCACTTCATTCTAAATCTTCATGGTGGATTTGGGCCTTTTAAGTACGAAATGTCGTTGATCTTTTAACTATTGGTGGGCCCACTCATTGTTTTCCCAGAGTCTAAGTTGTTAGATAAATGCTGATTCTTTTTCTTAGGGCTTTTCTCAGGGAGGATTCAAAGGGTGGGAGGTGGTGTTTAGATTTACTCACAGATTTCACTGTGCTTCCTCTTAAAATTTCCATTTCAGATTTCTTCTACCATTTAACATTTACTTTCTCCACTTTTTTTTTTTTTTTTTTGGGTCTCTTTCATAATTCTTGTATTCTTTCTTTGGTATGTTTGGAAACTGCACTGGGATTTCAACACTTATCCTCATTTTGCAATTCGTATTTTTTTTTTAATTGTTTTGCAATTTGTATTTTTACTTCGTTGCAACCCCAAATTGCATCAATGCCTATTCCTGCCCTTGGGATATAGGTTTATAAACCATTTAGATTTACTTATTTGCTCATTTCTTCTTCATTTTCATCAGAGAATCCACGGGTTCAAAGGGGCAAGCAGATGGTGGTCCCCAAAAGCCTTTGTCATTCATTTGTGATTCTCTGGTCACTTTCTCACTTGGGTTCCCCTTGGCATGTTCTTCTTGGCTTGGGTCTCCCTGCCAGAGAGTTCCCAAACAATTAGAAAAGCTTGGAATCTATCACATAGTGGGAAGAAAATCCTAGGAAGAGCACATCTCTGTCTTTGTGGTGAGGCGGGGCCCAGTGGAGGCAGCAAGCAGAGCAGGGTCATTTTTGCCCCCCCCCATCTCTGGCCTCATTTGGCGCACACAGTTGTTCTCAGCTTTGTGGACTCTGGAACTTCCTCAGGAGCCCTGACGCTCTTATTTTTTGTCTCTCTTCTGTTCCTTGGAACGTGGTCTGTATTTGAGTCTCTAATCAGCTTGAAGTCCTTCCAAAAGATAAAGACGGTCTGTCTCCTGGCTCCCGCAGCATCTACCACAGCAGAGCGTCCCGGATGTAACTTGGCTGACCACATCGGTAAATGTGTATTTTCCCCAGGGCTGTAGGTGGTAGACATTCAACCACTGTTTATTATTTTTTTAAATTTTAATTTAATTTAATTTAATTTTTTAAAGATTGTATTTATTTATTTGACAGAGACACAGCGAGAGCAGGAACCACAAGCAGGGGGAGTGGGAGAGGGAGAAGTAGGCTCCCTGCTGAGCTGGGAGCCCGATGCGGGGCTCGATCCCAGGACCCCGAGATCATGACCTGAGCCGAAGGCAGACGCTTAACCAACTGAGCCACCCAGGCGCCCCTCAACCACTGTTTATTAACAGTTACTAATAATATGTTTAAAAGTCCCTGGCCACTGACCACTCCACACTTTTTTGGTCCACGTGAAACTTACCCATTTTTCTCTTGACTGTATCTACTGCTTGATTTTGTCTTTTGGAAGCAAATATAAAAAAAACTAGGGTGGTTGAATTTTTTTTTTTTTTTTTGTATAGAGCTTATGAGAACTGGACTATATGGATAGTTAACACACTGAGTTTGTGTTTACTAACAACCCTAGCTAGGACGAATACTAGCTCTGAGACTGTGAATGAGAAAAATGGGGAATTGTGTTTATTTGATCTGTGTAGACAGTCTGCTTACCCTGAAACTTTCTCTGACGTGGCCCTTTACGTTGATCGGTAAACAAAGCCGCTCATGGCTACATTCTATTTTACTTTGTTCCATGTAGATGCAGAAAAGATAATTCTTCCTTTCCCATCTCGATGGCAGATAATTTAGACTAACCCGGTGTTATCCTTGGTAATACAATGATGACTTGAATATAAAATCGTAATAGGACGGATACTCTAACTGAAGCTCCCAAGCACTCATTATTTGCTTAAAGCTAGAGGGGGGTAAAATTCAGGGCTTTGAGCAGTTCTGTTAAAAAGGTAATATGTCTGCATGTAAAATGCTGGCCTAGCTGTTCTTATCTTTTAGTAGATGTGCCTGTCCTCCCTTCCTTTCCAGACCTTCCCCAATTAAGTGCTATTTGGAGCAAAATATGAAACATGTCCTCGGATCACTTGGAAATTAAATTTCAAATTATGTCAATAGGGATATCTGCAGAATTTTGGTTTTGGGAATGACAGAGAAATGAGCAGGTGCAAAGAGTATCAGGCCCATAGTAGGTGCTCAGTAGCTATCATCTTTATAAATAAATGTGGATGCCGAATACCCAGAGAAAAGGTCATAGTATGAAAACATACGCCGGGACTGAATTTGAGTGCTTGTCTATTGCGCTAAGGAATAAAGGTGACAAAATGCCAGGTGTAGGAAGTAATCTCAAATCAGTGCAGCCTGTCCTGAAACCCAGAACTTTTTAAAGCATAACAGAGCTGACCGGACATGAACTTTCAGTGGTCGTCATGATCAGAGATGAGCAAATGACATACCAGTTTCAAAATCTTGTTCATGTCTTTTGGTCAAGCTTTCATTCTTTATGTTAAATGCTTTATACTCTTCAGTTTGGGGAAAGTTCTATTTTTTCAGGAAAAAGAGCACAGGATCTAAAACTTAGCCAAACATCCTCTTAATTTTCCAATTTTCTCATTGTGCTCACACATTGCATTTAGGCTTCTTCGCGCCCCCCTCCCCCCTTCTCGTGGGTAAGTCATTTAAAAGTCAAGTGAAAACAAGTGAAAAACTTTTCTTCTTTTTCCTGGGAAAGGAGTGAACCCTTCATTCTAATGTTGTGTTTCTTTGATGAGTGGAGGGTGCTCTCGTTATCCTTCCAACCACTGGGTCTGTTCATTCAAACTTAATCTACGACATTACTAAATAACAAGCATCCTCATTATAATTGTAGAGGACTAGATAGAAAAATTGGGTCTTGACCTTGTGCCCCAAGGACCAATAAAGTCACAGTCATTTAGAGACAGTTCCGGAGTCAAAGGTTCCCCCGTTTAAAATGCCCCCATCCAATTCTTTAGAGTTCAGCTTGGTATCATTAGCTGAGTCTTCCTGCCCTGTCTCAAGAGACAGAGACCAGCTCTCAAGCAGCATTTGTCCTAATTGCCTTGTTTGTATTAACGTCCCCAGAACTTTAATTTAACTTGTTTGCAAAGGTTCCTTTTTCTTTGTTCTGCCTCTAGGTCCCCGAATGATTTGACCTTCTGTTGCATGTCACTCCTTTCTGGACCTGGCCTTTCTCTGTGACTTGGCTCTAAGGAGTTTTCAGCTCTGGCTACAGAACACCGTAAAAATGGGTGGAAGTATTTAGAATGATTTTTCCATCCTCCTGTCCCACTTCCCTCTTACAAGCGTGACTATTTTTTCCTGTCCCTGCCCTGAGCCTTCTCCTCTCTCTGCCTTTGCTCACGAGGCTAACTCTATCTCCAAGGTCTCCCAGCCCAGGCCATTTAAATTTCTAACCATTCTTCATTGATCAGCTAATAGTTCACCCTCTCCATGAAATCCTTCTGGATTCTTGTAACTGGAGACACTTTATCCCTTCTCTGAACTCCCACGGCTATCCCATGCCGCTTCATGGTGATCGCCATGCACTGTTTTGTGTTACTCTGATCAAGTTTTGGGGCTTATTTCCCAGCATTCCTGGGCTGTAAGCTTTCTAGGAGGCTGCACTTGGCTTCCTTGATGGTTTCCAACCAAGAGCCCTCATTAGAGAAGTTGCTCAAAGGAGCTTATTGCAGGAAGACATCCTTACACCTTGGAATGAAGTGATCTGTTTACTAGAATAATATTTTTTTCTTATTTTTCAACTGAATTTTGAAGTTACATATCATGCAAACATGATATCATGTATCATGTAAAAATGATTGCCACCTCTTCCCAAGACAGGATCTGTAAACCATCCAGATCCTAAGGAGAAAGAAGCACAGATGGATTTGTAGGTGCATGTCTATGCTTTGGGCGAAATAGAGGCTGAAGTTTTGGTAAACTGGTTTAAAAATAATGACCTTGTTGTGTGTGTGGCCTGTTACTGTATGAAAAGTATTTTGTGTCTTGGGGAAGATTGTCGTGGTGTCCTCTGAAACCTGAGACGTGTGTCACCCCTCTGTGGGTTTGGCTTCAGTTCAGATCTGCTAGTTACAGCTCTGTCCCTCAGGTGCTGACGCACAGCGTTAACTCTTGTGAGATTTTCCGGCACCGGGATATATAGTGTCACTTTTTTTTGGTCTCCGAAGAATACATATTCACATCAGAGAAGAACTTTCTCCAACTTCTTTGCCCTCAGTGCTCACTAATTCCAAAGTAATTTTATAGCTGATGGAAATGGTTCCACAGGCCTCTGAGTTAAATTTAATTGTTGTTTCACAAACTTCCAATGAAATTCTGCTTTCCTCTTTGGGAAACAAGGGATCTTTATGTCGCAAACGCTTCTGATAGCTCAATAAAACTTCAGTAGTAAATTTAGACATAAAGAAATTCTATTCGGAGAATCCGCCCACTGCATGTAACCAAGTTATTTGTGAAAAGAAAATCCAGAGACTTAAAGCATGGGCCCTGCCCTCAAGACCTCAACAGATATTTAAAAAAAACATGACACTGTACTATGTCTTAATGGAATATAATGTTGGTATTATAAATAAAGAAAATACAAAATGAAGTATTTAGTAATCTCACAAGAATATTGTCACAGTTAATGAGATAATGTGCTAAAAAAACTTAGAGATACCCTTGATAAAATGCACATTTCTGTTGAAGGGGCATGTCAGCAGTAGTTACAGTATATGATTACCGTGTGGAATAAGTGAGTTATTAGAGAAGAGGCATTCAGAGTGCTGGTTGACCCATGCTGAGCGCTGCTAGTTATTTTCATTGACCACTTTTCATCTCGATGAACTATTTCTAGTGGTTCTATTGCCACCATTTCTCAAGTAGGAAGGCAGCCCTGGTGATAGTCGTTCCAAGTACATAAAGTATGTGACAGCGGAGGATTATGCCCCCAGAGCTGTGGAGCTATCACCCTTAAGAAAAGAAAGATTCTTCACACTTCATTATATATTCACTACAACTTAACCAAAGGAAGAAAACTGTAATATCAGACGTGCATTCTGCACACAACCAATGTTTGATGAACTTTCAAAGGCTCACGTGAATTACACAGATCTTGGATGCCACATAATCCTTAGATCCCTATATTAATTTACCATATAACTTTGTTCCACAATGAATAACAAGCTGAGTCTTCTGGATGACCTAAATCAGACCTAAGGGGTGAAAAAACCAAACCGGGCATGTTATTTATTGTGATGTCAACAAAATAAAACAAACCGATTGTTGCTGCTCCTGCAGCCTCTCCCTATTTTCAGTCACACAGCGTGGTCAGAGTATTATAGTGGGGATAGTCTAGCTGTGTGTTTGAACCACTGATTACCAACACTGGGCATCAGTTTCACCGCCTTTCTTGAATTACATGCAGTGGCTCTAGAGGATAGAATGACATTATGGATACTATAGCGAAATGATTTGCCACTCAAATGAAAGTGTCATTTAAAAGAAATAGTTTAAAATGTGTGTATAACAAAGTAACGGAACATTGCTCAATGTTGATTTGTCAAAAGATTACAATTTAGCCCCTGAAATAAACGTTTCCCAAAATAACAGCATTTGGGAAACTTTGAGCCACAGGAACTAAGAGGTCTTTCACATTCTGAAGGGGGAATACTGAGTAATAAGAGAAACAAGAAGTCCTCAGTCTCCATCGCTCTGCCTGGGGACCCAGTGGACTATTATTAGCATGGGATACAAAATAGATTTGGTAAACATTGGAAAAGTCTTGCCAAGCACCGTCTCAAAGACATATGGTCTTTTGTAAGTGCCATGATCATTATAAACAAGCAAGATGTTCTAATTAAGAAGAAGTCTTTGTAAGGCAACTTGCTCTGTAACTTAGTTCTGAGGTTCTGAAACAGACAGTCAAAACTTTGGGGGTTGGGTAACCCCTATTCCTTCTTCCATCCAGACTCTTAACAGAAATACAGAGCTGCCATCTCGACTTTGACCACTAGAGGGAGGGCAACTACGTGGAATTACTCAGCCAAGGGGCTGGATTCTCCAATCCTCGGTCACCCTGGCTTTCACCACAAGTCTATCTATCCTAGAACCTGATTTTCTTCGGCTTCTTGAGGGAGTGGAAATGTAGAGGAATGTGTTTCATCAGTGTATACCAGCCCCATCTTTTATGCTCAGTGGAGTTACGGTGTGGATATTATTTTCTTATTTTTACAAATCTCACTGAGTACAGCAGAGAGCTGGTTGAATGATAGAATGAAGGAATGAATGGGCATTTTTTTTTCCTTTGAATCTTCCCTGCCTCGTGCAGTATGCCGGGATCTCCTACTGCAAGGTCATTTCTTTGGAATTAAAGAATAGAATCTTTACAACAGTTTCATGGGATCAAGGTTGAACTAGAAGAACTTTAGAAAGTCTTCCAACCCTAAAATTCTATGATTCTGTATTTCCTCAGCTGGAGTATTAACTTCTTGAGGGTAAAGAACTATGACTTTGATACAATACCTACTGCCATGATTCATCCCTTAGCAAATGCTCCCTGAAGAACCCCTGATTGAAACGATGGCTACGACTGGCTTGTTTAGATGATGATTTACCATCAGGGAGCACCATAGAGAATGGGACATAGTTTTGATTCTCAAAGCAGAAAACTGTGTCTCCTCAATCGTGTTTTTTAATCTGTTGAAACTCAAGCCTGTTATGGTTAAACAAAATGCTCAGAAACCGTACTTGCTTCTTACTGTGGCCCCCTTCTCCAACATTCGTACGAAGATACACCCGTCCTAGGCCCATGTCTGTACACATGCGCGCACACAGTGTAAGGCAAAAACTTGACCAAATGATATTATTATGCTAGATAATAAGCAGTGGTGGAAAAAAGTCTGTCTCATCCCCATAAAGCAATAGCAAGGAGTACAGTCAATTACAGAGAACAATGTATGATTCACCAGTGAGAGGTATTTAGAGGCCTTTTATAACGTCATGTAATTATAATCATAAAAGGTAGGAACAGAAAAAGTTTAGAGAGGATAGTGATATTCAGAACCATCCTTTTTTTGTTGTAGGTGTTTTTTTTGTTTGTTTGTTTGTTTTTTTTACACGAAGGGAAAAACTGATGCTGGAAAATCACACAGGTGGTTGCTGGTGAGCCAGGACGAGAACTTAGGTCTCTTGGCTCTGAGTCCATTCTGTTATGACCTGTAGCAGAAATATCAGGGCAAGCTGTCCTTACCATTTATGTTGATCTTTCTACCAGATTCTGAAGCCAAACTATGTAAAAACTTAGAATCTGGAAAGGAAGCTTGGTTGGAAAATATTCCTAAATAAAAAATGAACGTAGGACACAAAAAGCAGTCCTTCCATAAAGAGCATAATTCTAATAGGAAACAAAAAGTGCCTAAAAATAAACGACGGAATGAGAAGACTTTGTTGTTCCTAATTTAGACCCATTAATAACAAAGATATGGATATTAAATACATGGTTTATATCCTGCTTTCGATTGAGTCACAGAACTATGAATTGAGGACAAAAAGGTACAGCTGCGGCTGCTTTGTGTTTAATTTGATACTGTCCCTTTAATATAAAAAAAGTGAAAATATCAAAACCTGCCATAATTAATACTAATAGTAGAGTTGCCGTTTCTGTTTGGTGAGACTACAAATTCAATTAATTCCAATGCTGGTTCCAATAAGCTCTTCATGAGTCTAAAGGGATTATTAACACGGTGAAGTTTGGAAGATTGAATCACAAGAACAGTTTCTTGCAAGATTTCTGAAGCTTGGAGCAGGTTTGCTTTCGTGAAAATCATCATCTATTAACCTAGTGCCACAGAAGGAGCAAGCTAGAAAGCGAGAGAACAAAGGGATGAGGGATAAAAGGGAGGGAAGGAACGGCGTGCCTTGTTCTTACCTCTCCTCCAAGTGACAAGTCAGTGCCAAAGTCCGTTTTTTGTTGTTTCAGGGTGACTCCAAAAGGACAAGTTCTGTTTAGGATCCATTTTGTAAGACCAGGATATTTGGCAACTGAAAAAAGGCTGTGGCCTTATTTGCGGTGCGTGTGCGCAGCTGTGGATGCGCGGACGTGGTCCGTCTATATACCTACCCGTTAAGAAGAGGCAAGCGTGTTGCTTTGGTGCAGTGGTGGGGATGGTACCCATGGGGGTGGTGAAGGGTTATTTCATAACAGGGCACAAAAGGAAACTGTGATGAGAATTATTTGAACAGGTCCTCAGAATTGTAGCAGCAAAGTCTCCATTGGTTTATTAATTAGTTCAGTTCTCACTATTACAGGTGTCATGGGCGGAATACTCCCACTTAGGAATCAATACAGTTTTCAAGTCATGGATGCCTAGCCTTAGCCTGAGTCTTTACACTTTGTGTTTAGGGTTTTGTTTTTTTTTGTCTTGTTTTTGTTTTTGTTTCTTTGTTTTTTAAATCATGCCTGAGTTGAACTCTTTACTTCTTCTATTTTAAAATACGGAGAGCTATAGGGACCAACAGTTTTCCAGTGTCCTAGTACTTGGTGTAAGCGTTGTGCATCCTTGCTGTGAAAATGCCTCCAAAATAGGAATTGTTCTGTCTCTTCTCTTAGCCAAGCACATGTGTATAGGGCATCACTGTAGGCTGGCGTAGAGTTTCTCTTGGAGGAGTCTGAGTTGGTTCTTCACCCTCCTGCATCTAAGGACAGATCTCATGCATGCCTTAGCCCTGGCTGGTGGATCATATAGTCACACAGGACCTGGCCACATCTCTCTTGTCTGGATGTGGTGACTCCCGGGCTTCACCACCAATACTGCCGATGAGCCATGTGCCAATTAACCTAGGCGCGGAGCCAGGTGCTGCTTGTGACATCTTCCTGCGGGGTGACCCTTTGTCTGCTCTGCTGGCATCCCATGACTAGCCTGTTCTGATTTGTAGATGCCTGTGGGCTGCTTGCTCAGCTCAGCCCACCGGAAAGGGCTGGTCATTTCCTCCCGAGATAGGGACAGGACGGCAGAGCCTGTGGGCGGAGAGCTATTAGAATGGCCATTTCTTGAATACAATCAAGCCCTTTCTTTATGGTCTTTTCCTGTTTCTCTGCTTCCCCAAGACTCCTTTACATCTATCAGGGATTAAAGTGGTGCCTTAGGCACTTTACAATCTGGAGGAAAGGCTGGGGGCCTTTGAAAATCCTGTTGCTCCCCCCGCCCCCCACTCTGCCCAGTACTTGCGGGCCACACAGACCTCATGGATACCACTGTACTCCTTCTATCAAGTCTGACTTTCTTCCTGGAGTGAAGTTGTCACTGGGTTGGGTGAATTGGTTCCAGGGAGTAGAGAAGCCTTTTTTCACATTGTACTTATTTTGAGTCATAGGGAGGGGAATGGAGTTTAAAAATACCCATTGTCCTTAGTAACACAGAAATGTGACGTTCTTGTTTGACTACGAGGAGAGGAGAGGAGAGAATGGAAGTGGGGTAGTAGGAAAACAGACTTCTGGGGTCTTGAGAAGTGTGGTTAGATCAGTGAGGGCTTCCAGGTGGTGGTGTTTTCCTTGGTTTCCCTTAACATAATCAGATTTTATCATTGCATTTCTTTTCTGGCTCTTGGAATCAGAGCACCAAGAGGGACAATGTCCCATGGTGCCAGGTGAGTCCCCCTGTTGTCATCAGGAGACAGATGAGCATTTTCAGCATCTCTGCCTTATTGTTAGTTGAAGATGCTAGAAAGAGAAGAGCAGAGAAATAGAAATCAGAGGAGAGGCTACTCTGGGCATCCCCACAGAGTGCTGTCCCACAGAAGATTGTCCCAGGGACAGTGTCTTCAGATCCTGAATTTCACAGGTCCTGGAATTGAAAAGACCCCAGGATCGTTGTTGGGTGAAATGTGGGCATTGAAGGTATCTGTTGGCCCAGAGGAGCCTGTGACACTATGCAAACAATAAAGTCAAGAGGTGGAGAATTGGAGCAAACGTAGCTCAGATGATCCCTGAAACCCCACCTCAACAGTGGGGATACTGACAATGACCGACTACCCAACCCCTTTCCACCTGGTCTTGAGCTGGGGCTGTTCCCAGTGAGCTGGGGGAAATAAATAACCTTGGCTTTGGGGTAGCAGAGACGTCATCCACTTGGCCTCAGCCTGACTTAGTGATTCTCATGGCCCGGGGCACAGGATAGGATCTGGGAGGCAGAAGAGTGCTGAGGAGGGAGGGATGCCAAGGAGATGTTTCTGGTGATAGAGCAGCTGGTGTCTGGCCCTCACTGAGATTGGCTGGCCCAGGAGGCTCCTAATTACTGCAGAACTGCTGCCTCCATAATCACGGTGACAGGAGCAGCGTGGGCCGGAAGGAGAGGGAGATAGAGCTGGTTGATGCTGAAGATGATATCGGAATCACGGTTTTTTTGCCCCGGCTGCAAATAGGAGGCTGTTGCCAGCTGCCTGCTAAGGTGGAACCAGCTGCCACCAAGAAAGGGGGCCAACCCCTTCCTGCCTCATCTCCATGGGGTGCACCAGGCCCAGCCTGCAGGTCCGGCTCTGGGTCCTCTGGCTGCCAGCTAGGCCTTTAGGACAGTTCTCTTTAAAGGAGGCCCTAGGGGGGATTCAAAATATGGTGAGTGTTCAAAGAGAGCCAGGCTGGGAAATGAACCTAGATTAAAAAAACAAAACAAAGCCAGAGACTTTTGTGAAATTATCCCCGAATCAAAAAAAAGGACTATGATATTTATTATTTAGGGATATTGGTTAGATAATCACTTTGATTTGAGTAATCAAAGAAAAATAAAGCTATTTCCCTCTTCCTCAGCCCTTATGCTTCATGTGAGAGATTCGCCCCCAGCCCCCAACCTTTGGACAAATTCCCAGTTGTAGGGGTGAATAGTCTCTTGGATCATAACACAAATCATACCACTGACTTTCCGTTGAAGCATGAGAATCAGCTGGGGGTTGGTTTGTTTGCAGGGAAATCCAGAAATAAACCAGGGGTATGAGAACCAGGGGACATGGGCATGAGTATGGGTGAGGAGGGAGGCAGTTATGGAGAAGGATGTACATCCTGCTTTGATTTGTCCATTTGTGGCTTGGATCTTAGGAAAATACCAAGAGTGGCCATTTATAGGGACTTCTGATAAAGTGCTGGTATCCTCTGCAAGTCTTTTATAGTGTTTTCTGGCTTTTAATACCAAGGAGACTTCTGGAAGAAGAGAAGGCATAATGGATTTGTTGGCTGATATTAGTTCCCTCGGGAGACAGGTGATTGGTTACAACATGGTGCTAACTCCTGGAAAGCCAACTTGCCATGTTGGCACTTGGAGTAGCCTACTGGAGGAGAAGCCTCACGGAGTCCCAGGATTTTAATGGCTTTTTATCCACTTTATTATTCCCCTTTATTCTGCACAGCATTAATCTCATTGGCTGTGGCTCCAGAGCATTACACAATCCTAGCATTCCCTGTTGTACCTTTGGGTTGTCCTGTGCGAGGCTGGTCACTCTGCTTTAGTCTTTTCAGGATTCATCTGGAGAGGATGGGCTCCTTTTCAGTTGCTTCACAAGATGCAAGGACAATGTTGCGAATGGTGAAGTGGGGAGGCTGAGATGTTCACATCCTAGTTCTTTGTATAAAGAGCCACGACAAAATAAACTTGGCTGTTGGGGCACAAACTTTTGTTCCTTGGGCTCTTCTCTTGATTCCCTCCAAATTCTTTTAGTTTGGTTTATGAGACTGAAATGTGATTCCAATGACCGTTCTCTCTGAAAAGTGTTTCTTGCACATTGTCATGAGAGATTGCAATTTCACTACGAATTCTTAGCTGATCCTTTGAAAGCACTTGGGAGAAAATAGGATTCGAGTCTTGTTTCCACCATTCCAAGAGTGTTGTAGTGGTCTTTGACATTCCCAATAGCCATAAGAGAGAATTTAGGATGTTGACAGGGAGGTAGAATTGGGATTTGGAAAAGGGTAGAACTACCATTTTGAGATACTATCACCACCATAACATTCCCTCGATGTCCCGGCTTTCAATGTCCCAGAGTCATCAGAATGGTGCTATGCTAGACACATTGGGCGTGGTTGAACTGGGACATGTTAAGCTGTGAGGTAGTTGGTTTTTCCCTTAGATGAGAATTCACACAGAAAATCTCAGAAAGACAAGAATACAATATGTGTTGGCATGCTAATGAGTATAATTTTGCAAACATAATTAGAATCATGTATTTGGAGGCAAAGACTAATTAGTAGAGTAAATAACATCATATATATATGGCTAGCATCAATGTGTCATGAATCAGTTACTATATGTTCACACATGGACTAATTTATGGCACTTAGAGGGGGGTGGGTGGAAACCATGCTGCTTGGTTGACATACACCACTGGAAAGCATGCTATCTTTCTTCCTCTGGGTCTTAGAATCTCCCCACTCCCACCTTTGTTATGTGTGGTTTCAGTATGGGGTAGTGGTATGGGGTAGTGGGGATTGGGATGAGGGTAGAGGTAGATATCTCCCTGTTTTCCAACTTCATTTTTCAAAACTGTTTCCTATCTAGGCTAAATAAATAACATAAAAAGTTATGTGATTCATGCAAAAGAGTGCAACTGGACCCTTACCTAACACCATATACAAAAATTAACTCAAAATGAATCAAAGACCAAAATGTAAGCTCTAAAACTGTAAAACTCTTAGAAGAAAACAGAACAAAAGCTTTGACATTTCATTTGGCAATAATTTCTTGGAGATGACACCAAAGGAAACAAAAACCAGATAAATTGGTTTTTAAGGAAATTAAAAAATTTGTGCATCAAAATACAATATGGACAGTACAAAAAAAAAGTCCACTGAATGGGAGAAAGTACTTGCAAATCTTCTATCTGACAAAGGATTAATGTCCAGAATATTTAGAGAATTCTTAAAACTTAACAAAAACTCCCAATCCAAAAATGGGCAAAGGACTTGAACAGACATTTCTCCAAGAAGTTATACAAATGGTCAATAAGCACATGAAAAGATGCTCATCTTCACTAACCATTAGGGAAATACAAACTAAAACTACAATGAGATAATGAGGTACTGCCTCATGTCCATTAGGTTGGCTACTAACAACAACGACAAAATGGAAAATAAGCACTGGCTAGTACATAGAGAAATTGGAACCCTTGTGCATTGTTGGTGGAATGTAAAATGGTACAGTTGCTGTGGAAAACAGGATAATGGCTCCTTAAAAAAATTAAAAATAGGATTACCATATGATCCCACAATTCCATTTCTGGGTATATACCCTTCAAAATTGAAAGCAGAACATTGAAGAGATATTTGTACACCAATGTTCATAGGAACAGTATTCACAATAACTAAAACACAGAAGCAGCCCTGAGGCCATTGACGGATGGATGGATTGATAAGCAGATGTAGTACATACAATGGAATATTATTCAAGCCTTAAAAAGGAAGGAAATTCTGACATCTACGACATAGATAAATTTTGAGGACATTAAGTGAAATAAGCTAGTCATTAAAAGGCAAATAGTGTATGATTCCACTTATATAAGGTATTTAGAGTAGTCAAAATTAGAAAGTAGAATTGTTGTTGCCAGGGGTGGAGGTGGGGAGGGAGGAAGGAGAAGTTACTGTTTAATGGGTATAGAGTTTCAGTTTTACAAGATGAAGAGAGTTACAGAGATGGATGGGAATGACCATTGTGCAGCAGTGTGAACGTATTTAATAGTACCAGAATGTACACTTAAAAATGGTTAAGATGGTAAATTTTATGTTATGCATATTTTACTGCAATAAAAAAATTGGAAAAGTTAGCTGATTACTTACTACGTTGCCCTCTGTACTCTAATTGGCTTTGTACACATATTTTTAATGTGTATACACATATTTTAATCAGAGTTGATCAGTTGATTTAATATGGTGTTAATTTGCTATTTATAAAAATCTAAGTGCTGAATAATAGGTGAAGTTATGTAAATTAGTGTATATATATGTGGATTAATATGTAGGCATTACTAATTATGTTTACAATTGGGAAAACTCTCAATATGTAATAAGTGCCAAGAATCAGAACACAGAATTATGTACTGAGGGGACTCATATCTGTAAAAATATGTGGAGAAAATAAACTTACAAGACATAACAAAATGTAAACAGTGGTTATCTGTTGGTAGTGAGTTTGCAGGTAATTTTTCTACAATAACCATACACTATATAATCAGAAAAATCTTTTTATAATGAAAAAATAGTCAAAATATCTTGCATTTAGGTAACATTGGTTATGTGTCTCCTTTTCACCTGATCAAAGGGTTGACTGATGACAGCTGGATAAAATTTGGGCATCAGGCTCCTGATCAGGAGTATACCACTATTATGAAACAGTTCCTAAAGATAAAAAAATCTGTCTTAAAATATTTTGACTTCCAGTGCCTTTTGCAGATACATAATCTGCCATAAATTGGAGGCCTGCCAGCTGGGGCAATACAGCTTAACAAATGAGGTTTCTAGGCCTTCCTTCACTTCATCTTGGTAGCATTTTTTTACTGAGATGTAAATACCACAGCTGGTGAGGTGGCAACATTAATTAGCATTGGAAACTATGCTGGGGAATAAGGAAGAGTCACTCGAACTGTCATGGGCTATGACTGCAGGTAGAAAGTAGGTAGAAAGGAAGGTAATGCTCATTCTTCTACCCTTCGAGCAGATAGATAATACTACCTGGGTCACATGTGTAGAGGAGAAAAAAAAATGCCTTGCTTTAAGAGTTGACCACAGAATTTCCTTGATGGGAAGTTTCCATTGCTTGGCTTTTGTGCCTGGGTTGGTCGTTTTGGTTGGGGGAAAGCAAGCCCTCATGGCCCAGATGGTATGAGTGAGAGAAGTCTTTGCTGAGTGACTGAATGAGAACTGAATAGGGCATTTGGAGTATAGGGGCCAGAGAAGTAGAGAGGACAGAGGAGGAGGAAGTTAAATGTGGATGTGGGGGGTGTTAGCAATGGCGGGAGTCTTCATAGAAGGCAGGGAAAGTTCCACACTGCTGGTGGAGTGATGATGGGGATAGCTATAGAACTTGAAGATGAGCAGAAGTCTCTCTTTTGCTGATCTGTGCTGCATTGTAAAATAACCCTCCCATGGCCTCTGCCAGCATCACCTTGAATTTTCATTAGAGTCAGCTACATCCTACGGCCATGTATGAGTTGTCTTTTTGGAAAATCAAGAAGGGTCTCTATTCCATGAATGGGTTGACATGAAGAGGAGAGAAGGGAATGATCACAAGAAGAGAGAAAAGATACATTATTAGAATTTCAGGAGAGAGCTGGAACCAAAGATGTCAAGGGAAAACACAAGCCTTCCAAGAATCACCAGAAACAGAGAGGCATGCTGGGCTATACATGTAGTAGAATCAGAGGCAGGGTCACCCCGGTTGACATCTGTGTTACATGTGCATGTTTACAGAGCCAGATAGTCAATAGTTAACACTTGCAGATTGATTGAATTTTTGGCTCACCAAACGCCCAGCCCAGGAAAAGCTCAGTCCAAAGTTTGGATTTTTATCAGTTCACAGGTTTAGTCTTTCCCTGCTTGTTTGGAGTAATATCATTTGTGGTTGAGATTTGCAGCTGTCAATTATCTGTTCTCTTGCCAATATTTAAAAAAAAAAAAATGGGCATGGGAAGAAAATAACCATAAAGACATTTAATCAGTTACAAGAATGGGGTTTATCTTTCCCTACCCGGTCATGTTTTCCAAAAAGTCTTCAGAGAGTTTAAACTGATTAATATTTGTCACATCAAAACCACATAATTGCAAGTCAGCCCATTATCATGTCCATGGTCTAACAGCCCAGGACAGAGCAATCAATTTATCACTAAAATTTCATTTGTTTATTGCCCAAACAAATAAAAGAGCAGGATTGGAAATTATGTCAGTGCTGTTAGTCATGATTTGGGGGGCTCTTATTTTCCCTTAGTAATTAAAACATTGGATCCAGGATATTTCTACTTGTGAGAGCCAAATCCATGAGTATTATAATGGAGCACAGCCTATCAGCTATTAATCAAAGTATTTAAAAGTGAGGGTGAGAGAATTCATTTTGGACAGTTCAGTTTCTTATGAGTTCAGAGGGCTTTCTTTTTTCTTTAGATACCTTTTTCCTTGTCCACTGTTTTTTATTAGATGATCTCATTTTATTGGGACCAACAAGGAAAAATGAGTACATAGAGATTATCTGTGCTTAAAAATGCACATATGGAAGTAGAATTACAGGTTGAAGTATTAGACAAACTAAATATGGCAACTAAAGAGGCAGTAGGAAGTAGGAAATTTAGCTTTTAGTTTATACTTCATTTCTTGCAAGCTCTGGGATGTTGGACAAGTCACTTGGCTTTTCAACTCATTATCCAATGTATTGGATGGGGATAATAATCTATGCCCTACCTGAAGACACAGGATTGAGGGGTGCTTGGATGGCTCAGTAGGTTGGGTGTCTGCCTTTTGCTCAGGTCATGATTCTGGGGTCCTGGGATCGAGCCCCGCATCGGGCTCCTTGCCCAGTGGGGAGCCTGCTTCTCCCTCTCCCTCTGCCTGCCACTCCCCTTGCTTGTGTGCTTGCTCTCTCTCTCTCTCTCTCTGTCAGATAAATAAATAAAAAATCTAAAAAAAAAGACACAGGATTTAATGAAGTGATCACCTGCCCACCCTAAATATCTAGTACTTTCTCTCTATAGCCCCTAGCTCTACTTTATTTTTCTTCATAGCATTTATCACTACCTGATCTTTACTATATATATGTTTGTCTTTTTTTTTTTTTTTAAAGATTTTATTTATTTATTTGACAGAGAGAGACACAGCGAGAGAGGGAACACAAGCAGGGGGAGTGGGAGAGGGAGAAGCAGGCTTCCCGCCGAGCAGGGAGCTTGATGTGGGGCTCGATCCCAGGACCCTGGGATCGTGACCTGAGCCGAAGGCAGACGCTTAACGACTGAGCCACCCAGGCGCATCCTATGTTCGTCTTTTTATATTCTCTTTATCCAAATAGAAAGTAAGCTTCATGAAAACAGCTTAACAAATGAGGTTTCTAGTGCTAAGGCAGTGACTAGCTCATGGTGTATGACCAATAAATATTTGTTGAAAAGGTGAATCTGAGCTAGAAGACCTAAGGTTATCAAAAGGAATCTGATGCAACATGCTGGTTCAGCTCTCTCATCAAGATGCCATGGTTCAGAGATCTGCTCAACCACTTTCTGGCTATGTGGGTACCAGTCTCAGTGAGTAACTATGAGTGCAGACCTTATGGGAACAGATATAGGTGCTCCAGAGTTGTCCAATACCAGCATAAAAGTGAAATCCCAGTGACAGGAGGAGGAGAGGGGGACTCGGCACCAAGTCCCCCCAAATGAACTCCATTCTCTTCAAGATGTCCTTATCACCACTTCTTTTAACTTGGGTAAGTTAATTAGCTGCCTAGAGCTTCAGTTTTATCGTTTGTATGAGTAAAATAGGCCTAATGATAGTTCCCAACTCTGAGTTGTCATGAGATTGAACAAAATAATTCATGTCAGGTAATCGCAGGGTCTGAGTTCATTGTCAGTTGTTGCTGTGAGTTCCTGGATTCATAAAATGTGGACCCAGCTTTTCCAAGCCAGGGTGAAAAAATTAGATGATGTCACAACAAAGACTTACGAAGGTTTGTTGTCGCTGTCTTGTAACAGTGCTCTTCCCTGGTGATTCCTGTCGGTCTGTGTAGTTATGTGTGCTGAGCGTTTACTTTTGAGGAGGGAGGAGTTCCGGCTGAACGAAGATTCTTTACAGAATGACCTCTTGTCACTATCTTACTGTCTAAGCTCACTGTTCAAGTGACAGGACAGTGGTGAGCCGTGCTGAAGTGGTTGGTGAATTACTTTGGTACCTGTGAGGAGGTGTGGGCTGTGAGGAGCCTGAACCGGATCACTCACTGTCTGGGTAGCAGTGATGGTGGTGGTGGTGGTGGTGCTGGAGTCACAGGCTAGTAAGGCAAGAGAATGGAGTCAGGTGGTTCTGAACTTGTGTGGAACTTAGCAGGATGGAGCTGTGCCTCTGCTCACACCCAAGGCTATTCCCCCACTGCCTTAGATCCATGAAACCCTGAGAGCAGGAGATGAGGGATGAGGAATACAAGAGGAAGGGAGCTAACATGTACTTAACACTGCTCCTATTTGTCAGGCATTGTTAACAGTTTTAAAAGTTACCTGCTGTGGTCTGTCATAATCCTTGGAATAAGCATTTTGTTTATTTAATAGTTAAGGACCTGAGGCTGTGGAAGTTAAAATAGCTCATTCGGGGTCAACAGCAAGAAGGGGATGGTCCAGAAGTGTGAATTTCAACCTTTCTGCCTCTACAGACTGTGTCTTCCAAGATGGTAGTCTGACCTCCAGGGGAAGCCCTCCAGGGCCTGGATGGGCTCAGCGCTTGGATCTAGAAACCCAGGTAGAGTGCTGGCCGCACATGGGGACACTGAGCCCATGGCCTTCTTGCATGTTTCCATCCAGCTCAGCATCCAGACTGGATAGAGCCCAAGGTAGAAATATATAGGCTGATGGAGAAGCAGACTTTGGGGAACCAGGGAAGCCTTCCCTGTCCCATCCCGGCTGCTCGCTCCCCAAGACTATACTGATTTAGGAGCTCTTCCTATAAGCCATTCATGAGATGTACCTGCTCTACACATGGCACATTGTTTTCTACCTATCTTATGTTCTTCAGAAGGCTGTCCGAGGCAGTGTGCAGGCATTTTGTCCTTGTAACCCTGAAGACGTGGGAGCACACTAATGATAGATTTTTTTTTTCTTCTTCTTGCAAATCAGCTTTGTTTTTTAAATTTTTATTTTTTTTTTATGATAGATTTTTGAGGCCTTTCACCTGGAAGACTTCCTAAGGGCAGGGCTGGTTTCTGACCTGTGAAAGCAGATCTACATGGGGAGTAATCAGAAGGCCACCTTTTCTAGTTTCTACATGTGCTGTCTGTAGATGTTTCGATCAGACATTTCTGATCAGAAGCTGACCACCTTGATAAGCCTGGATTGGTGACAAGGTGTCCTTTATTTTTAAACTGTGGAATTCAAGCCTATTTGTATAAATATCTTCCAGAGAATTGCCGATGTGCACATCTTTAAGAGAATGATGCTCATTTTGAGTGCCAAGTTCCCCTCTCCCTCTCATGTGGCTGGGATTTCATTTTTACTCTAATATTGGACAACTCTGGTGTATGCATTTCTGTCTCCATGGCGTTTGAGCTGACAGTTTCTGTTTATCTGAGACTGGTAGGCAGCAACGCTTGAGAAATAAGCACCAGAGAACAGGAGAAAGTCACTGTTTGACAATGTCGGGAAGGAAGAATTTTGAACATCCAGACTACTGTCCTCACTGGATCTCATTTTAATCACTCAGAAATTTTCTTCCAGTGTCTCAAGAGCAAAATTGCTAGGTACATGACAAATTGAATTTGCTTACTCTTAACAGGAGAAAGCACTAATTTCAGCTCTCCGCTGGCCCAGAGAGACCAGTTTTGTGCCTCCAGGTCCAGATGCTTCAAGAACCAAATGCCACAGCACAGTCTTGACACTTCCTCGTGAGAGGAGTGAGCTGAAGGAAGGCCTTTGTTGCTAAGATCAGAAGTGTGCTTTTTGTTTTGAAGTTTCAACCGTAACTTTGTTGACTGCAAGGAAAATCCTCATGCTTGTTCTATTTATACCATCTGTGGCTCCACATTTTCTTGGGCAAGTCTGTAAAGGCTGACGTTCTCTGTACTAACCTGGAAAGCAAAGGACCCTTTCTCTGGGAAGTGCTGGTATTGCTGCAGGGGTTTGGGGCATTCCTGAAAGTTCCATCCTTTATGCCTCTCATTTGCAATTAAAAAGAATGAGAAAGTCTTTTTTCTTTGTGGTTCTTTGAGATAGTAGGTGAAACTTGATCAAAAAATGGAAGCAGAAGTAGATAAATGAGAATTGGGAGGGAGATACGATGGTCAGGGGAGTGAAGGTGCCTTTGTGTCTTCTACTTCTACCAGTTTCTTTTTTTTTTTTTTTAAGATTTTTATTTATTAGAGAGCGCATGTGCACAAGCAGGGGGAAGAACAGAGGCAGAGGGAGAAGCAGGCTCTCCACCGATGCGGGGCTCCATCCCAGGACCCTGAGATCATGACCTGAGCAGAAGGCAGTGCTTAATGGACTGAGCCACCCAGGCGCCCCTCTACTTCTATCAGTTTTGTGAATAGTTCCCCTCTTCCTACCATGTGTTTAGTGTTCTTGTATATCCCCGTTATTAAGTCTGTCAAAACTTTGCTTAGGAAAAGCCAAGATACCTGTTTAGGAACCTGAGCTGGAAGGGGCAAGTGACAGATTTGTCCTAAAGTCCTCATTTAGACCTCCGCCTGCTCTGTTATCCTGAAATCACTCTGGAGGGACAGGGAACAGGGACAGCTAACATTTTCTGAGCGCTGGTGATGTGTTAGGGGTTGGGCCAGACACACAATGAACTTCCCCTGCTACTTACTCCCCCAACATCCTCAGGCATCTGGTATTGCTATCATTTCCAAGTTACAGATGGGGCATTTGAGACCGAGGCTGGTCCGATGATGCCCATTGCCTGGCCTCACGCAGCCAGTCCATGCAGGAGCTGGGATTTTGACTCTACAAGCTGTGCTTTGAACCACCTTACTATTGACAGCATTTCAGCATTTTTCTGTGGGTAACATTTGACGTGGGTTGTTTGACATGGTCAGTGAAGTATCATAACTGATAAGCGGGATGGAGGTGGTTTTCGTGATCAGCCTGCATGTGACTTGTAACCTGTTTGCTTGGGCCTCTGCTTCCTCTTGCATTTCGTTATGTTTCTGTCTTGAAACCAATGGGTTTTCCTTGCAAATGTCATAAGAAATCTGGGAAGGAACACCCCCCGATGAAAAAAGGGAACCATGATCGGCTGACCAAGAGTACAGAAATAAAACAAAACAAAACAAAAAACCAGAGGCATCCCTAGAGACTGATCCTCAGTGTTTTACTCCAAAGGGAGACTTTGATGCTAAGCATCAAGAATTCAACCCTCCTCATCATTTCACATATTGGGCATATAATTTGTGGGGGGATTACAACCTGAATCTTCTTAGGTACCTCTGGTTTCTGACACAGCAGCAGCTTTTGAATCCGTGTTTTTTTTTTTTTTTATTTCCCCTGCCACTTAATCTCCAGAGCAGCCAATTTATAGACGGGAGGAGTTTTTACTTTATCTGTTCCAACCACATTCCCACTTTATGCCTTTGTATCAGGAAGCAGCTTCAACTGTCTGTTGCTCGGTGCAGGTTTGCTGATGTGTGTGCAC
This sequence comes from Phoca vitulina, assembly GCF_004348235.1. NCBI lineage: Eukaryota > Metazoa > Chordata > Mammalia > Carnivora > Phocidae > Phoca > Phoca vitulina. Next base: position 18,246,179 of record NW_022589734.1, read on the forward strand.
TTTTGTGCGTGTGCATCTGGATATTCCTGAAGATGCTGGAAACAATGGTGAACAAGTGTAGGAGGGTGAGGACCTATATTGTATAACAAACCGAAGGCACCAAGGAGCCTGCATTTGTTGTGAGCTAAAAGGTTTATACAAAGATTTTCTTAGTAATGTCTAAGATTTTAATAGGGTAATTAATCTTTCTAAGTGTTAGTGCCAGATTATGGGATCAGCTATTATCCCTGGCTGCAGAGTAATCCTTTGTGTGTTGCAACGAGCAGGCCTAAGTGAAGAGAATACTCAGGTTGCCAAACAAAGATATGGCTGCAGCTAGCTTGTTTAGGTTTTTAAATGCATTTTCTGGTACAGTTAAAAGAACCCCTGTTTCCGGGGGACTATCACTGCCCTGTAATAGCCATTGAGTTGAGGGGAAAAGCGGAGAAGTAAACATACGTGCCTCGTGCTTTTTATTCCTTAACAACCAACTCTTATTATTTTGAAAATCATGACAGGCACGTTCATGGGAGACCTTATTTTAAGCCGGAAAATACACTTTAACAGAAAGACCTGCAGGGATAAGGGCAAAAGGTTTTCATCTAATTCCCAAAAGTTCTGCCTCTTTCTCTTCCCTTAAAGTTTAGTGAGAAGGGCCAGCAATCCAGAAAGCCAACAAGAATGAAAGGAGTAGAACACAGCAGCTAATGAGACTTGGCTATAGTCTTTAAGCAAGATGGATTATTTAATATGGCCTATCAAAATATTGATTGGAAGTAGATGGCTTATTTCATTGTATTTTCCATATCTATATGGAACAAAACAAAGTTCAGGGCATACTGTAACATGTGGAAACCCTGCCGGCATAGTCATGTTGCAGTCCAACCAATGGCCTCTGCTCTGACTGTCTACATGGAGCAGTTACTCAGAACTGTGTGTCCATTGGTTTGGCAACTGGTTGTAGTTGCTGATTATTTTCCACAAACTGCTCTATTCCATTTACGTGGACGCCTGCAGCGCTCTGCTGGGAGGACCACTGCCCTGGCAGAAAGAATTTGCCTTTTGCGCTGTAATTCCTTCCGCGGCCACGGGGCCACGCCCCTCGCGTGGTTCCACTGTTCTGATTGGCTGCTTACCTTAGGCAGAGGCACTAGGTTCGTTCCTTCTTCAACAGTGCGGGCACTTTGCGGTTCAATTCGGCTTACGTCTGAGATCCACCAGAGGATGTTGGCGGGCCGAGGGGGCAGGCATTCTGTAACTTGTTTGCCTCTTATACAGATGTGATAGGAGAATGATGACTTAAATAAGATGCACTCAGTATTTTCCTGTGTGGGGTAGAGCAGTGTGTTTTCTGGAGAGTTTTAAGGGGTGAAGAAGAGTTTGGGTTGGGTGTTCTGGTGATCCTAAAGTTCTATCTCAAGCAGCTATATAGTTGTATGGCTGAGCTGGTGGGAGGAATGTGAATATCAGCACACACGCTCCCCTGAAATGGTTCAGGGAGCAGCTTAGGCTGCGGTGCATGCCAGTGTAGCCCCCATATATTTGGTGATGCTTGCAAGTAACATTCCCAGACCACTGCTACTATTGAGGGGAGTGTTATCCAAGGATAGTCATGATATTCTTCAGTGAAGGTCAGATAAGTTGTGTTTCCCAGCCAAAGGGGCTTAAAATGCTCCTCTAGTTGTCGCCTCCTGCAGAATCCTGACCACGGTGCGGGAGCAGTGCCTCAGGACTGCAGGTGCAAACAAGTGAGTGAGAGCTGCAGCATCTAGCAGTCAGTGCCACTAACAAGTAGGCTGCCGTTCACGTTTTAAAGACTTTGCACATTTTACACAGCATATTGATGGGAAGAAAACATCCTGGAGGAATCAATTGATGAAGACTGATGATTTAAAATGACTGTTTAGCTTTTGCGGCTAGAAAGCCTGAGCTTTCCAGACAACTCTCAGGGACAGGCATGCTTGGAGGTGTTCCCGTGCTAGGTGGGGACAAGTGCAAGAGGATCAGCACACTCTGGAAGAATTCCGATTGGAGAAAAGGAGGGGCTGTTGGCTAGATGAGGAGGAACCGGATATTGAATTTAGGAAATGTGTGATTCCTGTGATCGGTTTACATTAGTGTGTCCAAGTGGGTCTCATTTCAGAGTGTGGATTTCAACATATCTTTCTGTTGACTTACTAAAACTCTTAGTGTTGTTGGGTACCTGGTCTAAATGGACTCTTTGACCACTCCAGGAAGATTCTGGGTCCTATATTGGCCCAAATGGAGAAGCATAAGCTCAGGCAGAAAACTGCCCTGACAAGTGTAACTTCTGAGTGGTGTACTCAATTCTATCGTAAGTGGGCAGTCATTTTGATAAAGTAAGTTCTCATCTGTACTACACTTGAAATATTGTCTGGGACATGCTGTCATTGTGGGTGGGTAACAGTCTTTCTATGGGCTTTCCCCCTGCCCATTGTATAGATGAAGAAAATGGGAGCAGGATAAAGAGGGTGAGATTGGGGGAGAGCATGGGCTTCACTTCCCTTGAAGGAGAGCGGGCTAGAGTAAGTCTTTATTCTGACCCAGTCATTTCTCTCCTTGCTAATGATATGGTCAAGTATCCATATGCTTCAATTAAAAAAAATTTTTTTTTTTCTTTAGTGGGTTTATGGAAACTCTAATGCAAATCACCAAGAATAGTGAAAAGTCAACAGAGAATCAAACCAATGATGGGAAGAATGATTACAAGCTCACATTATTTATCATAGTTTTTCATGTTTCAAAACATTCCCAGTTACAGAAACACTTTATAGATGTGAATATATTTATCAACTCAGTTTATAATAGTACTGGAAATGTCTTCATATCAGTTATAATGATGCCATTTTTCATGGAAGTCTTTTCCTTTTTTTCCTCCTAAGATTTCAGATTTATTTTTTAAAGATAATCCATGGCCATGGTAAAAATAAATCAGAATGTGCAGCAATAAAGCATATTGTCTTAAAAATCAGAATATACAAAAGAGTATATAGTAAAAATTAAGTTAGATTTTTTAAAAATTTTAACTTTTGTGAGCATAGTTTTTGTGTTGCTTTCTCATTCTTGAAATAGAAATCTAAAATATATGCTTTTAATTTGGAAGCTTCTTTTCTTCTGTTTTTGCTTTTAAGATTAAGAGTATTGGTCAAGAGGCACCTAGGTGACTCAGTCGGTTAAGCGTCTGACTCTTGATTTTTGGCTCAGGTCATGATCTCAGGCTCCTGGGATTGAGCCCTGCTTTGGGCTCTATGCTCAGTGGGGAGTCTGCTTGAGATTTTCTCTCTCCCTCTCTCTCCCTCTGCCCCTCGTCCTTGCTCATGCTCGCTCTCTCTGTCTCTCTCCCTCCCCAAATAAATAAATCTTAAAAAAAGGAATATTGGTCAAATGGGTCTAGTTCTTAATAGCCTTAAAATGTTTTTTATCTTTTAAAATGGTCCATCAGGAAAAGTTTTGGGAGAGTTACATATATAATTTTTAAAAACTGGTCTACTCTCTTTCTCAGGACTATCCATTATTGCTTCCTTTTGCTGCTTTGGTTCCTAGTAGACACCACAGAGCTTCACACATATGCATTAGATATGTATACTCAGGGGTTAATGAAGTGGCTGCAGGTCCCATTTCCAACTCCTAATTAGAGATAATCAGCTGGGGGATTTGTGCTGCTAAATAGACACCTCAATTCTCATTTTGCCGTCCAGCTCTGGTGTTCAAATACATACTTCTTTGAAGCAGCCTTCAGGTTGCAGTTCTTCCTTCTTCTGCCCCCAACTTCCTCCTGCTTTTCCCCTTCTCTTCCCATTCCCCTTTCTCCTAGCCTGCCTGCCTGCCTTCCTTCCTTCCTTCCTCTTTTACTCTCTCTCTTCCTCCTTTCTCTCTTGTATTGTTTCTTTCTTGCTTGTTATTTTGTGTAGAATTCTTTTTTTTTTTTTAAGGTAAATAAGAGGTCTGATTCTTGGAATAAGAAATAGCATTGTAGAGCCAAGTAGACTAATATCATTAAACACACACAATTAGCCAAGGTGCTGAGGAGGAATAATTTATAAATTATGAAATTACCAGGGAGTAATTTTATGAAGAGAAATAGCAATTTTATTATGCTATCGGCATATGTCAACATACATTTACATGCATAGACGTGACTATTTTTATTCCCAAATGCTTAATCATATCGCAGGGAAGGGCCCTTGGCGATGATTCAGTTCATCCATCTCACTGTACAGAGAAGGAACTAAAAGCCCCAAGAACTGAGGCCACTTGCTCAGGGTCAGAACCATGTGTCACAGCTGTGTGCAAAACCCAGTCTTCAGACTTCTGAGTTTCTTCCATTATATCACAGGGTTATGTATTTGTTCTGTCTTTTTTCCATCCTTATTTTGGAAAAAAAATAAAAGCTATAGGAAAACTGAAATACTATGATGACTAATGTACTCTTATGAATATCTCAATATACTCTTCATTACTTTTTAATATTTTGCTACAATGATTTCTCTTCCTGGGTCTTTCTGTCTCTGTCTTCCTCTGTATGTATATGTATATTGTGCATATGTATATCTTCTTTGCATTTTCTTTCTCCCCCCATCTAAGTTGTTGGAAAGGAAGTTGTGAACATCACTCTTAAATAGCTCAGAATGTGTCTTCTAAGAACAAAGGCGTTCTTCTACGTAAGCATGACGAATTATCCCAATGTAACATTGATACAATATCATTATATAATATTGTCTATATTTAGATTTCCCAGTCTCCTTGCAGTATCATTTGGTTTTTATTTTCTAATCTAGTGATCTGAGTAAGGATCAAAGTAAGACTTTGCATTTAGTTGTCATGTCCTTTTTGTTTCTTTTAATCTGGAATGATTCTCCCATTAGGTGTTTTAGGATCTTTTATAATACTGGGAGTTTTGAAGAGTCAAGTTCAATTGCTTGGTTGAATTTGGATTTGTCTGATTGTGTCCCCATGCTTAGCTTCAAGATAAGCAGTTTTAAGGCAAAAAGACTTCACGGGTGATATTATGCCTACTTATTGCATTGCATCAACAGGTAACGTGACGTCCGATTGCCCTATTATTGTGGATGCTAACACTGACATTTCTTTTTAATAAATTTATATGGACAAAGCTATTTAAAGGCCATTAGAAACACTATGAGAAGAAAATCCTGTCACCATGAGAATCCTATATATTTGTGGTAGAAAAAGTCACACAGTCAGAATAGACTTAGAAGCCAATTTTGGATCATTCAGAGCAGTATGTCTTGCCTCTGGGGCCTTTCATTCTGGTTGTGTTCATAGGTACTGATTTATCCATCTTTCTTCGCATTAGGAGCAATTTTATAACTGTACTGAAATTGTATTTCATATGACTAACTCTGGCGTTAGCAAAATCCTTAATTAGAGGTCATGGTCATCTAGAGTGGGAAGCAAACCCGGGGGCTGGGTGTTACAGGAGAGGAATCATGGAGGATCGAGCAGCATTGGAAAAGAGAAGGCACCAGATGTTGACATTGGCTTGGACGATTCACCGGTTTAAAGTCTATCTATCTTTTATTCATCTTATCAAAAAACATGTCAATAGTTGAGTCACTTCTCCATTATTGGGAGATGAATAAATCTTGAACATGTGAATGGTAAGTTTTGGTTATTTCTCCCAAACCGAGTTTGGAGCCTTTAAGGAATGACAGGGAATTTCCCCTCAATCCTTGTCTGATGGACTTCCTTTCCTGGACTTCTCCACCTTATCTCCTTGATGCTTTGCTTCTTGTTTTATTCTCCTGACCTCATTGCTCATCAGTCATTTTGGCTCCGGCCCACTGGTCAGTTCAATGCAAGTCTGTCTCTCCTGTCCTTAACCTCATTTTACTTTGATTTTTCTCTCCCAGACAACTCTCAGGAAACACCCTCTTCATTAACTTGGCCTTCTCTGGGTACGTGCACCCCGATGTTTATAGCAGCAATGTCCACAATAGCCAAACTGTGGAAAGAGCCAAGATGTCCATTGACAGATGAGTGGATAAAGATGTGGTATATATATATAATGGAATATTATGCAGCCATCAAAAGGAATGAGATCTTGCCATTTGCAACGATGTGGATGGAACTGGAGGGTATTATGCTGAGCGAAATAAGTCAAACAGAGAAAGACATGTATCATATGACCTCACTGATATGAGGAATTCTTAATCTCAGGAAACAAACTGAGAGTTGCTGGAGTGGGGGGTGGGGTGGGAGGGATGGGGTGACTGGGTGATAGACACTGGGGAGGGTATGTGCTCTGGTAAGTGCTGTGAATTGTGCAAGACTGTTGAATCTCAGATCTGTACCTCTGAAACAAATAATGCAATATATGTTAAGAAAAAAAAAAAAGAAGAAGATAGCAGGAGGGGAAGAAAAGGGGGGGAAATCGGAGGGGGAGATGTACCATGAGAGACGATGGACTCTGAAAAACAAACTGAGGGTTCTAGAGGGGAGGGGGGTGGGAGGATGGGTTAGCCTGGTGATGGGTATTAAAGAGGGCACGTTCTGCATGGAGCACTGGGTGTTATACGCAATCAATGAATCATGGAACACTACATCTAAAACTAATGATGTAACGTATGGGGATTAACATAACAATAAAAAATTAAAAAAAAACCAAAAAAAAAGCTTGGCCTTCTCTTATATACCTCCACCTTATATACTCCTCATTCTAACCTACACATAGGAATCAGAAAATTGCCTTTGTTTCTAAAAATATAGTATCTGGCCTTAAGTTTTCTCATTGTCAGTGTAATTTTATTAATAAACATCAGATGGATCACAGTATAATCTTAGTTTCTCTCTTCCTTCTGTATAGAAATCCTCCCCCTTTTTTTCCCTCACTTCATACCATGCATTTTGAAATATTGAACAACTGATGTCCTTTTATAACTGGGGTATGGTAAGGCCCAAATCAGAATGGCTTTTCTTATTCCTGCTAAGTGTAGAATGGTATTAGTTCTGAAAGCAAGGTGTCATAAAAGAAATGCAAAGTGTTAAGTGTGTATTGAGTGCACTCATGTGGATTCTGTGTTCAGGGCTGACAGGGGTGCATTCTAAAGTGAGGGGATTGGCTGCTTTACATCTGGCAACTTATCTTCTCCTTCTATGCCCCAACCTCAACACTGATCATTCTTTCATGATGGAGACTCTTCTATTAGCTAACCATGATTTAACTGTTAATTCATAACTGAAAATCTTGAGTGCTAACCTTTTGAGGAGTAGTTACAATGCCTTTAAGTATGGCTAGAAAGAACCTATGATGAAGCATGATTAGGAAGGTTTTTTTTGGGGGGCGGTGGATTGAAGGCGGGCTTTTCTTAGATCTGACAGATCATGCTTATTTGACTGATGCACTTTCTCCCTCTATGATTCTGAAAATGTGACCATCTTCATGATTTTTCTTGACTATTTGAATGGCTATTACAAAAACATGCTCAGGTTCTGTTGGTTTTGAAGAAAACAGAACCTCTCAATCCAGCTTCAAAAATAAAACCTATTCCAAAAAATAAAAAATTTTCCCTTGTAAAAATTATTCACTCTTTAATTTAGCATCTAGTGTGTCATGACCACATTAGTTTTAGTTTATCTTCTTAGGCTTTTTTGTTTTTCAGAGAAGAGTTTTGCCGACTTGTATTACATAGTTATTATATAGAATATATACAACTTTCTCTTTTTAAGCCAAAAATTATAAAATGAGAATTTTATAGTAAATTCAGACTAATCATTTTAATGGGTACACAGTATCCTATTGTAATCATGAGCCACAATTTATTTCATATTTCTTGTTGCTTGTATAGTGTGTATCTTTAATCATGAATAAATACACAATAAAAATCTTTGTAGCTAAAGATTGTCTTGCATTTCAAAATATTTCCTTGGGATGTTGAGAATATTGATATACAACTTGTGAAAGAGTAGTAGTGTGTTATATTTCCGTTATCAATATATGTGATCACACAATATGTGTATATGTGAAAATATAGGTGATATTTCACTGTCCACGTTGTATATTATATTTTTTCAAAAGACTGATAATTTTACAGGCCAAGCTTAAAAGTGTTTATCTTGTATTTGCAATACTAGGAAGGTACAAACTTTTCCATATTTTGTGATCCAGATATATTTCCTATTTCATGAATTATCTATTTATGTCCTTTACTCGTTTATCTTTTAGAGTTTTGATGGTTTAAATATCGGATTTTATGTGCTTTTTAATAGAACAAAGATAAAAGTCATTTGGCTCTTTAATCTGTTACAGTATTTTTTTTCCCCTGGTTATTTGCCTTTTACTTAACCTGGTTTTATCTCTGTCTTCTCCATCAAGGAGAAACACATTTAAACTATAAAGAGTAAAACTAACATGAGTAACAGAGAACTGAAGCTCAAGAAGGTGAGAAGCACTTTGCTTCAAATGTGTGAAACTATTCATTCTTTTGATGAATTACTTTTCAAGGTAATGAAAGAATTTGGAGATGCAATCATGGACACAGTATTGCTCATCTTTGAGGAAGACGGTATTTCTAAAAATGAGCAAAAATGCAGACCTAAGCTTACTTTGCTAGAATTTTGATGGCACTCTGGCAAAATTCTAAATCAACTGTGTATGAGAATTCTTCACAAAGGGACGCCTGGGTGGCTTGGTCAGTTGCATCTGCCTTCGGCTCAGGTCATGATCTTGGGGTCCTGGGATCCAGCCCCACATCAGGCTCCCTGCTCAGTGGGGAGTCTGCTTCTCCCTCTCCCTCTGCCCCTCTCCCCTGCTTGTGCACGCTCTCTCTCAAATAAATAAATAAAATCCTAAAAAAATTATTCTTCACGAAAGAAAATGGTGGCCAGTTAGAATCAGAATGAGTTCGTAAACAATAATTTATGTCAAAGTAACTATTTTTGCATGGGTTGTTAGATGGAAAGATAGAATTACATGAACGTGAGCTCTTTTATTTCTGCAGGTCATTTGGTGGGAACTTTTATGATATTCTTACAGGAAGATGGAAAAGTGTGGGCTGGGTGATAATCCTGTTGGGTGGATTAATAACTGGTTAAAGAGCTCGCACAATAGGATACTGATTGATGGGAACTTCAAGTTGTGTTCAATAGGGCTCCGATATAAGCTATAGTTTAACAAACATTTTTCTAATTACTAGGATGGAGAGATCAAAGCCTTCTTACCAAATGTGTGTAGGTCCCAAACTGGGAACCTTAATGAATATGCTGGATGAAGGAATCTTTCTGAAAAATCTGAATTGATGGAAATCATTGTAGTGGAAACACATGTAAAGTATAATGAGCTCAGTTCAAAACAATGAATTGAGCAAATATAAGATGGGGAGTCTTCCTGAAAGTGAAAGAATTGAGTGTTTCCATTGCCTGAAAGTTCCAAACAAGAAAAAAGTATGATATCCTTATTTGTGTCAGTTCTCTGGAGAAAACAGAACTAATGGGGGGACACACACACACACACGCAGGGCATTAATGCGGGGTGGGGGTGCTGGCAAGTCTGAACTCAGGTAGGTTAGGGACTCTGGCAGGAGTCAGTGTTGCAGTCTTGAGTCCGAAGGTGGTCTGAAGACAGAATCATTTTCTTTTAAGGCCTTCAGCTGTGATTGGATGAGGCTCATCCACATTATGGAGGGTAATCTGCTTCACTCAAAGTCTAGCCTTCATAGCAACATCTAGATTGGTGTTTGACCAAACAACTAGGTACTATAGCCTAGACAAATTGACATAGAAAATTAACCATCACAAAATTATTCATGGAATATTGAGTTGAAGTGATAGAATTGTCATATATAGATCAGTAATGGTCAACATTTACTCTGCACTGCTCAGAGCACATCTCATGATTTGGGTTTTGTTCTGGGTAACAGTTTTATTCAGCTCATTTCCACTGGAACAAATCAAGCAGAGAGTTGGTGGAGATGGTGAAAAGCTATGAAGACAGACCATTTAAAGAATAGCTGGAGGAACTGTGATGCTCCTTAGAAAGGACAAGACCCAGAAGGCTCTATTGGTTCAGGACTCTTTTGCTTGGAAATGACTCCTATTGCCTTACACAGCAATTGAAATGGACTGACTTATGTAACTGAAAAGCCAGGAGTCATCCTGGCCAAAGGTTCAGCTGATGTCTAGATCGCAAACCACATCATCAGGTCTCTTTCCCCTCTCTCAGCTCTGATTTATTTGGCTTTATTCTCAGGCAAAATTCTCTCCATAAGGTGGTGCCTTGAAGCTTTGAGTGTGCATCAAATCTCACAACCCAGAGCAAGAAAAGGAGCTGCTCTTTCTCAAAGGTTCTGTAAAAATTGTGGAACTATGTCTCATGGATATAGCCTTTGTCAGATGCCCGCTTAGAAACTGAGCATGGGGGCAGGAAATTTGTATGTATTTATCGGCAGGCCTGGGCACTTACCCATTCCAGGACTGTGTGTGCTTCCAACCCCTGCAAGCAACCATATGTGGTAAGAGTGAGGAAGGTATGGAACTGAAGGAGAATTAGATACTGTGACCAGAAGAAGATGGGGGATGGGTACTGGCTAGCAAAAAGGGTCCTTCTCCATTAGAAAGGACTTGGTGAGTATTTTTCAAACACTTACAGGCTGTGATGTCCGAGAAGGGAAGAACTGGTGTTAGTGGGCAGAAGTGAAGAGGAAACACATTTTTGTCTCTACATAAGGAATAATATCCTCCTAGAGTCCCAGCACTGTTTGTGTTGTAAGATAACCTGTGCCCTGTCCCCAGAAGAATTCCCTAGAAGAATTTATGGAGAAATTTATAGATATTCTAGAGGCAATTCCTGTTTTGTTTAAAAGAAATTGCCTAGTTATATTAGACAATCCCTTCTATTTCTAGAATTCTATTATTCTGTTCTCTACATGCACATGTGTGCCAGGGCGTGCACACGATCTTGTGGTTATTAGATTCCCCCAAGAGGGAAATTTAATCCAGTTGCCTGATAAGGGCATTATTTAATGTCAATTGTTTCTGCATTGTTACTTTTGTGCCCATGAATGGATTCCACATTTCTTTTTCTTGTTAATATAGCATCACCCAAGATGTAAGTGGTTCCCCATGTGGCATAGAGGATAGAGCACTGATTAGAAGCAAGGGAATAGAAAGACCTAGGAGTAGGGTTCGCTTTATCCTTGTGTACAGGTCACTTCTGCAAACAGAATATTCAATTTCCACTTCAAATTTCAGTCATAGTATGAAACGCTGAGAGAGTGTAGCCTATAAGAAAGAAATAACACTAAAGGGAAGCCCTCAAAGATAATTCCATCATCCATAACACCAGGCGCTTCCTGGCATTATGACTAATAAAACTCAGCTAAAAACATGTTCTAAATATTTTTATGTGCAAAAAATAGAAAATTGTAATAAAATAATGGCTGTTATTTCAAACCATGACTGTAAAATGCCCCTGGGACAGAAATGCCTAATTATGAAATAAAACAACTTTTGTATCCCTCAGGCAATGTTTTCAAACTAGTGCTCTCTCCAAAGTAGTCAGTATAATTAGTCCAATTCCCCAGAAGAAATGAAAAGTGGAGGGGAATTCATTTAGGGCTATAGCTCAGGGCTGTGTCTTGGATTAGGACCAAATGGACTATTAAAATGTTACTATGAGGTAAGATTATCAGCGCCGTGGGTCAGAGGAATACTTCTCTCTGGAATTACTTAGTACTATCTTTGAGTCAAGATATTCATATACTTGCAGGGCATGTGGGTGGCTCAGTCGTTAAGTGTCTGCCTTTGGCTCAGGTCATGATCCCCGGGGTCCTGGGATTGAGCCCCACATTGGGCTCCCTGCTCAGCGGGAAGCCTGCTTCTCCCTCTCCCACTCCCCTTGCTTGTGTTCCCTCTCTCGCTGTGTCTCTCTCTGTCAAATAAATGAAATCTTAAAAGATATTCATATATTTGCTTTTTAGGTAAGTTGAGAGTGATGAATTCTAGGAGGAGTTGGATGACCTTTGATGAAAGTTTATTCCCAACAGTGGTTAGCTGTGCCATTTCCTTAAGCCTTAGCTTTTCCACTTCTCACATGGGGTTAAAATGACTCTACCTACTTAGAAACATGAAGGCTTAAAAAAAAAAAAAAAATAAAAACATGATGGCTAAGGAGTGGAGGAAGAACACCAAGATTTCTCTTATGCTTTCCCTTGAAATATTTTAAAATCCTGGAGTACTTGATGGGGAAAATATTCTAGAATTAAAACAATATTAAGTATTTTATATTTTGTCACCTAGAATTTATTCCACTAAACTATTTCTAAAGACATTTATTTAGAATTGGGCATGGTTTGTGAGGAAATGTACCATTCTTTCTGTTTTAAAGGCAAGCAGTGCAGGACAGCATTTTAAAAGTAGGTTGGGTACCTTCTCGCTTCCGGGGATCATTGCTGTTTCCTCGAGTTAGGTGGCTCTGCCTCCTGTGTGGGTTTCTTTTTGTTGACTTTGGTCTGTAGCTACGGCCTCATCCTCTTGATTTGTTCACAGTGTGGGAGTTGAATACAATCTGTGTCAGTTGAGGTCCTAGCAGGAAATTGGGTAATTTGGACAGAATTGAATAAGGGGACTGTTGACAACAGTGTGTTCAGATTGTAGAGAAACCACAAGGTACAATCTGGAATGAGGAGCGGAAGTGTTCCCAGAACTCTGAAAGAGGAAGGTATGTAGAGAAGGCTGCTTGACAGGAGCTGTGACCTTCAGTCTGGGGACAGAGCCATCCCGTGGTGACTGTGTAGAGAGGATGCTGGGTGAATGGCCACCTGACCTCTACCTTCTCTTCTTTCTGATTTCCTGTCTACTCTGTTGGGTTCTTTTCACTGGAGAGTGCAAGAAGCTTGCTGATGGAGTAGTCTGCACTGATTTTGGTCTATCTCTAATTCCCTGTCTACTCTGATGGGTGCCCCCCAGAGAACTGAACTGGTGGCCATCTTGCTCATGGAGGGGTCTACCCAGCTGGGCCTCCTGGATACACAGTGAAGGAGTGCAGGGTGCATGTGGATGGGTTAGCGGAAGAGCCCCAGGAACAGTCTGCAGGATTATCCCATTTGCGAAAGCAGACATGGGTTAATAGGCTGCTACCATATCTGACTAGCTTTGAAACAAAATCTCAGAGGTGGATAGGGGAAGGTTTCGTTGTCTTCTTGCAGAATAAGCTGCATCCAGGCCTCTGGTCAAGGGTCGTAGCCCGGGAGTGGATGCAGCCCCAACTTGTGGCAACAAGCCTTCTATGGGACCCAGCCTCGCGCCTCCGGCTTATCCTCCTCGTCTGCAACATGAAAGCGATTTGTCTGGTTTAGAAATATCATATACTGGCAAGCTTTGAAAAACACTCGTCTTAGGACCGTTAGACAGTTTTTTTTTTTTTTTTTTAAAGATTTTATTTATTTGAGAGAGAGCACATGAGAGGGGGGAAGGTCAGAGGGAGAAGCAGACTCCCTGCCGAGCAGGGAGCCCGATGCAGGACTCGATCCAGGGGCTCCAGGATCATGACCTGAGCCGAAGGCAGTTGCTCAACCAACTGAGCCACCCAGGCGCCCCATTAGACAGTTTTTAAAAGCCTAGAAATGATAGGAAGGGAACATTGGAAGATTCAGAGACCCCTGAAGGTGACTGTTCAGAGTAAGTGAAGATTTTAAAGATCATCTGTGGCAAAAAGCAGTGTTCGGGGTGGTTTTCCCTGTCTTTTTTTTTTTTTTTTTTCTCTCAGCAAATTCAATGAAAACAGAAACACTTTTAAGTAGTTAACATGGAGTCCAGAAAACCAAACATTGTATTCTTTTCACTCTTTTAAGATTAGGCAATTAGGTTTTTTCTTTTTTTCTGTTAGGGTTTTCTTTACTTCCTGAATATTGGCTTCACTAAGAAAGGCTAAATTTCTTAATAATTTTATAATTATTTGATTAAACTATCTTAAAAATTTAATATATCAATATATCAAACATAATTTTAAAAGACACCTAGATCTTCAGATGAAATATTTTAAGGTATTTTAATGGTCTCCGTAAACACAAAGATATGCCCATTTTTATTTCTTCCCAAATTTCCATTCTTTCTCTCTCATTTACCCTAAAGCTCACCTTTGGAAAAAATGGTTTCTATGGACTCCATGTTTTCCAAGTTGTCACAGTTTACTCTTGGAACACAGATCTCTTTTGAGAATAAAGTAATCTGAGTCTTGCAGGGAGAGAAGTTCTATGGATTCTTATTACCAAAGGAGCCACTATTCTCTAAATGCAGCTATGGGGAGGGTGTGGGGAGTGCCCCACAGGGAGATATGGTCATCATTTGAAATCTGCAGTTTATTTTACAATTAACAAAGTAAATGGGTCCTGTCTGAATTCTAGACCGGGTACCTGCAGACATTAGAGGTGTGTGTGTGTGTGTGTATGTGTGTGTGATGCACTGTTTGAGACAGGAGCAGGAGAGAAATACATCTCTGGTTCTTTGATGCTTCCCAAGAAGACAAAATAGGATTTGGTCTATTTCATTGGGCGTCTTGTCAGGCTGTGGTGGTGGTGGAAACTGGCTGTCCTAGAGTCGTGAGTTAGCAGAGAGTCATCCCCAGGTAGCTCTCCACTTTTGAGCCATGGAACTCTTTCCTTTCTTATTTTGTCATGACCAAGAAGTCACCAGAATCAGAAAAAAAAAAAAATTAATTGGAAGTTAGTCTTAGCCAAATAAAGACTGACAAACCCTTAAGGAGAATTGAGATAAATCTTTCTCTTCATTTGTTTATTTCTAAGAGCTGCAGAGAAAAAAGTTTATTGATATCTCAGAGCATAATTGGCCTTACAAAAGCTATCAGTATGGTAAAAACCAAATTGTAGAAGAGAAGTTAATTCATTTCACTAAGTAAGCATCTTCTCTTAACTACCCTAAAAACAAAAACAAAAACAAAAACAAAAACCAAACACAAATAAGTCACTAGGAAAATGTGAATTCAAATTTGTGTAGAATTTACGTTCCTAATCAGACAAGTTGGATTATTTCAAAAGCTCTTTCTATGTAATATAGTGATGTGGGAATCATTGGAAGGGAGTTTTTTTCCCCAGTCTGTTTTGCTTTTTGGATGGGAGTTGGGGAGGAGAAGCAAAAATCAGGAGAAGTTTGTGGACTTTTGTAGACTTTAATTTTAATTTTTTTTTTTAAAGATTTTATTTATTTATTTGACAGAGAGAGAAACAGTGAGAGAGGGAACACAAGCAGGGGGAGTGGGAGAGGGAGAAGCAGGCTTCCCGCGGAGCAGGGAGCCCGATGCGGGGCTCGATCCCAGGACCCCGGGATCATGACCTGAGCCGAAGGCAGACGCTTAACGACTGAGCCACCCAGGCGCCCTATTTTAATTTTTTTTTTAATTTCACACATGAAGGCAGAGCTCTAGCTCTGTGAAATGGATGTGCTCTTAAAGCTAAAAACGAGTTAAGCGTGCAGCCATCTAATTTTGAGATAATGAGGATCAGAGTGAAGAGGGCAGGGCAGGAATGAAAAGGGGGGAGGGATGCAAGAGACAGAAGACTGATTGCGTGTTCTGACAGAGATAAGTTGCAGATAGGTCCAGGATTTTGTGGTGGTGGGTACCTGAGAGAATCCTATTAACATTAATAGAGTAAGGATGTTTGAGGGGCAACTTATTTTTAGAGGGTAGAGGGGAGGTGGGGGGAACAATATATAGTAGAATTACATCCATAGATACAACTTTTCCAGCATCTGGGATTCCACAGGGACATTGCCATGTTTCATGATGTGTTATTTTGTAATGGAGATCACAAAGACTCCCTCACGGCACTGTTATGAAGGTTAAGTGAGACAACATGTATAAAAAGCTTAGGGATAATGATTATAATTATCATCCTAATGAAAACATTAAGCAAGCCTTGAACAATTCCTATATGCCAGATAATGGAGTAAGATTTTTACATATATTAACTAACTTCATTTTCCAATGGCTCTTCGAAGTAGATACTGATAACTCATTTTACAGATGAGGACATTGAGGGGAGTGAGAGGGAGAGCAACTTGCTCAAGGTTCCAGGAGTTGGCAGAGCACAGACTCGGTTCAGGTAGCCAGGCTCCAGAATTCAGCTCTTCATCACTCCCTTCTGTAGACTCCCGGGCAGAATTTGAACTGGTCATTCTACAAGACTGGAGAACGGTGGTAGATTTGCAGTTACTGAGTAATCCACGTCAACAGCCCGCATCTTAGTTGGTAAATCCCATGAAATTGAGGAAGCTCAAAGGCGTCGGGTCAATACACCTATGGGAATAAAAGCAAAGACGTGAACATTTTGTCTTGTAAATTATAAAGACACATGGTCCATTTTTAAAGATATCCGTACGCAAAGGGATTCATAGTCAGGTAACCTTAGTTTTACCTCTCTTGACTTATTTGACAAGGGTTTTTGAGCCATCACCGTGCTTAGCATTATGGGACATTCAATGGGGGACAAGAAAATTCCTTCTCTTACCAAGCTCCCTGTGAGGTGGGAGAGAGATGGGTGAGCACCAGGATCCTGTTAGCTCCAACCTGGTCATTAGAGGGTCACATGTATTACTTTTTGGGAGAAGTGACACAAATATGGAACAATAGGATGAAAAGGAGGTTAGCACCTGTGAAAATGAGTTGGGGAATCAGGAAGTAGGAAGCAGGCCATTCCTGTTTCAGTTGGTTGTGAGACGCAGTCTGCTGGGGGTGAGCATCAGGTAGAGATAAAGCTGGAGAGGTGAGCTGTGGTCCACTCACGGGGGGCCTTCGAGGCCATGGTGCAGAGTTTGGTAATTATCTTAAGGGCAGTGGAAATTATCAGTGTGATTTAAGCTGAGAAGTGCAATGGTCCAGCCTCATGCTTGCAACACATCTGGGCCATAAGATATGCTGGTCAAGCACTGATCTTGAAGGGCCTTTGGGGAGTAGTATATTTTTATTTATACCAAATTTATATGGAGCACCCATTGCATCTATAAAGAGCCTGTAAACTGTATGAAGGAGAGATGAACTTGCACCTAAACCTTAGCACGCAGCATGCCCTTCTTTTCTAATGAGCATACTTTTATTTTGGTGCAAACTCTAGGACAAACGTATACAGATTGTTTCACTGCAAAATCACCAGTTACTTGTCTGGGGAGGCAGTTGAACTTGATTTCTAGTCTTGACTGCATTCCATGAACCTGGGACAAATCAGTTAATCATCTTAAGTCTTGTTTTTTTTTTTTTTTTTTTCTGTAACATGAGAAAGTTGAGGAAATCATTAAAGTTTCCTCTAAGCCTTAAAATGCACCTATCATGGTTTGAAACCTCAAACATTCCAGTGGTGTGAAAAGTGACTAGTTTTTACAATGTACTATTCCTTCTGTTATGGTTCTCCCTCCCTGTCCTGGGTGATTTCAGGGGTGGTTCTTATTACAGAAAAGGGCTGAAATCACAGTAGGATTTGATTCAAAATCATTCCAGCTAAAGAGGAATTTGGAGACGACCTTATCCATTCCCACTTGTTACAGACGAGGACACTGAGGACCCCCCCTTAATTCCAGCAGTGGGTCAGCAGCAGAGTGAAGTCCAAGGTCCCAGGGGCTTCAGACCCCAACCCAGTCCTCTTTCTACTTTATTGGGGGTCACTTTCCTTCCATCTGCCTGGGTGATCTAGGGTGATGTCTTAGGTAATAAACTGGAAAGAATGTTAGATTCTTTGGAATTCTTTGGGAGATTTCAGATGTTCTTAAGTAGAAGTAGCTATCACTGCCAATTAAGGCTGCTGTTTATTTTCCTGGCTTCAAGGATCCTATATATATATATGGATATATCCTTACATATGTCATTATCTAGACCATACATGTAATAGTATATATAATTTGCTCCCTTATTCATGTATGTCTTCTCTCTCTCTCTTGCTGATGGTTTCCTCTCTCGTTTCTCTAACAGAAAGATTCTTTTTTCCTCCTTTCTCCACCCCAGTTCTCTTATATCAGCAAGTAAATGATCTTCCTCTTAGTTCAGGAAGCTGGCAGCCTCCAATCTGCAGCCCTTAGATAGCCAGCTAATTAAGGGGAAAGCAGGTGTGGATGGGTCTATTCAGCCTGTAAATAAGTGCCAAAAATTAAAGTTATTGGTCTATGAGTGCTAGCAGGTGGAAGCTCTGTTTTATACCTTTAATAGAGGAGGGGAGAGAGGGGGCGTTGGGAGGCCCTAAGGGCAGGAAAGAAAAAAAATGACTTTTTTATGACTAAAAGCTCTTCAAAAGAGAATGTGTCTGTTTCTGAATCATTGTCTTGTTTGGGATTAATCCTAAAGACATATAATTGCCTGCCCTCAGGGTCTAATGTTCCCTGAGCAGGGCTCCATGAACTGTATGGCCTGGGCAGAAATAATTCGTGGTCTCAAGCTGATACTTAGCAGCATAACTCATGACTGACTGCAGACAAGTGCCGGTGCTCTTTTGTGATTTCTCCTCTCTATTTCTTACGTCTGCTCAAATGCCCAGAGTTCCCTCTCTGCAAAACCCCTCTCTCAAATGCTGAGGGAAAAAAAATATGATCTATTGTTGTACAACTTAATGCATTACTTAATGAAGCGATTTGGAAATAAAATTCATGTGAGGAAATGAGTGCCCGGGAGCACACTTCTCCCTTTGTCATTTTCTTTTTTCTTTTTGATTTTTTTCCCCTTTCTTCTTCCTTCCTTTGTGTTTAATAATTTATTTTAGCATCTCTTAACTGGAGGACATTTTTTTTTCAGTAGGGTGTTATGGCAGAAGACCACAAAAGCCTCAGATACTACGTATTCAAAATACATTAGCACATGGCTGAAATGCTAACCCATACAAGAGAATAATTACAGTGTATCTTCATTGAAATTGTACACATGGCTTTGTGATCACGCTCATTAATTTAGATCCAAATGAAGCAAAATTATTCTGCATGGCTGCTGAGTTAATTTATGCGATATAAGTAAAGAAAAGTTAAATAAAATGTAATGGAAAATGAGATTGCAGCCGGGGCAGTTAGGTCCAGAAGAAGAGGTTCTCTCCTCTCCCCAGGCTTGTTGGCCCCTCTTGTCTGCAAAGATGATCCATGTGATAGTAAAACTTTGTTCATTCAAAGACTGTATCTTGGAGCGTCTTGATGGAAGTTCTTGAAACATCTTCTTCTTTACAGTTACTTTTTTAGGTGGGGGGAAATAATTCACCAGTATGATAGATGATTTGCTTGGAACTATTCAAATATCCAGGTAAAAGAACACAAGTTTTTTTCTATTGATGTGAGCCTGAGCTCCTGGCAGGATGGAAAAAATGTGCTATAATGGGTGGTATTTTTTTTTTTTTTTTTTTTTACAGGTTTGAGCATCTCACTATGGATTGTGGATTGTATATTGTTTCAAGTAGACAAAGAAATAAGCTTTTATTTTTTTTTTATCAAGGAGGAAAATGTGTCATTGTGATTTTCTAGTAGGGTAGCACTGAAGGATATGTCTTAGAAAAAAACTACCTGTTCCTTTCTACCTTATTTCAGCTCATTCCAAGTTATTTGAAGGTGGTAACCAGCTTCAGTTTTGTGATCAGGGGTATCCTAGTTTGTCTTACAAGATGGAGGAATGATTATATTTCTCTATATAGAGAGGAGACTGATTTTGAATCTAAATGTCATTTGAAAGCATCCACAAAAGCGTCTGTCTTTTATTTATTTAAACTTTCATTTCTGTGGGAGAAAAATAGATTTAATTCGATTAGAAAAATTTTCATTAGCCTAAATTCTTGAGATATAATGATAAATGTAACAGGGTCTCTGTTCTTCTGACTGCTTGAATCTAATAGATTGAAAGGAAAAAAAAAAAAAAGCACGTGCAAATAGCTAGCAAACTCTACCACAAGCCAGGAGATGCTTTAATCTACAATGGAGGTTCAAAGAGAAATACTTCAAATCTAAGTGAAGTGGGATGAAGACAGTCTTACTGAGGAAAATGGCCTTTAATACTGACCTTTGACCTTGGAGGAAGGTGTAGGCTCTGATTCAGAGAACCTAGAGATTTGGGGCAGAGAAGGGAAAGGTGAAGTGATGAAGCAGTCAGGAACTGGGCAATAGCCTGGAGTGTAGGGTCCTGTGGGGGCAAACATGAGAGAGAATTCTAGAAAGATAGATGGGGATAACATTTATGGGGATTGAGGCGGGATTGAGGCATTTTTATTTCACTTGGAGGCAAGAAAGGGGCACTGAAATTTAGTTGAGCGGCTGGGTCCTGTCAGTGATATAAGGGATAGGTAAGAATAGGGACTCTTTGGAGGCTGGCAGGTCATTACAGATTGTGGCAACTAGCCAGGCAGGTGACAGTCAGTTATCAAACTAGAAAGACATCAGTGGAATGATAATAATGAGACTGTCCCAGGGGAATTTGCAGGCCCATCTGGTTGGGTGTTGGGGAGAGGAAAAGAGAAGGAAGAGATAGATATTGGTACCTTTAAGAGAAATCCAAAGTTCATAGTTTGTGGCAGGAAGGTAAATTCAGTTTTACACCTATATGTTTTGAGATGCTTCTGGAACATTTACTAAAAGAGGTTATAGCAGTCAGTTGGAAATTCAGGTTAGAGCCACTTCGAGGACTTGAGCCTGGAGAGACTCTTTAGAAGGTCAAACATATAATCAATCATAGCTGAAGCCATGGGAGTGGGTGACATTGCTCAGGGAGAACAGTAGATGAGAGAGAAGTGAAATGAATGACTTTGGGGTGGATTTCTTTGCTCAGGGAAAGGAGAAGAAATGGAGGATAGAGAGGAGTAATCGACAACAAGGGCACCATGTGGATGGTATGATCTAGTGAAGTGTAAGGAGGGAGTTTTTTGAAGGACAGGACCAACACAGTTGAACACAACAAGGTGGCTGAAAAGGGAAGGAGTAAGACCATTGAATTTATTTGGAAGGTTGGTGGCTACTTTGGTGCAGTGATGGAGACAGAAAATAGACTCTAAGTGCTTAGACTCAGGTGGTAGTGGGTTCAGGGTGCTACCCTTTCAAGGTGAACAAAGAATGTTGAGACCAATCTAGAAAAATGAATCTTTTGAAAAGATTAGAGGTATATCTTTGAGCCTTCTCCAGTAGATTTTCCCAGCCTATTTTCTCTGAAGCTCCTTTGAGCACGAATCTCATCCCACCATTGATTCTCCATCATTTGCTAGGATTCTCTGGAGTAGGGAGGCCATTTCTTAATGGGAACCTCTACTCTCATATACTGACTATGAATATCTCCCTTCTGTGAAAGGACTTCATTTTCATATCGATATCTTTCCTTCTTGTCATGTTTCTGTGGAATAAAAAGTGCCTACTACTGTTGGTAATGTCGGAGGTCATGATTCTGGAGTATAGCAACTCTTACATCTATCAGTGGCAGAGAGGTAGGAGTACATTTAGCTGTGGTGCAAAGATCATGAGCCAGTTGACTAAGGAGCAGGTCTCAAACCTCCCCCATCCCCTTTGGCATCTTTCTCATGAGTGCCCATCCATCCATGCCTCAAGCTACTTTGCACCCCATCAGATCCATTCTCTCATTAGAACCAGTTGTGAAGACTGTGTAAGAGTAATATTTTGGTCAAAGGAGTGGGAAGGAAAGAGGAAGAAAGATACTTTAATGGAATAGAACAGTTGCACGTTCCAGATTCATTTTACAAACCTTTTGTTTTCATCCCGGAGAGAGCAAATGTCCATTTCCCCCATTTGCCTTTAATTTTATTCAGCTATTGATGTTTTTCTTTAATACTGTTTTACTTACAGTAGAAAGTACAGTATCAAAGATTTAAGGAAATGCATGGTTAAATCTTTGTTCCCAAGATTCCAATGATAAGTGGCAATTCTTTCTGCCCCCCCCATTTTTTTTTTACTTTAACCCTTTAGAGTATTTTATTCCACATCTCTGTTCTGTGCCACATGATGTATGCAAGCATTGTCTTGGCTTAAGGCACTTGGAAATAAGGTTCTCTTTTGCATATCAAGGAGTGTACAAAGTTCCAAACGTTCTCCCAGACACTGAGATCACTGAGGGGGGGAAAGTGCTGGCTCAGCAGAAATGTTGTAGCTGTCACTGATTTGTGGAGACATCAAAAAGAAATGAAAGGAGACCAAGGACTGAATACAGCAGTCATTTCAAGTAGGATAAGTAATCCCGAGAACAAAGTTTTGCTCATTTATAGTTTCCACAATTTTAGAGAATTAATGCCTGGGGTTTTTCCTTGGCCCTTTCTGTTTGTGTACAATTATCTTGAGACTGATTTGCTAGCAAATAGTATGCTCAAAAATGAGAGTAATTCACAAGAATATATTTATTCAGTGACTCATTAAAACTACATTCACATTTTTACTAAGCTATACAGTTTTGATTTTCTATGTGAATGTTTGGCATAGCATTATAGATTGTTATATTTGCTTCAGAATATTTATATTTAATTCTTTTGAAGCTTTGGCCTCTTTATTTTTTTAAATTTTTTAAAATTTCCTTTAAATTGTCAGTCTACTTTTAACTTTTGTTACCTTAATATAACTACTTTCCTCTACCCCTCTCGCCGCCTTCTATTAGCTCTAGTTCCTGATGCTCTTCTTAGGAGAGTAGGGAACCTGATTTTACCTAATATTCAAGACTCTTGCCTTGGAAAGTGTGCTCTGCAACCACTCATGATTCCCTGTATTGACTCATCACTCTCTCCCAAGACCTCTGCACCACCTTCTCTCTCTCTCATTCTCTTACCCTAATCTATTACCCCTGACTTGGATTCATTTCACTCTATTTGGTTCCAGGACTATATGGTCAGTAGTTTCCTCTATGTTGTGTGTTGAATTGTGTCCTCCCAAAAGATACATTCAAGTCCTAATCCCAAGTACCTGTGAATGTGACCTTATTGGAAAATAGGGTCTTTGTGGATGTCTGCAAGTTGAGATGAGGTCATACTAGATTAGGATGGAGCCTAGTCCAGTGACTGATGTCCCTACAAGAAGAGGAAATTGGACACACAGGAAGGATACCATATGAAGATTGAGGCAGAGATTAGAATGATGCATCTATAAGGCAAGGAACACCAAAGATAGCCACCAATCATTAGAAGCTGGGGCAGAGGCACAAATTCTACCACAGAGTGTCCAGGAGGAATCAATCTAGCCAACACCTTGGTTTTGAATTTCTAGCCTCCAGAGCTGTGAGAGAATAAATTTCTGTTGTTTTAAGTGACCCAGTTCGTGGCAATTTGTTATGGCAGCCCTGGGAAACTAACTGGCCTTTGTTTTATAATATTTAAAAAATTTAGTTTTTCACAAAAATAAAATTGAAACTAGGTAATAGTGCAGCCTATTAGGCTTCTGGGGTGCAAACAATAGAAACTGATGTTGGCTATTTTAACTGGCCAGTAAGGTAAAATTTATTCAATAGAATGATAGAAGCAGTTAATGGAGTCGACAAGAAAGCGGGAGAATTGGGTCAGAGATTAGGGCGACAGCCATGGGCATTGGACATGTTTTGGGATGTCATGGCTTCTGGACAAATCCTACCACTATGGCTGACTCCTTTATCTTCATAGTAAATTCCCTCTACGATTGTGCTGCCTGCCCCTGAGTTAATCCTTCAGGGATTCAACGACCAGTAGGGGTTTTCCAAGCTGAGCTTCAGCTGAGGGCTTATGCTTTGACTGCAAAAGTGCAGGGATAGACCACTCTCCTGAGGCTCTGGGAGTGAGAAGCAGTGCTTTCTCATGCCTCCTGTCTGAACCGTCCTTAGCATCTGTGTCAAAGAAAAATTTTGCATCACATACTTGTTAAAAACGGCAAGGCAGATTTTATTCATGCTACTGCAGTAGGAGGAGAGAGACTTCAGTGTAGGACTGAGCTCAACTCTGAATACAGAAAAGACAGCTGGAGATTTGTAGCCAGCGGAGTGAGGGGGCCAGTGATGGACAATTACCAAGAAGAACTTGCTCAGATATTACAGGTGGGCAGATTCTCACCAGAAGGACTTAGGATTCTTTGCTAAAACTGGTTGAGACCTAGTTGAGAAGAGGGCTTAGGGGAGCCTGACTAAAATCAGGTCTTTATCATCCTTTCACACCCAAGGCAATGAATGTGAATAATAATAATGGTCCAGTTATCTTGATCCATTAAGAATTTGAAAGAGGTAAGCAACAACTTTAAAAAGAAATCTGCCTTGACTTGAACGTAATTGTGAACTGCTACTAGTAGGAGTCCCGAGTAACACCGCTTTGCTGTTACTTACCCTACACAATTCTGCTCTTGCTTAGACTCTCCTGTGATTGCCTGCTTGGGGGAAGGTGTCTTCCTTTCAATGTTTACTTTTTCTTGTGTCCTCCTAACCTTCTTTAGCATCTAGAGAAGAGGGGATAAATTCATCTCCTGTGCTGTTTTTCTCCATTTGCACCCTTCAGACCAGTCTTCCACCATCCCTCCATTCCTCAGGAGGCTGTTCCAGCTGGACCAGCTTCCCACTGGTGTTGGCCCCATGGGAGGCATTGGCAAGAGAATGAAAGGCAGGAGAGGTCATTCTCACCCTCTCATTTGGGGGCATGGTTCTGGCAGCAAATATATTCTCCATGCCTAAGACTCCTATCAAGGCTCCAACTCTCACTGGGGCCCTGGAGCACCACTTTTTCCTTTTGCCCATTCAGTAGGTATGGAAATGGCTTCTCCCTGGTTCCTTTATTCCTGTCCACAACACTGCAAGTGATCCCTTTATTAAAATATCTTTTGATGAGCCTTCAGACCTGTATCACTTTCCTAAAAACCTACTGGGACCTTGGGCCAATTCTTTCCACAGTTAGATGCTCTCTCTGCTCAACCATATTCTTTCTACTTTTCAAAATTCTAGCTAAAATCCACCTTTCTTTAAGGCCTTCCTAGCTTATATGCTTGTTATTTCCAAAAAACTGTGAATGGATATGCTTTCTTTTGAGATATTTGTGTACTTAACATATTTTCACTCAGAATATGCCCGGTCGGCCTCTGCAAGATCTTGCGTATGCTGCATGTGGTAGGAGAAAGTGACTGAGAAATAGCCAAGTCCAAATACATACAAAGCCAGGTTTTCTTATATTGTAGTTGTGGAATACATCACATTTAATATCTATTGTATGGGCTTCTTTGAATTCCCAGAGAGAAAAATATAGACATTTATATTCTCAAAAATTATTTCATAGTTTAAAAAAGAAAGGAAAAAGTTTTATTCTTGCTTCAACTGCTATGACACTTCTGTTGTATTTTTTCCAGCTTTATTGAAATAAAATTGACATATAACACTGTGCAAGTTTAAGATGTACACTGGGATGATTTGATACATGTATATAGTGTGAAATATTTATCATAATAAGCTCAGTTAATACATTCTTTACCTCACATAATTAAAATTTTGTTGTTATGGTGAGAATATTAAAGCTCTACTCTCAGAGCAACTTTCAAGTATATAATACAGTTTTATTAACTATAGTCACTGTACTGTACATTAGATCCCCAGAACTTACTCATAACTGAAAGTTTGTACCCTTGACCAACATTCCCCATTTCCCCCATTCCTAAATCTCTGGCAACCACCATTTTATTTTGTTTCTATGAGTTTAGTTAGTTATGTAGGTAGGTAGGTAGGTGGGTAGGTAGGTAGGTAGGCAGGCAGGCAGGCAGTCAGGCTCTACGTCCAGGTTGGAGCCCAATGTAGGGCTTGAACTCATGACACTGAGATCAAGATCTGAGCTGAGATCAAGAGTAGGATGCTTAACTGACTGAGCCACCCAGGCGCCACTGAGTTTAGTGTTTTTAGATTCCACATGTAACTGAGATCATGTAGTATTTGGCTTTCTTGTAGTTATTTCACATTATATAATGCCTTCAGAGTCCATGCATGTTATTGTAAATGTTTTTTTTTTTTTTTTAATGACTGAATAATATCCATTGTATATACAACCACATTGTCTTTATCCATTCATCCATTGCAGGACACTTAGATTGTTTCCATGTCTTAGCTATTGTGAATAATGCTGCAATGAACATGGAAGTGCAGATATCTCTTTGGGATTTTGATTTTATCTTTGATTGCTGGATCATATGGTAGTTCTATTTTTAATTTTTTGAGGAACCTCCATACTGTTTTCCCTAGTGCCTGTACCAGTTTATAGTCCCACTAACAGTGCACAATGGTTCCCCTTTCTCTACATCCTTGCCAGCATTTTGATCACTTGTATCTTTGATAATAGCATTCTAACAGGTATAAGGTATATCTCCTTGTGGTTTTAATTTGTACTTCCCAATGATTAGCGACGGCATGCACCTTTTCATGTACTTCTTGGCCTTTTGTATGTCATCTTTGAAACAAGGTCTATTCAGGTTCTTTGCCCATTTTTAAACCAGATTGTTTATTTTCTGCTATTGAGTTGTGTGAATTTCTTATATTTTGGATATTAACCCCTTATCAGATACATGGCTTGCAAATATTTTCTGCCATTTCATAGATTGCTTTTTCATTTTGTTGATTGTTTCTTTTGGTGTGAAAAGCTTTTGAGTGTGATGTAGTCCTAGTTGTTGTTTTTGTTGTTGCTTGTGTTTTTATGTCCTATACAAAAAAACATTGTCAGAAATGTCAAAGAGTATTTATCTTATGTTTTCTTCTAGGAGTTTTATGGCTTCAGATATTACATTCAAGTCCTTAATCCATTTCAAGTTAATATTTGTAAGTGGTATAAGATAGGGGTCCAATTTAAATGTTTTGCTTGTGGCTATCCAGTTTTCTCAGCACCATTTATTGAGAGACTATCCTTTTCCCATTGAGTATTCTTGGCTAGCTTGTCAAACATATATGGTCAATATACTAGTTGACCATATACGCATGGGTTTATTTCTGGACACTCAGTTCTGTTCCATTGGTCTGTGAGTCTGTTTTTAGTACAGTACCGTATTGTTTTACTATTGCTTTGGAGTATAGTTGAAATCAGGAAGTGCAATGCCTGCAGTTTTGTTCTTAAGATTACTTGGTTATTTCAGGACTTTTGTGGTTCCATATGAATTTTAGCATTGTTTTCTCTACTTTTGTGAAATGAGGCATTGGAATTTTGATAGAGATTGCACTGAATCTATAGATAGCTTTGGGTAGCATGGACATTTAAACAATATTAACTCTTCTGATCCATAAATACTGGATGTCTTTCCATGTGTTTTTGTTATCTTCAGTTTCTTTT
Source organism: Phoca vitulina (assembly GCF_004348235.1). Classification (NCBI taxonomy): domain Eukaryota; kingdom Metazoa; phylum Chordata; class Mammalia; order Carnivora; family Phocidae; genus Phoca; species Phoca vitulina. Next base: position 18,273,388 of record NW_022589734.1, read on the forward strand.
CAATATCTTATAGTTTTTGGTGTTTAGATCTTAAACTTCATTGGTTAGATTTATTGCTAAGTATTTATTGTTTTTGATGCTATTATAAATGGAATTCTTTTTTTTTTTCAGATAGTACACTGTTAATGTATAGAATCCACTGATTTTTGTATGTTTATTTTATATCCTGAAACTTTACTGGATTTATTTATTAGGTCTAGTTGTTATTTGGTGGAATCTTTAAGATTTTTTCTATATAAGATGTCATCAGCAAACAGGGATCATTTTAACTCTTCCTTTCTGATTTGAATGCCTTTTATCTCTTGCCTGATTTCTCTGGCTAGAATTTCCAGTACTATATTGAATAGAAGTGGTGAAAGTGGCCATCCTTGTTTTATTCCTGATGTTAGAGGGAAAGCTTTCAACTTCTCACCATTGAGTACAACGGTAGCAGTGGGTTGGGTATATACAGCCTTTATTATGTTGAGGTACATTCCTTCTATGCCCAATTTGTTGAGAGTATTTATGATGAAAGGATATTGAACTTTTATGAAATGCCCTTTCTGCATCTTTTGAAATGATATGATTTTGGTCTCTGTTCTATTGATGTGGTATTATCACATGTACTGATTTGCATATTTTGAAACATCCTTGCATCCCATGGATAAATCCCATGTGGTCATGATGTATGATCATGATGTATGCTGTTGAATTTGGTTTGCTAATACTTTGTTGAGGATTTTGCATTTATATTCATCAGAGATGAATGTAGTTTTCTTTCCCTGTAGCATCCTTATCTGGCTTTGGTATCAGGATAATGCTGGCCTCCTAAAACCAGATTGGGAGTGTTCCCTTCTCTTCAATTTTTTTTTTGGAAGAGTTTGAGAAGAATTGACATTAATTCTTCTTTAAATGTTTGGTAGAATTTGTGAAGACTTCTGGTCTTGGGCTTTTGTTTTTTGGAGCTTTTTGATTACTGATTTAATTTCCTTACTTGTTATTGGTCTGTTCAGATTTTCTATTTCATCATGATTTTGACTTGGTAGGTTATATTTCTAGGAATTTATTTCTTCAGAGTTGTCCAATTTGTTGGCATATGCTCATAGTCTTTTATGATCCTTTGTATTTCTATAGTATCATTTGCAATGTTTTCTTTTTCATTTATAATTTTATTTGAATCTTCTCTCTCTTTCTTGGTAGTGTAGCTAAAGTTTTGTTAATTTTGTTGATCTTTTTAAAAAAACAGTCTTATTTTTGTTGATCTTTTCTATTGTTTTTCTGTTCTGTATTTCATTTATTTCTACTCTGGTCTTTGTTATCTCCTTCCTTCTTTTCAGTTTCAGCTTAATTCTTATTGAAGTGAGGTTATTTACTTGTCATCTTTCTTTTTCTTAATGTAGGCATTTGTTGCTATAAATGTCCCTCTAAGCACTGCTTTTGCTGCATCCCATAAGTTTTGGTATGTTATGTTTCCACTTTTGTTTCAAGGTATTTTTTGATTTCCCTTTTGTTTTCATCTTTGGTCCATTGGTTGTTCAGTCATATGTTGTTTAATATCCATATATTTGTGAATTTTCCAGTTTCCAGAATTTTCCAGTTCCAATTAGTCATATATTTGTGAATTTTTTCCTCCTGCTATTGATTGTCAGTTTCACACCATTATAGTAAGAAAAAATATTTGGTATAATTTACATCTTTTAAAATTTGATGATACTTGTTTTGTGACTTAACATTTTGGAGAATGTTCCATGTGTGCTTGAGAAGAATGTGCATTCTTTTGCTATTGGATAGTAGGTTCTGTATAGGTTTGTTAGGTCCTTTTAGTTTATTTTTTTCTTTCAAGTTTTTATTCAAATTCTAGTTAGTTGACATGTAGTGTAATATTGGTTTCAGGAGAAGAATTTAGTGATTCATCACTTACGTATAACACCCAGTGTTCAAAACAGTTGCCCTCCTTAATACCCATCATCCATTAAGCCCATCCCCCTGTCCACCTACCCTCCAGCAACCCTCAGTTCTCTATAGTTAAGAGTCTCTTATGGTTTGCTTCCCTCTCTTTCCGCCGGAAACCTCTCCCCCGCGGCCCCCCCCCCCCCCCCCCCCCCCCCCCACCCCCCCCCCCCCTCTTTTTTTTTATTTTTTTTTTTTTTTTTTCTCCCCCCCCCCCCCCCCCCCCCCCCCCCCCCGCGCAGGTTCATTTAGTTTAAAGTATAGTTCATGTCTGTGTCTTGATTTTTCTGTCTGGATGATCTATCCATTGTTGAAAGTGGTATTTTGAAGTCCACTACTATTACTTTTGTATTACTCCCTTCAAATCCATTGGTATTGGGCTTGAAATACTTCAGTGCTCCAATGTTGGGTACATATGTATTTATAATTATTATATTCTCTTGATGAATTGATATATCATTATATAATGATTGTCTTTGTCTCTTGTTACAGTTTTTGGCTTAATGTCTGTCTGATATAAGTATAGCTACCCTTGATCTCCTTTTAATTTCCATTTGCATGAAATATCTTTTTCTATTTCTTCACTTTGAACCTTTGTGTGTCCTTGAACCTTTAGTGTGTCTCTTATAGGCAGCATATAGTTGCATCTTGGTTTTCATATCCATTCAACCACTCCATTTGTTTTTTTTTTTTTGATTGGTACCTTTAATCCATTTTTATTATTTATTTGTTTTTTATTTTATTATGTTAGTCACCATGTAGTACATTATTAGTTTTTGATGTAGTGTTCCATGATTCATTGTTTGCATATAACACCCAGTGCTCCATGCAATATGTGTCCTCAATACCATTTATATTTAAAGTAATTATTGATAGGTAAGGTCTTGTTGTTGCCATCTTGTCAACTATTTTCAGGCTATTTTGTAGTTCCCTTTCTTTCTCTCTTGCTGTCTTCCTTTGTGGATTGATGATTCTATAGTGGTACACTTTGATTCCCCACGTATTACAGTATTCTGATTCTGACTATATACTTTCCTTTACTAGCGTATTGTTTATTTTTATTGGTTTTCATGTTACTGCTTAGTGTCTTTTTGTTTCAGCCTGAAGAATGCATTTCAGCATTTCTTTTTTTTTTTTTAAGATTTTATTTATTTATTTGACAGAGAGAGAGAGAGAGAGTGCACGCACATAAGCAGGAAGAGTGGCAGGCAGAGGCAGAGGGGGAAGCAGGCTCCCTGCAGAGCAGGGGGAGCCTGATGCGGGACTCAATCCCAGGACCCTGGGATCATGACTTGAGCTGAAGGCAGTTGCTTAACCAACTGACCCACCCAGGTGTAAGGCAGTTCTAGTGGTGATGAACTCCCTCAGCTTTTGTTTATTGGGGAAAGTCTTGATTTTACCTTCATTTCTGAGTGAAAACTTTGCTGGATAAAATATTCTTGGTTGGCAATATCTTTCTTCTAGCACTTTGAATATATCATTCCATTCTCTCCTGACCTGAAAGGTCTCTGCTGAGAAATCTGATTGCCTTATGGGGGTTTTCTTTTATGAGAACTTTTTTTTTTTACTGCTTTTAAAATTCTCTCTTTGTCTTTTGTTTTTAAAGAATTTATTTATTTGTCAGAGAGAGAGAGCACAAACAGGACGAGTGGCAGGCAGAGGGAGAAGCAGGCTCCTCACTGAACAGGGACCCTGATGGGACTCCATCCCAGGATCCTGGGATCATGACCTGAGCTGAAGGCAGACACTTAACCGACTGAGCCACCCAGGCGTCCCTGTCTTTGATTTTAGACAGTTTAATTATAACATGTCTTGGAAAAGATTATTTTGGATAGAGATTTTGGGGTGATCTATTAGTTTCATGAACTTGGATGTCCAAATTTCTCCCCAGGTTTGGGAAGTTCTCAGCCATTGTTTCTTTAAATAATCTTTCTATACCCTTTCTTCTCTCTTTTCCTTCTGGGACTCCAATGATGTAAAATGTTGTCTCACAAGTCACATTGACTTTCTGTTTTTTTTCTTTTCATTTCTCTGGATAATTTCCAAAGATATGTCTTTGAGTTCACTGATTTTTTTTCCTTCTGCTTAATCTGTTTTGTTGTTGAAGCTCTCTAATGAATTCTCCAGTTTAGTCCGTTTTCCTCAGCTCCAGTATTTATGTTTGTTTCTTTATTATGGTTCTTAATTCTTTGCTGAACTTCTCATTTTGTTCTTGTATTGTTTCTCCGATATTGTTAAATTGTTTCTGTGTCCTCTTGTTCTCTGGGCATCTTTAGAACAATTATTTTGAATTCTTTGTCAGGAAATTCCATATCTCCTTTTTTGGGGGGCCAGTTACTGGAGGTTTACTGTACTCCATTGGTGGAATTCTGTTTCCGTGATTCCTTATGATCTCCGTAGCTTTGCATAGGAGTCTGTGCCTTTGAAGAAACTGTCACACCTTCCAGACTTTAGGGATTGACTTCAGTAAGGGTAGGAGCACACTGGAGTGTGCTGTGACCTTGGATCTAATGATGCAGTGCACCAGATGCAGGAGATTGTGGTAGCAATACGTCCAGGGGGTGTAGTGGCTCGTTGACTCAGGTTGTTGGGGTCCACAGCACTGACAACTGCATGGTCCTTGGTGAATGCTGCAAGGGGTTCCACAGAGTCTGCAAGGGCTCTTGGGGTTCTCAACATTGCCTCCAGGTCCAGTAGCTAGAGACCAGAACAAGCAGTGGTAGTTGTTGGAGCTGGTGGTATACATGTGCCTGGCTGCAAGAGCAGCAGGCTTCTGTGCAGTGGTAAGGCCAATTGCAAACACATATATAGTGGTGGGGGCTGAGGCAGGCAGGAAGGGCCAGGGCCAGTTGTAGGTGCACTGGCAGCTGCATGGGCCCTGGCTGTCTGTCATGCTGTGGCTGCTGAGTCTTCTCGGGTGCACAGAGTTGGAGGCCAGTGATGGGGGTTGGGCCAGAGGCATACAGGTGCACAGATGGGGTTTCTGGCTGCAGATGAATGCAGTGGTGCACTAGAGTGTGGCAGTGGCAGAAGACAAAGCATGATCTGGGTCCACAAGTGGCCGAGGGGGCCCTGATGTCAGTGTGCTTTCCTGTGGTTGCACAGTCTCCCCATGGGCTTGTTTGTGGCAGTGGACACTGGTAATAGATGTCAGGCTCAAAGAGTGCAAATGCACAGCTGGAGGGGCTAACCTGGAGTGTGTGCATGGCAGTAGGGACCAGCCATGGGTGTCTAGGTTGGTGTCTTGCACTTGAGCAACTGCAGAGGCCCAGGCTGGCTGCTGTTGAGGTGGGGGCATGAAGGAGGGGAGGAGGGGAACAGGGAGAGACTCAGGGAGCTAGCTTCAGTGAATGCAAATACCTGTGGGGTGAAAGCCAGTGAAATCTGCAGTAGGTCTGCCTAGCTGTGCTGCTTGTTGTTTTTTTCATGGCTAAAGCTGCTAGGTTTTTCTGCAGAACAGGTCACTGGGAGTTGAGATTGCTCCCACCGTGTGGCTGCTATTGGTAGCCCCTGCTTATCTTCCTTATTTCTAGATACTTCTATATATCTCAGCTTTGGCAGTCTCTGGGCTGGTTGAAATGGAAGCAAATCTTCCTGAGTTGTCCCCAAAAGATGGGGAAACTGGTTGCTCATCCCCCCTCTCCCTTTCCCTGTGAGGGGAACTCATTCTAGCCGGGGAGTTCACTCTTGAAACTGAGCAAGGCCAGCTTGGGGAATGGAATGATACAGGGAAAACTTCCTTCCCTTTTTGTGCTGTATTCTCAAGGGTTTTTTGTTTGTTTGTTTGTTTCAAAATGTTGCTGAAATTTCTAAATGGACTGCAAGAGCTCTCCCAGAGATGTTTTTGTTTGTGGATAGCTGTCGAATATTGACATTTGCGGTGGGATGGAGCCTGGGGTTTCCGACTCTGCCATCTTGGTGACATCACTCACTATAACACTTTTAACTAGTAGCTGTGAGTCAGAATCATGAAAGCCTACAATTCAAGGAAGGGAGCTAAGGGGTCATCTAACTAGAGTTTCATGGCAGGAAAAGGATTTGCCAATGGTCACACTATTAATAGTAAAGTAGAGAGGAGACAATCTAGCATGGTAGAATGTACATAGGCCTTGGTGTCACCTAGACTTGGGTTGGAATTCATCTCTATAGCTCATTATTTAGAAAAACTTCTTTCTTCTCTGGCCTTCATTTTTCTCACTTGTAAAGGAAGGAAAACCACCTACTTTTTAGGAATGTCATGTGGGAAAAGGAATTGTTTTTGTTAGCTCAGCTGCTATCACAAAATACTATAGATTGAGAGGCTTAAATAAACATTTCTCACAGTTCTGGAGGCTGGGAAGTCCAAGATCAGGGGGCAGCATGGATAGGTTCTGGTAAGGGTTCTCTTCCTGGCTTGCAGATGATTGCTTTCTTGCTGTGTCCTCACAAGAGGGGGACACACACACACACACACACACACACACACACACACACATATTGAGAAAGAGAGCTCTCTAGTCTCTTTTTATGAGCGCACTAATCCCATCATGAGGGCTCCACCCTCATGAACTCATGTAAAGCTAATTACTTCCCAAAGACCCTAATTCTTAATACCATCCCATTGGAGGTTAGGGTTTTAACATATGATTTTGGGGGCACACACATTCAATCTATAACCAGAATGATAACTTAATGTCCCTAAAAGAATTGGCTGATGAAATAGTTGAAAAATATGTACTTCCTTCTCATTTCTTCTTTCTGCCTATGCATTGGCCAATGAAATTTCCTAGCTGTCTGTGTTGGGGCAATGCATTAGATCAGGTTCTCTGTGAAGTGGTTGCTGGTATCTGATAAGTGACTACATGTTTATGATACCCGATCCATGGGCTGTTATATGCCAAATGTTCCCTTTCACTATGGGCAGCAGAAAGCTCAAAAATGAGAATGATAGTATGACAGAGCTTTTATGAATGTTTAGAGAGGCAGTTTTCATGTAGCCTGTTGTACCTTTTGCCTCCTGAGTCACCACTGAGGCCTTACCAGAAATGGGAAGTTCGCTTGGTGTAATGGAGACAGCACTACTTTATGTCAGTGCTTAAATCTGACAAATCTGAATCCATATTTAGGCTTTAGCATATATGGTTTGTAGTGTTTGCAAAATTACTTTGCCTCCAAGAAGTTCAGTTTTCCCATCTCTCAAATGGTGCTGAAAGTTTACTTTTAAGATGAAATGAGATACACACACATACACACAACTATGTAAGGAATTGAGGAGGGTAACAGCTGACTATGACAGAAAGGCAGTGTTTCTGGCATGTGACACTTGGAGATAAAACTCTAAGCTACTAATGATGTGACTGTGGACAAGTCACTCATCCCCCACAGGATGCTAAGGAAGTACCTTGATTCATTTGAATCCAGTGTGTGTTCACAGAATATCTGGCTTGTTTAAGGCAACATAACTGAAATCAGAGCTCTACCTTATGTCAAGGCTTTATCCCACCGGGTGGTCTTTTGAGTTAGCTATCTTAAATACTGTGCAAATGCTTTTACTGAACTCTTAAAAAAAAGGAAAAGAAAACCTCAAATATTCTGCTTAGATTGGGACTGGGCAAGAATAGTTTACTTATATAAATATCCAGGTATTTCCTAACTTATGTTTTTATCTTTCTAAGCAAAGGACCAACAGAACTCTAACTCTGTTCTCTAGTTAGACCTCCTTAGTTCCCACAAAAGTCTTAGAAATGTTCCCAGTCTCATGGCCCAAGAAACTCTGCTCATAATCATTGTCTTGGATAGCTGGAATGGGTTAGCTTAATCTCCATTTCATACTACCACGAGTCATGCTGTGGCCATAGAAGGGTGGCAGACAGACCCTAGGATGACCCCCTAATGATCTTTGCCTGCTCATGTTCACATCCTTGTGTAATCAACTCCCCTTGAGGGTGGATGCAAGCCATGACTTGCTTATAACCAATAGAATATGACAAAGGTAATAGATGTCACTCCTAGTCTTGCTAGTGTAGTCTTTCTCTAGAGACTCTCTCGAGCTGGATTTGAAGAAGTAGTCAGCCATATTGGGAGGCCCATGTAACAAGAAGCTGGAGGAAGCTTCTAGGAACTTCTAGGAGGGCAGCTTCCAGTTGACAACCAGTATGAAGCCAGGGCACTGGCTTCTAGATCTTATTGCAAGAAAATGAATTCTACCAAGAGCCTGACTGGGTTTGGAAGTGGGTTCTTCCCCAGTCCAACTTCCAGATGATACCACAACCCCAGCTGACACCTTGATAACAACCTTGTGGAGCCCAGAGCAAAGGATTCAGTTAAATTGTGCTTGGATTCCCAATCCACAGAAACTATAAGATAATAAATATGTATTGTTTTAAACCTCCAAGTTTGCAGTAATTTGTTACCCAGGAATAGAAAATTTATACAAGAAAGTAGATATTCTAGTTTATGCGATTTGCTTATAGCTATTTATAATCGGAAAAATACATTTGTGTCCTAAACATTTTCAAGTTATTTTTTAGTATAAGATGCAAAGGTGGTGGTAATAGTATCTTAGCAAATATTATAAACCACACCTAAAGTACCATGCTCTTAAATCTGCTCTAAACCTTTAAGTGTACAAAACAGTTGTGAAGATTGAAAAACATGTTTTCTTGCCCCAGTGTGTAGTCTGCCACATTCACATTTGGGGTTGGAGGGAAAGGAGATGTTACTAAATGTTCACTGATGAGTATAACACTGATTGCATGGGACAACTTCCCTTCAGCAAGATATCGTACATTCAGCTATTTTGAGCCTTATTTAATATTTTCCCCCAGATATCATTATTGATGCTTTTAGTTTGGTAACTGACAGATTGGCAAAAAATAGAGATGATTTGGCAAAAGTCTGGGCTCTGGAGGTCTCATGAATAAGGCGTTGCCCTTGTACAGCCTCAAAGAGTTTCCACAGGCAGGAACTTGCCTTTCTTTTCTATGAATCTCTGTATTCTCCCAGGCTAAGCCCTAGGGGTAGGAAGCTGGGGCCCAAGCGGTAAAGTTTAATGAGCCAGTCATGCAACAACAAGGAGAATTAGCTCCTCAGAGGCTGAGATGATTTCTACTTCATAGCACAAAGCCACTTAATAAAAACACATAAAACTTGGCTTTCTTTTTCTTCAAGAGAATGTAAAGAATTTGTCAGAAAAGGGAGTGTAAGCTCACACTCATGGAGTTTTTTTTTTTTTTTTTCCAAATCGTGTTTAACAATATCACCATTTGTCAGTAGTCATGGAATATCTGATCAAGAAGCAATACTAGTGTATTATTAAAATATCATTAATCTTAAAATACAGGATATTTCTCTTGAGATGGCTATAGGAAATCTTTTTTTTTTTTTCCCATAGGAAATCTTTGAGAAATAGGTCTAACCAGTGATTCTCAGCCTGGGCTGTACATTGGGATTTTCTGGGAGCTGGGAAAAACTCCCAGTGTCCAGGTCACACTATGGAATCACATTAGAATCTCCAAAGCTGGGGTGGAGTCTTCAGTATTTTTTTTTTTTAATTCTATTTCATTATGTTATGTTAATCAGCATACATCACATCATTAGTTTTTGATGTAGTGTTCCATGATTCATTGTTTGCATGTAACACCCAGTGCTCCATGCAGAATGTGCCCTCTTTAATACCCATCACCAGGCTAACCCATCCCCCACCCCCCTCCCCTCTAGAACCCTCAGTTTGTTTCTCAGAGTCCATAGTCTCTCATGGATTTTTTAATCATCCTCAGATGACTTCCAAGGTGAAGCCGGTGTTGAGAACTACAAGGACCTTAATTTCTATTTTATGCTAACACTTTTCTTGTAGTCACACATTTGATAACTTGAACTGAAATGTAATTCAGGCAAAAATCAGTAAATAAGCAAAAACACACAAACCAACCAACAAAACCAAAGAATAAAACAGCATTTTTTTTTTTCTTTCTGAAGGTGTATTTGCTCTTTCATCAGATACCTCCTCTGCACGTATTTTAATTTTCACACCCTGCTAATGGCTAATATTCAGAAACAATGACCTGGGCCCTGACCATACAACATTTTTTTTTTTAATCTAGTGTCTGATATAAATAAATCAGTAATTGCAGTGTCAATCATAGAAATATTAAGTAATGTATAGAGTGATAAGCATGGAGGAGAGAAATATAATTCAGATGGGGCTAGGGTGTAGAAAAGCTTATTGAATGAGTTGGTACTCGAGTCTCAAATGAAAGGAGATTGACTTAGTTGGAGAAGTGGGGGGAAGAGCATTATAGGAAACAGCATGTGTGAAACCACAGGGGTGAGGAAAAACATGGCCCTTACTGTAGGGAGACTAATGTCATCCCCTAAACCCCAAAGATGTCCACATCTCAATCCCTGGAACCTTTGGATATGTTACGTCACATGGCAAGGAGAAATTAAAGTTGCAAATGGAATTAGGTTTATTAATCAGCTGACCTTAAGAAAATGAGATTATTCTGGATTATACAAATGGGTCCAATATAATCACAATTATCCTTTAAAGTGGAGGAGAGAGATAGAAGGGAGGTCAGAGCCAGAGAGCAAGATGACAATGCCACACTGCTATCTTTGAAGATGGAGGAAGGACCAGGGTGCCTGGGTGGCTCAGTTGGTTAAGCGTCTTCCTTCGGCTAAGGTCATGATCCCAGGGTCCTGAGATTGAGCCCTGCATTGGGCTCCCTGCTCAGCAGAGAGCCTGCTTCTCCCTCTCCCTCTGCTGCTCCCCCTGCTTGTGCTCTCTGTCTCTTTCAGACAAATAAGTACAATCTTAAAAAAAAAAAAAGATGGAGGAAGGACCAGGAGCCAAGGAATGCAGGTGATATTTAGAAGCACAAAATGGCAAAGTAACTGGTTTTCCCCTAGAGCCACCAGAAGGAATGCAGCCATGCCAACACCTTGATTTTTAGGCTTCTGACTTCTAGAACTATGGGATAATAAATTTGTGGTTTTTTTCCAAGCTACTCAGCTCATGGTAGTTTGTTTTACACAGAAACAGGAAGCTCATAAAGTCTCTCACAGGGAAGTGTAAGTGGAGATTTGCTTGGGATAAAGTGTTAGACATTGAATAACTTTTGGCAGGAGGTGAAACAAAGCTGGATCATAAAGCGACACTTGTAGCAGTGTTGATAATGGTTTGAAATAGGGTCAACTGCAGAAGGGAGCAAGGTGTGAATTGAGAGATTAGAGACCAAAGTAAAGCAGTAATTTGACCAAGACCTGTATGAACAATGGTAATTGCCTCTTTTTATTGAGGGTATGTTTATGCATTATCCTGAATTTTTAGCTTAAATTCTAATTTTTTAATTCTTAAAAAAAATCTCTCAAGTGTTAATACCCACATTTTATCAGTAAGGAGACAACATCTTGAGAATTAATAAAGTTGCTCAGGATTATGCAGCTAAGTGAGGAATTGGGTTTGGAACCAGGTCTGTTGACCTTGAAGCCCATGGACATTCCACAGTACCACTGTGTCTGAAATGAAAGACAGATAGCAGTTAACCTGGGGGTGAATGAGAAGATTTTAAAAAGTTTAAGAACTCAGAGAAGTTGGAAACAGTGTTCAGTACTAGAGAAGCACTTGAGGGATTTAGAATAATGACTGGAGTTCAAGAAATGGACCTCAGTCGTGAAAGAAAAGAAAAAGGTTAAACATTGACTTTGTTTCTTTTCTATAAAATACTCAAACCCTTTACAACTGTGCTGACAGCTTTTAATCAGGGCATAAAATATTTGGCTGCCATTGAGAATCCACACTGTTTAGTGCTGTCTGATGGGTAAGGTTTGAGCTAGTATAAATCAGTGCAGAGTAGGTGCAACTGGCTGTAATAGGTAGAGGACAACACCAAGCCAAAATCAAGAAAGATGGCTCATTTTCTGGGAGCATGTAAGAATTTCCCCGCAGGACAATAAAAGAGATCACGATCAGGGAAGATCATAGTTTTACTCAAACACCTACGTAAGTATGAAGGATGACCAAGTGTATAGTGGATGGATCTGCTCCTTCAAAATTTCTAATATTCAAATTGTTCAAACTCAACAAGGCTGAGGACCACTGGACTACACTTTGTTAACTTCTGTCTTTTCTGTGCCCACTAGGGGCCATATTAAATATTTTCAACTTGCCTAAAAGCATATTAAAGCACATTTTTCTTATACATGTGGCTGGTTTTGGTTACATGCTGCTGCCAAGGTCATAGCCCTAATCAGTTATAGCTTCAGTCCATTTATTAATCATATCCAAGGAAAATCCAGATTCTTAGATTGTACTATTATTCATAAAGTATGTTGCCTGAAATAAGAGTGACTTTAATTAGGCTAACATATTTACTTCTATACTCCAAAGATATTATCATTCAATTATATTTGTTTCAGTGGGATTTTATGTGTGCTATTACTATGATATTTGGGTTGAGCGTGACTTAGCTCACAAAGCTATAATGTGGTGTTTTCCATGGACTCATGCAAAGAGTTAAAGAACATCTGAAAGGAGACCCCGCATAGCCAGAGGAATGTTGAAAAAGAAAAGCAAAGCTGGTGGCATCACAACTCCGGACTTCCAGCTCTACTACAAAGCTGTCATCATCAAGACAGTATGGTACTGGCACAAAAACAGACACACAGATCAGTGGAACAGAATAGAGAGCCCAGAAATGGACCCTCAACTCTATGGTCAACTAATCTTTGACAAAGCAGGAAAGAATGTCCAATGGAAAAAAGACAGTCTCTTCAACAAATGGTGTTGGGAAAATTGGACAGCCACATGCAGAAGAATGAAACTGGACCATTTCCTTACACCACACACAAAAATAGACTCCAAATGGTTGAAAGACCTCAATGTGAGACAGGAGTCCATCAAAATCCTAGAGGAGAACACAGGCAGCAACCTCTTCGACCTCAGCCGCAGCAACTTCTTCCTAGAAACATCGCCAAAGGCAAGGGAAGCAAGGGCAAAATGAACTATTGGGACTTCATCAAGATAAAAAGCTTTTGCGAAGCAAAGGAAACAGTCAACAAAACCAAAAGACAACTGACAGAATGGGAGAAGATATTTGTAAATGACATATCAGATAAAGGGCTAGTATCCAAAATCTATAAAGAACTCATCAAACTCAACACCCAAAGAACAAAGAATCCAATCAAGAAATGGGCAGAAGACATGAACAGACATTTTTCCAAAGAAGACATCCAAATGGCCAACAGACACATGAAAAAGTGTTCAATATCGCTCGGCATCAGGGAAATCCAAATCAAAACCTCAATGAGATACCACCTCACACCAGTCAGAATGGCTAAAATTAACAAGTCAGGAAATGACAGATGTTGGTGGGGATGCGGAGAAAGGGGAGCCCTCCTATACTGTTGGTGGGAATGCAAGCTGGTGCAGCCACTCTGGAAAACAGTATGGAGGTTCCTCAAAAAGTTGAAAATAGAGCTACCATATGATCCAGCAATTGCACTACTGGGTATTTACCCCAAAGATACAAAAGTAGGGATCCGAAAGGGTACGTGCATCCCGATGTTTATAGCAGCAATGTCCACAATAGCCAAACTGTGGAAAGAGCCAAGATGTCCATCAACAGATGAATGGATAAAGAAGACATGGTATATATATACAATGGAATATTATGCAGCCATCAAAAGGAATGAGATCTTGCCATTTGCAACGACGTGGATGGAACTGGAGGGTATTATGCTGAGCGAAATAAGTCAGAGAAAGACATGTATCATATGACCTCACTGATATGAGGAATTCTTAATCTCAGGAAACAAACTGAGGGTTGCTGGAGTGGGGGGTGGGGTGGGAGGGATGGGGTGACTGGGTGATGGACACTGGGGAGGGTATGTGCTCTGGTAAGTGCTGTGAACTGTGCAAGACTGTTGAATCTCAGATCTGTACCTCTGAAACAAATAATGTAATATATGTTAAGAAAGAAAAAAAAGAAGAAGAATGTAGCAGGAGGGGAAGAATGAAGGGGGGGAAATCGGAGGGGGAGAAGAAGCATGAGAGACGATGGACTCTGAAAAACAAACTGAGGGTTCTAGAGGGGAGGGGGGTGGGAGGATGGGTTAGCCTGGTGATGGGTATTGGGGAGGGCACGTTCTGCATGGACACTGGGTGTTATGCACAAACAATGAATCATGGAACACTATATCTAAAACTAATGATGTAATGTATGGGGATTAACATAACAATAAAAAAAATAAAAAAAAAAAAGAACATCTGAAAGGAAAGAAAAGAGCATAAAGGACTTCTTCATTGTGCTCTCAAAAATGAACACACACCAGTGTTAAGATGGCATGAGAGACATGAGATCCCCAGAAAGATAGAAGGAGAGGGAAGTCGATGAGCAGACTCTGAAAATGCACAGCAAAACAAAACAGTGCACACTGAAAAGCAGAGGGGCCATCAATAGGTCAAGGGGTGCAGAGATGCTGAGTTAAGGTGATATGACACACCACTGGGATGGAGAAATTCTCCTTGACTACATGGATCTATAAGAGGGAGGCTGCTCAAATACCTCCTCCTATGTGGTGTTAAAATACATCTGTCCAAAATGGGGCTCCCTTCAGTTCCCAAACTGTTCATCTTTCAGACACAAGTTTTGCAATCAGGCTTAGCTTCTGCCAAATCCTCACTGTCCATGCTTTCAATTGTTGGGTGTGAATTAAGAGTTCATTAAGTACTGAGATTAATTGAATACTATTGTTGCTGACATTTAGGGCAGTTGGATACATTTTTCAGTTTCTGGAGGTCTTTTTTTAGTAGATGGGTCCCCAAATGCTGAGATACTAGCTGTGTTGGAATCATTTTGAAAGAATATATAAAACATAGCTTTACAGTTCCCTCCCCTGGAGATTCTGATTCAATGTGTCTGAGGGTGCCCAGGCATCTGTATTTTTATAAGTGCCTTAAGGGGATATAATACAAGGGCTGGCAAAGTTTTCTGTAAAGGACAAGATAGTATTTTAGATTTTGTAGGCCATGTGGTTTCTGTGAAAGCCACTCAACTTTGCCATTGTAGCCTAAAATCAACCATAGGCAACATGTGGACAAATGAGCGTGGCTGTATTCCAATAAAACTTTATTTATAAAAACAGGAATCAGGTTCCTCAAAAAGTAAAACATAGTATTACCATATGATCTAGAAATTCCATCCTAGATACATACCCCAAAGAATCCAAAACAGGGACTCGGACAGATACTTAAACATACACCCATGTTCATAGTAGCATTATTCACAATGGCAAATTCACAAATATGTGGACGCAACACAAGTGTCCATCAACAAACAAAAAAGCAAAATGTGATATATGTAAATGGAACATTATTCAACTTTAAAAAGAAATGAAATTCTGACACATGCTACCCTTTGGATGAACTTTGAGGACATTATGGAAGTAAAATGAGCCAGACACAAAAAGACAGACATTGTAGGATTCCACTTATGTGAGCTACCTAGAGTAGTCAAATTCAGAGAGGCAGATAGTAGAACCATGGTTACCAGGGGCTTCAGGGAGGGGCAGTGGAGAGGTTACTGTTTAATAGGTACAGAGTTTCAGTTTGGGAAGATGAAAAAGTTCTGGAGATGGATGGTAGTGGTGGCGGTTGCATAACAGTGTGAATGCTCATAATGCCCCAGAATTGCACACTGAGTAAGGTTAAATGGTGAATTTTTATGTGTATTTTACTGTAATAAAAAATAAATTTAAACACAGTTAAGGAGCAGAAAAGCAAAAAACAAAACAAAACAAAAAAACAGATGGCAGGAGGCCCGACTTTGAGTCACAATTATAGTTTAGCAACACTTGGTCTAGTGCACCACTAGGGCCTGGAAATCAGCAGCCATAGTTCATTTCCTCCTGGTGTTAGTATGGCAACAATACCCACCTTCACTTTGCTTTGATTTGAGATTATTTTCAAGAACAGGAAATCTTTGGGGTTCAACCACACACAGTCCTTGCCAACTTCTATGGAAAACCAGGGTCTCCCAGTGTCCTATTCAGGTCAAATTAAGTGTGTATTATTATGAACTACTGTAGTCCTCCAAAAGCCATCTGCCACTAAACTCTAGGCAGGGTTTCCCATGAGGAAATACTCCAGTGCATTGCTTGCCTTCACATGTTTTTTATTTCTTTTTTGGTCTATGTCTCTCTCTCCCTTGGTTCTTGTGTCAGTTAAATTGCTTCTCTTAGCATATGGAAGAGGAAGTGAGGACAGAGAGGCCAGAAGTGCTCTTTCCCAACTATTTCTTGTTGGGCAGTGGAGTAGAAGTGCTCTACATTCATGGAAAGTCTGATGATGAGTAAATCAACAGCATTTGGAAGGAGAATACCTATTTTTTCCCAGTGATGGTTTAAAGGTCGAGCTTTTGCAAAGTGTCTATTCAGTTACAAATTTGGCTAGTGGATTTGTCCAAATTAATGTCTTTATAAAGAAATCACCCATTATTTTTATATATAAAACTGGAATATTTAACATGACACAATCATGGGTGTTTTATCTATAAAAGTTTCTTGAGTCACACAAAATTTTGTACTTTAAAGACTGAAATAAGAGTGAAAGTTTACAAAACTAGTTCCCTTATTTGGCACAGTCCTTTGTCCCCTTAGTTTTCTGACCAAACATCACAGAGAAGTCACAAAATACCATGTTTCAATTAGCTTCAAAAATAATGCCTATTGTATATAGGGCATAGATTAATACTTAAAGATGAATACTGACTCAATTGGTCAGTTCTCGATTTTATTTCTTTGCTCTGAGAGAATGTAGTCCCTTTTCCTGTTGTCATTGTTGCTTACACACCTTGGATTCCCTTTGGATAGTGATGGGAGTAAGAAATCGATGGAAGAGGGAATGTGTGCGTGTGCACTAAATATGCAGTTGCAAAGCAGCGTAGCTTGAGAGCAGTGGAAATTTATATATCTTCCCATGTATTGCACAAAATTACTTTATGTGCCTAGACTTACCATGTTCCTAAGTTTTACTTCAGTTTTACTGAGATATTCTGGAATGGGCGCTATTATACAACTCACAGTCTTCCCAGAGCTGGTTATTGTGTTAGAACTCATTTTGCCAGTAGGCATGTCTCTGGTGGTATTGAGGCCATCAGAGTGAGTTTTGGTCTACACAGATGCACGTGCTTACGTACGGGTGCTGATGTGCCTCATTCATTCACACGTGTACATGATAGCAAGAATCAGCACTTCCCTTGTCCGTATGGATAGTGTGATAGAGATGTCAGGGACAAGGAGATGAAGAAGGCGTGATTGCAAGAGTAAGGGATTGACTTGGATTAGCAGTGGTGGGAATAAAAAGGAGGGACTGGATTAAGGGGTGGATGGAGAAGATAGCAGAGGTTAGAAAAAGAGCAATGGTAATGTTTCAGCCGTAAGCAGCTCCTCCTATGCCCAATCCGTGCTAATTGCTTAACACTATGCAGATTCTATTATTATGCCCATTTAACAGGGAGGTTGAAGAATGATGATTACAGAGCTACCAGATGTCAGCACTGGAATTCAAACCCAGTTTAACATCAAGGTCTAAGCTCTTAACCATATGTGCCTTAGCAGCATGCTACCAGTGACTTTAGCATACTTGGGATGCGCAGAAGGATGCCACCACTGGTGTTTTGGGAGTTAATGGCTTAGGAAAGTGACAACATATGAGGGGGTATACCATGGAAATAGAGTGTGGATTGATTCTGAGTCCTAACTCAAGGGAGCTTGCACTGGTAGATGTGTGTCTGGGAATATTATGTACCCTCTCTGAGCCTCCTTTTCCTCAAGTGTGAATGGATGATAATTATATAGTTTATAATATTATAAGAATTAAATGAGATAATGCATGAAAAGTGCTTTGCTCAGTAATTGGTGGAGAATAGGATCTCAATAAAAACTACTCTATTTTGATAATGCTTAAGAGGAAATGCGCCTGGCTAATTCCATATTCCGTAGCTACTGTATTTGATTCTGGATTAGAAAATTATTGGCCATTATTGTCCATATTTTTCTACAGAATACTTATTGGTTTGAATAAGGGCCATGGAAGTTGTGAACCAAAATCAAAATGAAAAAATGTGAAAGAAAATTAAATATTTATTGAGTAATCAAGTTATCGTTGATTTTCTTTTTTTTGTGTGTCTGACAATGATAGAACATAAACAGCGTAATTTAAATTGCATTTCAACTATAACAATTTTCAGTGTTTTAGAGAACAGATTTCCTTCCCAAAGATGTTTGAGCACTTTGATGAAATAACTTAACTCCCAGGGCTGAGTTCAAATTATGACCCTTCCATTTCAATCTGTTGGCTGTGGACCCCTGGCAAGTCCTTAGCCTCCCAATGCCCCTTTTGTTTTGTCAAACAAAACAATATTAGGCTCAAATGAATGAAGAACATAAAGTGTGTAGCACAGTGCCAGGCTCTTAATTCACCTTCAGTAACAACCTCTTCTTCCCCATCAGCTCAAAAATAATACAAAATCCACTAACAAAAAGTTTTCTTTATTCTTTCCACAAAAGAATGTCATAGAAGCTTCAATGTCTGGGTCTCTTGTTGATCATGTTGGTCTTGAAAATAAAACCCTCAAAATACAGCCCAGTTGCTTTTTAAAAGACTGATGTTTCCAACACATTGGTTAGGAATTTTGCTTGCAGGTTTTGTGATTTTTTTTTTTAAAGGAACATATTTCACAGATGAGAAATGTGTCTTGTAGCTGGTTGCTCTGCTGTGCTAGGTGACATGGAAAGGCATTGCTCTCTTGCCCAAATCAAGCTTCTAGGGCCATCTTGGTGACTCAGAGATCCAATAGGCTGCCAAGAAGGCTGAGGCTGGAGGAGCTACATTCAGCTTCGTCCAACCCTGGAAAACTGGTCAACCCAGCCCAAGCATATTGTTGGTGTTTTATTAAAAGGGTTGATTTGGGGAATGTTGTGTTTGCCATGCAGTGTCATGCCTCAAAGCCTTGGTTTCCAGCCTTTATTTATAAGCCTAATTGTTGCTATGGAAATTCAATATTTAAAGAGGTAATTATTGCTGATCTTGTTGCATGTGTCCATTTCTGATGTCCAGCTGTTAGCTCTTTAGCTCCAGTCTAGCAGATTAATTACTGCTATTGATTACTTTGAGCTTCTCTCTTCACACCTGCAGTCTGTGTAATTAGCTGGTGGCCTCCTCTGAAAATTAGGAGCAGTTTCATTCTGGCACTTTGCCATTTCCCAGCCATGTGCACTGCACTGATGAACAAAAGCAAATCTATTTTAAATAGAGATATCTGGGTAATGAACTCTTTGTGTTTTTGAACTATCCGTGGATAATTCAAATTACCCTCTGTTAGCAAATATTGTACCTCATTTGATGACTATCTGCAAAGAAAAAATTCCAAAACACTGGTTTTTATTCCCATTTCCACCTTGCAGATTTTTGCTCCAGTGTGTGTGTGTGTGTGTGTGTGTGTGTGTGTGTGTGTGTGTTTAAATCAAAACAACTTTCTAATTCTGCTGCTGAGGGTATTGGGGTACTGGAATAGGTTTCCTAATGGAGCCCAGTGGAAGCAGTTGTGTTTGCACTGAGTATTCCAGGCATCCATATATAAATGTTCATCCTTTTGTTAGATGCACACTCCTAGTCTGAGAGAGACATCACCATTCTTGGGAGCCATTGATATACATGGAGAATAAAAAAAAAAAAGTTCCCATTTAAAGAATGGTTTAGGAGGAGCTATGAGAGGAGAATTATAAGAATCTTCACCATTTTTTTCTCTACTTTATTTCCGTTAGTAAGATTTTTTCTTCCCCCTCTCTGCTTATTGGAAACCAAATCTGGCATTGCCAAACATCAAAATCTCCAATGTCCTGTTATGATGCTTTCTCATCTGTCATGTGTTACTGCCTAAACACTCAGGAAACACAAGTTGGTAGTGGCATCGGGAGTGGACTTCCCAAGTTATGACATGCAGTGATTGCTAACGTGGTCAGCTGTTGCCTTCCATGCCAACAGGGTCCCACTAATGTTCTCTTTTGCTGTTTAACTTGTGTTGAGTGATTATCCTAAGGGTTATTGCTTATTGTAGGAAAAAATAAAGCACTTTCCTCCTGCCCATGGCATACATCTGCCAGCTTTCATTTCAAGCTTAAAGTGGGTAAGTATGTCCCAAAGCCCGCCCCACACATGGAAGGAGAAAAGTTCAGAAAGTTATCATTTGTCAGAACAATGGAAGCACCATTCCATTTATGTCAAGCACAGATGTGTTGGGTTGGATCACAGCGACATGGGAATGCTTCATCAGCTCTAAGATCGCCTCCACAGAAGCAAAGCAACACAACCTCCTGCCATCCAGGGAATCAGGTGGGAGATGGGCATGGAGTGAGAACTAGTGAAGAGAGTAGGGGCATTCACTCATCAACTCAACGAAGCTTTGGGGCATCTAATGGGGAGGCTGAACGCCGGCCCTCAGACCAGAAGGTCCCCAGCTGGAATCTCATCATTTCCACTGTTTCCAGATTAAAATTTAAATTGTGCGCTGCCATTTGGAGGCCTTCTGGGCAGGGTCTTGCAGTGTCACCAGTTATTAGGAATGCCTCCCATTATCACAATCCTAAAAGCTATTTGAACAGCAGCCTAATGTGATTGTGATTTCCAAGGATCATTTGCTGTTATTGCAGCTCTGCTCAGATGTGAGTGGGAGCAACTAACCAGTTTCTTTCTCATAGTACCAGAGAGGAGCATTGGGGGGCACCAGGGAAATATTTTGCTGGCCATAAAGATAAATGCACCCCAAGTAAACAATCTTTTGTTTCCCCCCACTTGGGCAAGGTCATCTCTAATTCTGGCAAAGAGCAACCCTCTCTCCATTATAAGAGTATAAACTTTAGAAACTCACACTGATTATAATTTCAACTCAACTGGAAATACGAAAACACAGTTGTAAGAGGGTGCAACAGTAAGACACAAAGTGTAGTTGTGTATAACGTTCTGTACTTAGGGCTTACAAACAATGCAGTTCAAGTGAAAGGAATTGATGCATATATACATATATATGTGTATGCACATATATTTTAATTTTTGGCATCACAAAATTCAACATGCTTAACCTTATAAATATCCGAGGCTGTGTGCAGCATATGTATCATGAAGTTAGACATGTCACAGATCTTTCTGGTGGATGAAGCCGCTTTAACCATTGGTTTTTCAGCACTGGCTGAGAAATGAAAATCTATCTTGTTCAGTTTTTAAACCTGATTTATAAAACCAGTTCAATTTTTTAAACCATGATAAAGGCTAGATTTTTGTTGCTGTTGTTAAAATACTTCCGGTAACTTTGAAGACCACATCTACTCTATTAGGGTATACTGATAAGCTAAGTGACACGAGAGATGAGAATTTGTCTAGTGAATAATAAGAAGAACGTAGCTGACATGTATCAAGTGCTTATTATGTGCTAAGTGTCACGCTAAGTGCTTTGAATACATCCTCTATTTTAATCCTCACAGCAAACCTGTGTTATGGATCTGGATTGTACAGATGAAGGCACTGAAGCTGAAGGGTTGCATAACTTGACTATGGTCAAATCTAGCAAGTGACTTTGTCTACCAAGCCAGACTTTTAACTATTTCTGGTTATTTTATCCCAACTATGCAGTCTTGATGATATTTTGCTCCATTTATATGGATTCTTTAATGTTTGGATTAACTAAATGAAATATCTACCCAAAGCCTTGTGTTTTGGGGCCCACCTAATATTACTTACACCTTAGTCTAACATTTTGTTTTTCTTAATTTATTGTCACTATTTACAAAAAGTTGTACTAGGAGTTCTGAGATCTTGTTATCTTGTCCATGAGGAAAGAAACTCACCTTCATGAAATGTAGGGATAGAACAGAACTGGACCTCCATGCAACTGTAGGCTGACCTGGGTCAGGCAGGATGCTCAGTGACTGTCATAAGTTCCCCTGTGGGGGGAGCCTTTTTACTGGAAGAATCACAGATTATTATTGATCCCATTACTGGAAATGCTGGGAAAATCTCCCTCCCCCACAACTTTGCTGTTTCTTTCTTGCCATGCACAATTATTCTTGTTTCATTTAGATGCCTGAAAAATTTATTTTTCAAGGAAACAATCAGATTAATGTCTCTCTATATTTAACACACAGATGTAGAATATATTTTGCTTTTCCATAAATACATTTTGTTATATGTGTGTGGTTATTTCTCCTACACACACACACACACACACACACACACACACACACACACACGAATTGCTGTTCCATGCTGTGTTTCTAAGATGTTTTCTGGCAAGAGAATGAAGGGCAGAGATTTCTCAGTGTCAGTGTGTGTAAATATCTTCAGATTCTATGAAAGCATCTTTATTTTTCAATCATAGATTATTCTTTGAAGGGGAGTTGTTTATGCTCTGTCGCATACATCAGATAACCTTCAAGAAGTTCTCTTGCAAAAGCAGAGTCTTGTTTTCCTGATCTTATATTTTCCCTTTCTATATCTAATAATGTCCCATCCCTAGCATCAGTTCTTGCCATAATGAGCTGAAACTACATTAGTGAAATCTTAGATAAATTGACTCAAACCTTGGTTTGATGATCCTACTTAAGACATTCAATTAATTCTGTTTTGCTACAAGCTAATTTATGACTTTGTATTTATTCAAAAAATGTTGAAGATACAAAGCTGTACAAAGCAGTCGGAGACAACATAATGAATTATTCTACCTTCCTTCATGTGCTCATCATGTGCTGACTACAGTAAGGTAGGAAGAGAAAGAAGAAAGAAATGCTTTTGATGTTAGATACGTGGGTATTTTCTTGTCATATCAGATAGTTTTTAATTGATATAAACACATTTGTATCCCTCTAGGAGATACTAATTAGTGTAGTAAATGCTGGGTTTTCAATTGTTGTTAAAATTTTCTTTATTTACCCAGTGAATAGTTTTTATCTTCTCTTTTTCCCCTTCCTGTTTCCCTCCTTATCACCACTCCCTCTTCCCTCCCTCCCTCCCTCCCTCCCTCCCTCCCTCCCTTCCTTCCTTCCTTCCAAGATAACACTTGGTTTAGTGTGGTCATAAAACTTGCTTTCTTTGTGGTGAATAATGACTGGCAGCTTGATAAAGCTGTGATATGGTAACAGATATTATGATCTATTTTTCTGTGGCAAAGCTTAAGATCTGTATAATTTGAGAGAGAAGAGAAAAATCTGAGACTTTTAAAGTAATTTACAGCCCCATGCCACACTCGGTGTGTTTTTAATGAGCTTCTCTAGATCTACAGGTAGTGAAAGTTTTCTCTGCTGATGTTCAGGGCAACTTGTCAAAACATCCTGCAGAGAGGTGTGTTCAGGGAAGGTCAGCCAGAGAATAGAATTGCCTTAGGTGATGCTGGGTACATAATTGACTTCCTCTGTCTCTGGAAAGTGATAGAAAGCAAGGTTGAGAGGAAGCTGCCCCTTCTCAGTTCTCTCTCCCTCTTTCTCACTTGATTAAAATTGCTTTTCTTACACCTCCTTCTATTATTTCTCTTTCCTTTTTGCATTCTTGCGGGCTAAAACTCTAATTGTCACCCATATTGCTTTTGTTGCTGAATTAAAAATATGAAATATTTCTTATAATAATCAGATTCAAATTTCCAGACTTCTCTGTTTTATAAGCCTTATATTTTTTCATGTATTTTTCTAAAGGCAAGCAACAGTGGTGTTCCTCTCCCCAGCATGACAGCCAGTGTTTTTGTGTGAGACAGGTTAATCATGTTACGCCACAAAAGAAAGTCATATGCCTTAGGATTCTTTGCTGTGATTTTTTTGCCGTCTGAACTCCTGTACTTTGGAGGACTAAATATAGCCAATCTCAATAGACATTCCACCCTCCTGGTCATCAATAACTGTAACCAAAATATGCATTTGCCAAAGTCATAGATTTTCTAATATTTCTTCTTATGCCAATTAAGAAGATAGGTACTTAAAATGGGCATGTATCAATCAATTTAAGATAAACTCTGTCTTCATGGTCTGAAGGAAAGTAATTGTACAGAGTGTATTCATTTTTTTTTTTTTAAAGATTTTATTTATTTATTTGACAGAGAGATAGCATAAGTTGGCGGGGAGGCAGGCAGAGGGAGAGGGAGAAGCAGGCTCCGCGCTGAGCAGGGAGCACGACATGGGGCTCGATCCCAGGACCCTGGGATCATGACCTGAGCTGAAAGTGGCCGCTTAACCAACTGAGCCACCCAGGTGCCCCTGTATTCATTTTTTTATGTGGTTCTAGGTACCTACTATATTAAGACAGTATTTCATGAAACACCTGCTTCATTCCATCCAGAGAAGTTCAGAAAGTAAACTTGTATAGAATCAGTCATAAAATCAATTGCCAATAAGGTAACATAGGTACTTTGACAATGTTGGTAAGAAGTAGAGGCTAGTGAAGATAGTAAATACATAAAGATACTCAAGGAATTGACTTTGTGTGTGTGTGCACATGTGCAC
Organism: Phoca vitulina; assembly: GCF_004348235.1. Classification (NCBI taxonomy): domain Eukaryota; kingdom Metazoa; phylum Chordata; class Mammalia; order Carnivora; family Phocidae; genus Phoca; species Phoca vitulina. The sequence goes on from NW_022589734.1 coordinate 18,297,835, forward strand.
GCACAGTTGAGAAGGCTTCCAAAGGCTGTTTTGTGGGGCTGAATTTATAGACCGTCTATGCAGTGTTCTTGCTGGGCTGGATTTATCTTGTATTTTCTTAGTAGGACTTCTGGAAAGAGAGCTGCTCTCAGTTGTTCGGTGGAGGACAGAACCTGAACATTCTCTCAGAGCTGTCAGTTCTGTCTGCAGTGAAACGGGATGTGGGAGAATAGGAACCCCAGGGCTCACTGTGAATTTGTCCTGTGTCATATTGGAGCTTACCATGGAAACATCTCCTATTCTATCCTGGTTTTAGAGTCTGAAGAAATAGGGAGTGAAGGAGAGGTGCCTCTGATGAGCACTTGGAAGTCAACCATATGTCTGAGGTTATAGCGTAACTCCCTTGATTATCTGAATGTGTAAATGGTTTGATTTTTGAAAGATCACTTTATGAAGAAAATGGTGACAGAGGAAAACAAGATAATGTGTTTTTTCCAGAGGTCTCCCGAGCAATGTGCACGTTCCTCTGTTTCCCCAGGCTGAATTGTTCTCTGGTTGGTGGGGATGGCAGAAGACGGATTGGCAGACACAGGGTGTCTAGGCATCGCATCCTTGTGGACCTGGGACATCTTGATCATTTCTCTCTACAGTGACTCTTCCAAATTTTACTCCTCCATAATCATGCTGAATTAGGTACTAACATTTAAGTGCCTTCTTGGGGCTTGGCAAAATTAAAAAATAAATTAGCCACCAAGGAACCAAGAAATTAAATATCTATTACTAGACATGGCACACTTTCATGAACTTCTGTATAGGATAAGTCCTTATATCTTTGACTAGCATGATTCGGCACAGTTACATTTAATGCTGCCCGGGTTGTAATACCCTTGTGCTGCTTGCCCAGGGGATTAAAACTGCTCCCTCCAGTGTGGCTACCTCAGCTCCTCCTCCTCCTACCCTATGCCTTCCAGACAGTGTTTCGTCTGTTGAGTAAATGATTAAGACTGACTTTCTCGACTTTCCAGATTCACCCTACGTGTTGTTTGATCCTCTTTATCACTTGCAGGAGGAAACTATTACTCATTTTGGCATTTAAAATATAGACATAGAAATATATCATTTAAATCCTGATGCTCATTTAAACTTCTCTTAAAAATAGCATTTTTTGGCCTTGGCAACTCCTGCAAATTTTCATGGGTACGTTTTTATGCACAATTAAAAGAAAAAGACAAGACTTTGAGCTAATGATCATTCCAATGATTTTTCATAAGGAGATAATGCAGTTATCCAAATTACAAGCTTAAGAAAAAAGTTAAAGTAAAACCTTCTGGCAATTACCTGAGTTCTGAAGTGACATATTTAAAGACTGAGTCTTCAAAATAACCTGTCTCCAAATTTAGTAATCCATTAAGTTAACTATTCTAAGACGTGGTCAGAGTATGGATTTTTGGGAACAAACTTGGCTCTGGAAAGAGTCATGTAGCATGGATAGTATTTTGTCTGGGAGAAAATGATACATATATTTCCCAATCAATTGGAAGAGAACTTAATCTTTTATTTAGAAAGCTTTTTGGAATTTTGCAATGCTTTACAGTCATTATTAGGCATAATACTTATTCTATTGACTTTTATGGAATGCATACTGAATGTATATGGAGTATATATTGAAAAACTCAGGCATTGTTCTATTTAAATACTTGGGTTTTTGCAAAAGACAGTGATTTTCTTGTGGATGAGGATATAGTCAGGGGAGTTCTCCTCTCCTCCCCCCCCTTCTCCTCCCTTCTCCTCCACTCCCCTTCCCTCCTCTCTCTTCCCTTCACAAGTATTAACTGAGTGCCTTTTCTTAGCCAGGCAGGGTACTATGGAGATAGAGAACTGAGTTAGACCTATACATCCACCACTGTCTGCTTAGTCTCTTAAACCGAGAACCTAAGAAGTCATTCCTGATTCCTTTTCTTCCTTACCCCTCCAGCCATCAGAAAGCTTGTTGACTCTACCTCCAAGATATGCAAACTGGATGTGTTATATCAAATCAACTGCCATACCCATCTGCTCTAACCTAAGTCACTCTCATCGTTCCCCTCAACTATTACAACTGCCACCCTACTGGTCTTCCAGTATCACGTGTTGCCTTCCTTATCATTCATCGTCTACTAGCTAAGGTGATCTTTAGGAATATAAATCATATCATATAATTTTCCCAATTTCTTTAACCCTCCAGAAGCTTCCATTGATTTGTACTGTGCTGTGAATTCCTAGTTCCTTCCTTTAGCCTTACATAATGGTGGCCCTGCACAAACTCTTGCACACCATTCCTCAGGGACACTTCCATTTCCCAGGGACACTCGTACTCTTTCCGGTCCTTAGGCAAATCAAGTTTGTGCCCCCCACCCCCCGAGTCTTTGCCCTTGATTTTCATTCTACCCAGAATGATCTTTCCTCTCATCTTTATGGCTAGCTTCATCACTTCCTTGCTTGTCTTAGCTCAGATGCCACCTTTCTAGAAATACTGCTCTCTCCCCCATCCTTCTCTCCCTCCCTTTGATCTCCCTCTCACATGGTATTGGTTTATTTTTCTCATGCCACCATTATTCAAAATTATTTTATTAATTTCTTTGTTTATACATTTACTATCTCTCTCACCAGAATACAATCTCTTTGAGAATTGGTAGTTTCTCTATTCTGTTCATTATTATATCATTAATGCTGGGAATAGTGTATGACATAGTCAAAGCACTTGATAAATTTTTATTTTTGCATTAATATAAGGTCTGTGCCCATGTAGACCTTTCACTTTAGCAGCCAGTTTCCCTGTTCCTTTTGTAAAGCTGATAAAGGTGGGTGGCTTCAATTTAAGGAACTTGTTTTGCTAATTTTACAAATTTCAAGTCTAATAGAACAAGAATATATTAGTCTTCTTGGGCTACCATAACAAAATAACCGCAGATTGGGTGGCTTACATAGCAGAACATTTTTTCTCACAGATCTGGAGGCTGGAAAGCCAAGCTCAGGATGCTGTCAGGATTGGCCTTGGCAATGATTTCTTGGGTATGACACCAGAAGCATAGGGAACAAAAGAAAAAACAGACAAGTGGGACTACCTCAAACTAAAAAGCGTCTGTACAGCAAAGGAAACAATCAACAAAATGAAAAGGCAATTTACGGGATGGGAGAAAATATCTCCAAAGCGTATATCTGATAATGGGTTAATATCCAAAATATATAAGGAACTCTATAACACAATAGCAAAACAAGACAAAAAACAATAACAAAAGCCAAATAACCCAATTAAAAAATAGGCAGAGGAACTAAATAGAAATTTTTTTTCAGAGAAGACACACAAAGAACTAACAGATATTTCATATCTATATGAAAAAGTGTTCGACATCACTAATTATCAGGGAAATGCAAATCAGACCCATAATGAAATATCACCTCACACCTGTTAGGATGGCTTTTATCAAAAAAGTGTCAAAAGATGATAAATGTTGGTGAGGATGTAGAGAAGAGGGAATCTTTGTACAGTGTTAGTGGGAACGTTCATTGTTGCAACCACAATGAAAAATAGTATGGAGGTTCCTCAAAAAATTAAAACTAGAACTACCATATGGTTGAGCAGTTTCACTTCTGGGTACATATTAAAAGAAATTGAAATCAAGATCTCAGAATCTGCCTTCCCATGTTCCTTGCAACATTATTCACAATAGTCAAGATATGGACACAATCTAAGTGTCCATCAATGGATGAATGGATGAAGAAGATGTGGTGTGTATATAAAATGGAATATTACCTAGCCATGAGAAAGAAAGAAATCCTGTTGTCTGTGACAACTTTCATAAATCTTAAGGGTATTATACTAAGTGAAATATGCCAGTTGCAGAAGGACAAATACTACATGATACCACTTATATGATGAATCTAAAATAATCAACTTCACAAAAGTAGAGAGTAGAATGGTGGTTGCAAGGGGCTGTGGGGGGAAGGGGAAATGGGGGGTATTAGTTAAAGGGTATGAAGTTTCAGTTATATGAGATAAATAAGGCCTAGAGATCTACAGTGTGGCATTAATACTTATAGTTAACATTGTGTTGCATACTTAAGTAGTTTCTAAGAAGATAGATCTTATGTTAAATGTTCTTCTCACACACACTAAATAAGAGGGTGGGAGGAAACTTTTGGAGGTGATGGAGGGGTTTATGGCATAGATCACGGTGATGGTTTCATGGGTGTATACTTATCTCCCAACTCAGCAAGTTGTATACATTAATTAAGTACAGCTTTCTGTATGTCAAAAAAAAAAAAAATTAAAAGATGCCATCAGGATTGGTTTCTGGTGATGCCCCTCTTCCTGGCTTGTGGATGGCTGCCTTCTCACCCTGTCCTCACATGGCCCCTTCTCTGTGCACACAGAGATCTCTGATCTCTTCCTCTTATCAGGGCACCAGTCCTATTGGATTAATTACCTCCTTAAAGGCCATAGTCACATTGGAAATTAGGGCTTCAACATAATTTTAGGGAGACACAATTCAGTCCATAGCAAAGTGTGAGGAAAAAAAGCACTTTTATTTGCTTAAACTATTATGGACTTGTGTAATACTACACAGGAACAATCTGACATTTTGGCATCTCTTATTTGGCCAAGGTATTGCTTGACTTGTAATGTATTTTCAATGCATGTTATAACACAAATTATGTATTTTAATGGGATATTTTGTGAAATTTCTCATTGATTTGCACAATGGGGCACAAACATGGTGATAATTTAAATTGGGATTAGGCTTTTTTGCTTTCAGAATAGTGACTTGGCTGGATAACATGCAATGGTAATTACATGTAGCTCTTTTCCTCAGGAGTCTGCTTTTTAACAGTTCCAGAAGCTTTGTGCTTTCCATGAGCATGCTACTATGATGCTCACAAACCGACCATGAAATAGGGTTAATTCCAAGAGGCCCAAGTAGAAAACTTAAAAAAATGAAAAATGGGAAAAATTTCCTTTTTCTTTCTTCTCACTGTGTTTTTCTCTACTCTCTTTTCACCCTTTCTTCTTAGGGGAGAATCTTTAGTGAGAGATGTTCCCCTTAATTCATATTGTGGCCTATTTCCATAGCATGAATATTTAGGAGACACTTAAGGATGGTTTCTAGGCAGTGACAGGAATGGAAATTATTTACCCCAGGAACCCGGCATGTATTCTTGTTAACTAATTTGCATGCTGTTAAATAAATAACATATTGGTGGGACCAGAAGACTTGGATCCTCTCCACCACCCACACTCCACTTTTATACTCTATTTTTAGGGTGAAATTGTGTTTGTTTACCTAAGTTATGAGGCTTCCTTTATGTTATACAAATAGGAAAATTAGTTGGGCAGAATCATGTATAAATTAAGTTATTGCCTTGTTTTGTGTCTTTTCAGGAATCTGAGGAGAAATAAATGGGCCTACGTAGGTAACAAGTTTTCAGTGGCTGAAAAATTTGATGAAAAAAAATTACATAAATATGGCTATGATTATATGTGCGCTGGATAAAACCCAATAAATACTTAGGAGAAGCCACACTGATCTAAAGTTAGAGGGATTGCTTAAACACTGAGAAGCTACTAGAGCAGTTGATTGTAGATTGGAATTTTTTAAAACCTTCACATGGACTCTCATAAACTGGCTGCTTGACTGTAAATGTGACAATGTGGGACAAACACAAAAACATGGTGACATGTTGATTGTCAAATCTAACATAAGAACCCATATAAATGTGATGGAGACTAAGGAAATTATCAGATACATATTCAAATAGAATATATCTTAATTGGGTTTTGAAAGCGGTTTGGCTGGGCTAGGGTGGGAGTGTTGTTCACTATGTTTGAGATTTTTTAGAAACTCAAAGAAAGTAAAACCTCATACCTTATGAGATTAAATCCTTTTATCCATCTGAATAAATGAGCGTGTGTGTGTGTGTGTGTGTGTGTCTTAAACTGGGCAATACTGTATATTCCAGCTGCAGGCTAAATGATTGCTTCATTTCAAGCCTTCTGACTGCCATGGAACCATCTGGCATGCGCTTGTGTGTAGGAGTAGGGGAGACCCCAGCTAATGATAATGTCTTCGGCTAGTCGAAGTTGTTTCTTATTTCCCACCTCTTCTCACACCTGGGTGCAGAGGCAGAATTAAAACTAAAGTCTGACTCTCTTCCATCTGTCTTTAAACTTATTCTTTTCTACTTTTTGGCTTACATAAAGGTGTCCATTTTTAGAGAAATTGTTAGAATGGACAAAAAAAGAAGCAGTGATAGCTGAGAAAATATAAATCCTAAAGTTGGAAAGGTTTTACTTCATTTACACTTAGAGATTTTTTCCCCCCAATTATTGCTTTGGGTCAAGGGGAAAAAGGTTTGTCTATGTTTTTCCCGCATGGGCTACTTTGAGCAGTGTTCATATGTTACGTGAAATGCTTATGCTAAATGTCTGTGAGAACTTGAGTCTGGGTGTGGATATATAGTGAGTTTATGGGACCCAAAAGAGAACAACAGTAGGAGGATAGGAAAGGCAAGGGGTTTTTAAAAAATGAAGAGATGTGCAAGGAGGGGATTAAATGAGAAATTGGGTGGTTTGAACAGATTGTGTGTATATTTTCCTCTCTGAGACCCCTAAGATTTCTTCTTATACATTTCATGGGGAAAATAATCTTTTTAGCTTCTTAACTAGGTACTTTCGTCATTGCTGTACGTTCTTTTAAGTTTGGCTCAAAAAAGAAGGGGTCATATAATACAGAAGCTCAACATTGTGACCAAAAAACTGGTTTTGGTTGTGGTATTGGCCAAGAAAGACACAGATTAGATCATTATTAATGCATGCTATTAGTCCTAAAGGACACATATTACTACAGCTAAAAAAAATTAGTATAATGCTTAGCACATCATCTTTCCTTTTTCTTTTTTTTAATAAATCATGCTACAAACAGAAACAGCGTCTTTTGGAACTGAAGGTGGTCTGGGCATGTGTCTGTGGTGCAAGATACAGACTAGCATGGTCCAGAGGCTTCCTATGTCTGGTTGGTCTTCACTGAAGTGCTGGTGGTGTCTGATTCAATTAGTAATCAGAGATGTAGTCATTGCTATTTTGTGACTTTGAGAGCCTTGATTGTGAATTATATTTACAGATTGCAATTTCTTTCTAAATAGGGTCCTTTGTATTCAAGGACCTGAAGAGTCTTGCAGTCTGTGATAAAATTAAGTTTTCTCCACATAATAATACATCAGACATCATTGTATTTGTCAAGATTTTGGTCAATAGAGCCAGGCAAATCCATGTGTATGAGTAATGAATTTAGCCACATTTTGTTTGTGAGAATAATTTTGTTAAGCACCCTCCCCCTGCCCTGCCCCAACCGAGAGATCTAACAGCTAACATAAATAATTTCAAAATGGACAAAACCTGGATTTTAAAGTCTGAAGCTGTTAGTCCCTAAACATTGAGCCTTTCTTACCAATGTGTTCTATCTGATGGGGCATGATCTCAGCCCTAAAGGAATCTACAGTCTTTGGGAGGTCAAGCTCTATATGAATTTGAGAAATAACTAATTTTTAAGATATTTTTGTGATAAAATGCCAAGCGTATGCTATCTAATAAGTAGCTTCGCTATGAAGGCATATGTCTTGACCACAGAGTTGAGAATGAACTTAATCTAAGGAGGAATGAAGTGTTGTTTTTTTTTTTCAGGTTTGAGAGCCATTCTGCCTATGAACCCATGTGTATTGTTATGTTTATGAACTAGACGAGTATGAAAGGTCATTAAAAGCAAAGGGATGGAAACTGTGCTCACAGTTAAAGAATTAGTAAAGGTACCATGAGAAGGGTGGACACGAGAGGCTTCCTCTTAAGGACCAAGTTAAATACTTCGATAACTCCACACTCTGTGGAGTCATTGGTATGTGGTCTCATTGGGTGATTCATCAACAGGTCAGAAGTTGAAGGAAAGCTGAGAAGTTAACCCTTTGTGACGTTCACGGATTTTGCTCTACCCTGTAAGAGAACTCTGCCCATCAGGAAACCAGTGAAGGCAGGTTTTGCCTACTGCTCTGCCCCCAGAAAATATAGTATATAATTCCCATGCAAAAAGATGCATCAAAAAGGAAACACCAGCTTGCTGACACCCTCATAATGGAGTTGGGCCAAGGCAATTGTTGATCTCTTACAGCTTTTTGAAGAGTTAGCTCAGCAGTCAAGCTCTGAATAGGTCCACCCTTCTGTTATTTAGCCAGCAATCTGCTCCCTTCCAGTGAATGGAATAAAAGCTGAGAGGCAGAATTTTATCTCTGTTCAAATTAGAAACCTGTCTCCTATAAGCTGGGTCCATTCTCCATTATAATCTTCTACTACCAAGGAGAGAAAAAAAGATCTTGGATATATAGCATAACAATCACTCCATCAGCAATAAACCTCACTTGGTGATTTTTTTTTTCTTTGAGTACTAAGAGAGCCTAAATGTGAATGCTAGATGCAAATCCATTATTCTTAGTACTGCTACCTATAATTAACACTGCCCAATGGGATTTTAAAAAATATTTATAAAAGAGGCAACAGAGTTAACAATTACCATTATCCCCAGCTAAACTCCTCCTCCTCCATGTTTTCATGAAGAGAGCGGTGTTGTTACTTCAACAGGCACAGTGTTGTGGTGACTTTTGTGATACAAATGAAGCAAGACTAAAATTCTAATTGTGAAATTTAAAAGGAAAGTAATTGCTTGGTGTTGGTTAATTCCATCTTTGATGACAGCAGCTGCGTTTCCCTGCCTTGTGTGTTTTAACAGATGGCATTATTTCTTATGGAGTGTTACAGTAGCGACCGAGGTGACACTGAAGGAAAATTCTGTGACAGTATGTTAAGTAAGACATTACTGACAGCCCTGCTGAGCAGCGATGCAGAGCTGCACGTTGTAGATCTCTTCTCACCCCTAGAGCCCCCACCAAATGGTTTCCATTTGTGGCATGTGGAACTAGAACAGAAAGATGAATGGAAAATTATGTTCTTTTTCAAATTCGCTTGTTTGCATACCATTAATAGGCCTGGGACGAAGACCCAAATCTGGCAAAAAGGTGTGCTTATCAATCCATTATTGCACTGTTCTACCTTTCTACCAAAGGAAAGAAAATGAAGGGGCCACTGGTAAGCCTGAGTTCTAGACCAGGATGTGCCCCAAGTCACTGGTCTTTGGATTGGTTTCCTTTGTGGAAAAGGCTGGAGTAGGACTATGACAAAACCGTCTCTTGGGCCCTTTCTACTCCAACTCTCTTTCTGAAAGTCCTGAGCTTTCTGCTTTAATGGCACAGAAGACAAAGTGAATAAAGAAAAAGAGATGACTCTGTATGCTGCTGATAGTGACGCACAGTCTAGAGAGAAGACCAGTGGGTCACAAGTCAGGATGAGCGAGTCACGTAGTTCATTTGTATCAGCTTCTTCACTTCCTTCGCAAGGCTGTAGTCAAGGTCTAATGGAATTGTGCTGCTGAAAGCTGATTGATTAATCCGGCCAACATTGCACAATTGCCCTGTGCTAGACACTGTGCCAAGTGCTGGGGATTTAATGGTGGACAAACCATGGTCTCTCTTTTGGAGGAAGATGTCTACTGGGGGAGACAGATACATAAATGGGCAATTGTAGTAGAACGTATTAGGGGCTTTGAAAGGCACAAGTACAGAGTGATGCACTCACCAACTGAATGTAGACAGTGATCTTAGCTACGCTGTATGGAGAAGAAGAACCACCTAGCTGAGTCTGGTTTAAAATATTAACCATTGAATTGTGAGCAAAGGAGGAGATGCTATTTAAGCCACTAAGTTTTGGGGTAGTTTTTAATGCAACAATAGATAGCTGAAGTGATGATATATGGGGGCCACAGGGCCAGGCCATGTGGTTCTAGAAGAATGTTAGTAGCTCTGCTGAGGTTTGAGCATCAAAGGTATGTGACAGTGGAAGTATTAATAAAGGTTAATGTCATTTTTGTGGTTTATTTAGCACATTCTCATTTAATTCTTATGACAGTTCTCTGACATAGACTTTCTCTCAGTTTCACAGATGGGGAAACGGAGTCTCAAGGGCCACATTGAAATAAGTTGTATTCAAATCCAGGTATTTTGCTTCTATATTGTTCCTTCCCTGGAATCAAAGCAAGATTTCAAATAGCTTCCCATTAGTAATTTTTTAAAAAAGATTTTACTTATTTATTTGAGAGAGAGTACGAGTGGTGGGGAAGGGGCAGAGGGAGAGGGAGAAACAGACTCCCCACTGAGCAGGGAGCCCAATGTGGGGCTTGATCCCAGGAACCCGGGATCATGACCTAAGCTGAAGGCAGACGCTTAACAGACTGAGCCGCCCAGGCACCTCTTCCATTGGTAATTTAACGGTTGTTGAACATGTAGTGACAGAGGAACTAGGACAGTTTCTCCCAGTACTTCACTAAAGCATATCCCTTGGTCTTTGCTACTGTTATAATTGGACCACTCGCTTGAACGTGAAGCGGCAAGGGTAAAATTGAATCCTTGAACCAAGCTAAGTTAGATGCAAAACTACTTCCAGAATCTAGATTGCCTGGAAATTTATGTTCCAAATAATTGGCTCAACAGTTTTCAGCAGAGGTTGATGGAATTAATTCTTGAAAAAGAAGTCAGTCATAATCAACAGGATCATCCTCTGACTCTGTAAAGTAATTATAAATTCCTAACGAAGGTTTCTTAGTTACTTTTCATGATGGAGAAAAATATATCTTTTTTGGATCCTGACCAATAATGTGGCATGTGCAATTCTACTTTTTTTTTAGTATTATGATCAATTTCAGATCAAAATATCTTCTATATCCAAAACCTTGGAGTGAACAATTTCTAAGTACATGGCTTGTCGTGTGACCTAGATAATGTGATGACAGCCCTTTGGATCAGCATCAAGACCACTCCACACATGTGCCCTTCATGAGCAGGCATCTCAGTGTGACAGCTTGAGTTACAGCTTGAATTTTCTGTATTAATACATATATCCAAACATTTCCCAACCCACTTTAAATCATGGACCATCTAAGATCCTTTATGGTTAGTTATGCAATTCGGCCAACCTGGAAAGGTGGGCCACGGAAGGGATCTTAGATCAAAACTCAACATGGCAATAGGACTTGTGAGCTAAAGACAACTTGAGGTCTCATATACCTCATGTGATGAGAGGTAGAGTTGAGGGTTGCACTGATGATAGTTATAAGTGTCAGCCACACAATCGAGCCTTCCCAGTGTGCAACATGGAACAGTGTCAGCTTGTGATGATCAAACATTTGAAAGGCATAGCCGTAAAGGGAGCTGTATAAATTCTTTTATGACACCTATTGCTATATAGGTTGGTTTTGAAAATTGACATTTTAAAGAAAGACAACTCAAATGGATTTTAATGACTGCTTGGAATGTCTGTACCCAAATTTCTTTATCTGGCTTCTTGTTGTTTGGACATGTAGCATGCTTTCATTTCTTTTGTTTTTCCCCTGTCAAAACAATCTTGTACTGGAATTTGTAAATAAGTCTTTATACACCTACATAATGATTTCCTTAGTGGAAATGTCTAGAATTAGGGTACAAGTGTTAGGCATGTAGAATATCTGTTTTTGAAGTGTGTAATAATTCAGGAGAGTTATTATCTGCTTCACTGGTTAAACTGACCTTAAAGTAAAAACATTCTAGGTTAACCTCAGTATTTGAAAGAGTATGGGATAGCCAGACACTAATATAAGAGAGAGCCAGCATCCTAAAACAGATGCTAGAAATGAAAATAAAATCTCTTTAATGGCATTTTTTGATTTTAGGGAGATCAGAATTAAGCATCATACAGCACTTCCTAATGGAAACAAACCTGGGTCATAGTTGGAAAAAGGCTCTGATAGTATTAAGGTGCCAATAAATATTTAGTTTTAATGTTCGTTTCAGTGCCAAATATTGCACCAGTGGTAGTAATCTGATTGGATCTGAACCAAAAGGATGAATGAATGAACAATGGCTATGAACACTGATTTATAAATGTTTTAGTTTATTTAAACTATTCTTTTGGACTTCTCCAAATCTATCCTATACTATAGTTCTTGATTCTGAATGTTCAGTGGTTTTCTGTTTTTGTTTTTTTTTTTTAACTTCTACTCTTAGAATCTCTCATGGTCTTCCATTCTATCTACTCATGATAAATGTTTGTTGTCAACTTTTTGCCTCTTTCTTTTCTTAGCCTGCCATAACTAATGCTTTTCTTGGACCTGGTATATACTTGAAACATGTTGATGATGTACTAATGTTGCCTTCTGTTTGCCTCTCTCTAAATATCATAAATGAACCTAAAATGAAATTCAGTTGCTGAAACCACTATATAGAAAATTTAATAAAGGTTTCCTAATTGGGAGTATTATCAAATGCTTCCTGATTTTGTTTCTCTTCTGTCTTCTCTGAAGTGAAGAGGGGGAGGATCGAAGAAACTGAATATAATAGAAGGATTGTTCAAAGAAGACAGGTTTTTAAGTACTTCTATATATGTGCTCTTAAGTCGAATCAGTTACCATGTTACTGTTAAGCAATTTTCTCATCTATCTAAAAAATAGCATTATTGTTTTACAACTGAAATATGCTTATTATTTTAAAAAACTCAAGCTATTGGAAAATACAAATCCAATATAAAAAAACACATGGGATTCCTTCACCAAGGTATAGTTACGGTTAATATATTGGTGAAAACTCTTTTAGATGTCTATGAATGCATATATACACAATGTGCCTCCATACCCATTTAATGTAATTGGGATCACATTATACTATTCTTTATATAGTTACGTATAACATACTGATTTTGAGCATTTATTCATGATGGGAAGGATCCTATATTATTTTTAATGGCTGCAGGGTATTATTTGTTTCATAATTTGCTTAAATAACATGTTCTTTTTCTTTCCTCCCACCATCACTCATCCCTCACTCCCTTCTTCCTTTGGTCTTTTCTTCCTGCATTGGTGTCTGCCAAAATGATCTCTAGAAAGGGCTTATGAATTGAAATTCTCATCAACACATCATAAGTGCTTGATTTTCCAGTCCCCTTTCAATAGAGATTTTGGTATTTTTCAACATTGCCAGGCTAGTAGCATGATTTATGTTTGCTTTAATTTGTATCTCTTTGATTATAAATAAGAACATCTTTTTGTGAGTGCTGGCCATTTTTAAGTTTTTCCTTTCAATAATTGCCTATTCTGGTTGTACTACATTTTTTAATCCTAAAAAATATCTTTGAGGTCTTTGCATATTAAGGATAATAATCTTTTGTCATATGCTTTGTGAATGTTACTTCCCAGTTTATTTTAAAAAATAGGTTCAATATACTTAGTTTTCCTTTTATAATGAAGTTTTTAGTTTTATATGGTCAGTTTGTCAGTGTTTTGTTTTATGCTTCTGACTTTTTATGATATGCTAAAAGACTTTCCCAACTATGTGATTATTTAAAACAAACAAACAAACAAAAAAATCACCCTCCTTCTAAATTTCAGTTAGTGGTTGAGTTTGTCTCACAGTTTCCTGATGTTCTAATCACTTTTTTTTGAATCTTTTTCTTCCTTTGTTTTGTTTTAGGTAGTTTCTATTGCTCTGTCTTCAAGTTCCCTCATGTTTTCTTCTGTGGTGTCAAATTTGCTGTGTGTCCCATCCAATGTAGTTTTCAGCTCAGACATTGTACTTTTTTCATCTGTGTAAGTTTGTTTCATTGTTATATTTTCCACATTTCTCCTTTTTTTTTTTTTTTAAAGATTTTATTTATTTATTCATGAGAGACAGAGAGAGAGAGAGACAGAGGCAGAGGGAGAAGCAGGCTCCCTGCGGAGCAGGGAGCCCGATGTGGGACTCAATCCCAGGACCCTGGGATCACGACCTGAGCCGAAGGCAGACGCTTAACCGACTGAGCCACCCAAGCGTCCCTTTCCACATTTCTCCTTAAGCACTAGTACTTTTGTCTATCTTCTTGAACATCTGAGTGTACCTATAGTTGCAGTTTCATTACCTTTCCACTCATTCTCTTATCTGTGCCATTTCTGTGTCTTTTTCTGTTGATTTCATTTCTTCTCATGTGTTGCATTTTCCTGCTGCTTTGCATACCCTATGTGGCTACCTGCACTTCTCCATTTGACTTTAAATCTGGGGATTCCCACAATTCAACCTCTCATTTGATAATTTCCTAGAACAACTCCCAGAACCTAGGAAAGTGGTATAGTTACTATTATAAAGGCAACAACTCAAACTGCTAAATGGAAGAGACACATAGGGCAAGATGGGGAGGTTGGGGGGTTGCAGAGCTTCCATGCCCTCTCCTCATGGAATTGGGGTATGTCACCCTCGCAGCATATCAATGTGTCAAGAAGAAAGCTCCCTCGAGCCTTAATGTCCAAGAATTTTTATGGCAGCTTCATTACTTAGGAATGATTGATTAAATCATCAGCCATATGACTGAACTCAATCTCCAGTTTCCCTCCCCTTCTGAGAGGTCATACAACTTGAAATTTCAATGTTCTCATTCTGTGGTTGGGTTTTTCTGGTGACCAGCCTCCATCATGTAACCATCTAGGGCCCACCCAATTCATGAGTTACTTCATCAGCGTAACACCATCACTCAGGCAATTCCAAGGGTTCTTGAAGCTCTGTGCCAAGAATCCAGGGCAAAGACCAGATATGTACTTTTTATTGTACCACAGAACCAAAGCAAACATTAGTTGAGGGAAAATTTAGTCCTTCTGCTAAGGCAGTACAGTCTGAGCACTCAACTTGATGTTCCATGCATTACAAAGTTTTTCTGTACTGGCCATTGGAAACATAAATATCCCTGGCCTTGTAGGAGTAATGAGAATTGTTTCCTCTGATTTTTTTTTTTTCTTGTGGGTTCTCCCCCAGGCTCAGATAATTTCCTCTCTTATACCTTGACTAATACTCATGTGAAAACTCACCCTTTATAGATCTGCAGGGCCTTGCCCTCTGTGTGTCTCCTCTTTTCTTGTACTTTGTCTTACAAATTCTAGCTTCCTTGATGTCCCTGAATTGTCAACTCCATCTCCTGACCTTAGAATGCCAAAATCTTTTTGGGTCCTTCCTCCTTGCCAAAATCTGTTTGGGTCTTTCCTCCCTATGTTGTCCCCTGGGAACTCTTTCTGGCAATAAGTTGGGAAAATGATGGGTCAAACTGTGTGTTTTCCTTCTCACAGGAATCACTGTCCTTTGCTGCCTGTTCTTCAATGTCTGAAGACTGTTTCATGTATATTGCCTGGTTTTTAGTTGGTTTTTAGAGGGTAAATGTGGTTCCTTGTTAACTCCATCAAGACTGGAAGCAGAAATCTGTGGGCCTTTTCAATTTCAATCTGAATTCTTTCCAGGAGATTTATCTATCTTATTACTGCTATATGGCATCCTCTCCATTTTCATCTCCATCTCTTTCTGGCACTCTGATGATCTCAGTATTACCATTTCTGCCTTGATACTCCATAGCTCTTTCTTGTTCTTTTATATTTTTCTATCGTTGTTCTTCTCTTTCAGGAATTTGTCTGAATTCACTAATTTATGCCTCAGTTATTTCCATTTTGCTGTTTTTCTTATCAATTGTGTTCTTCATTTTAACCATCATATTTTATATGACTAAGATTTATGTGTAGTTCTTTTTTATATTTTCTTGTTCTTGTTTCCTATTGCTAATGTTTTCTGTTATCTAATGTAATTAATTGGCTAATTTTAGGTTCTTGGCCTCTGTTGTAAGATTTTTTGCTTCTGATGAAATTTATTATCCAGTATACCTTGTTTTTTTGGGCATAATTAAGATCCTCAAATGCCTTGTTACTTTTGCCTGTGAGCTCATTTTTTTTTTTTTTAGGGTATTTATGAGGTCAAAGGAAGCATATGAAAGAAGACTAGAACACAATTTGTGTCATCCTTAGTGAACACAAGGGTGGGATATAGATGAGCCAAACAATGGAGAACCCCAGGTACCTGGAAACTATGGGTAATAACTTTTCACACCATGACATAAGACCTCAGAGTTTTACCTTTTGTACTCCCCCTTGCCCCAACTCCCTCCCCTCCTGCCCCCCAGAAGCAGTATTAGGATGACAGTGGTTCTCAAACTTTAGTATTCATGAGAAACATGGGGAGTACATTTTGAAAACCTAGATTACTGGGCCTCACTCCCAGAATTTTTTTTTTTGGAGGGGGTGGATATAATAAAAAGTAATGTTATTTTTCTTTCCCACTCTCCATTCAGAATATGTACTATAGGGCAAATTTTTCTCCTGCTGCTGGATGAAAAATCTGGGAATCCCTTGACTTTGTAGTCATTTTTAGGTAATGATAAATTCTGTACTCACTGAACAGTCTCAATTTGGGATTAGAACACCTCATTCCAAACTTGATTGAGAATTAAATCTTTTCCATTCTCTCAGTTGAGGATTTCAGATAGGCTATTGACATCTGGTAAGTGGGTATGGTCAGTATCTTCTCTCATTTTATGCTTCTCCTCCCTCAGCTTGCAAAGTGGTTTCTGACTCTTCCAAAGACAGTGTGCAGAGAGGGACAAAATGAAAGAAAGTACAGAAAGTACACTCCTATTATGTAAGATTGTGTCACATTCTGAGTCTTGATACTACTATTTATTTTTGAGTATTTTCTGTATTTTTTAAATTTAAATTTTAGGTAATTAACATGTAGTGAAATATTGGTTTCTGGGGTAGAATTCATTGATTCATCACTTACATACAACACCCAATACTCATCATAACAAGTGCCCTTCTTAATACCCATCACCCATCTATCCCATCCCTGCCCCCACCTCCCTCCATCAACCCTCAGTTTGTTCTCTACCATTAAGAGTCTTCATGGCTTGTTTCCCTCTCTCCTTTTTTCTTTTCTCCCTTCCCATATGTTCATCTGTTTTCTTTCTTAACTTCCACATATGTCACTCCCAGAATTTTTTAGTTAATAGTCCAGGGCTTGGGCACAAGTATTTTCAACAAGTTCCACGTGATGCTGATGCTGATGGTCCTGGGATAGCACTTTTAGAACCACTGGCATAGGAGAATGAAGAGCAGGATACCAAGTTTTCCTTTCTATTCTATCTCCTAAAGCCAAGATGAGTAGCTTCCCACCTCAAGTCCAGTCTACCTGCTTCTTCCCCACCCCACCCTGGCCAATGCAACACCATTTCAAAATTACACTCCTTCTGCCTGGATGTTCATTTCTCTCCTTCCTCCCTCCTTCTCTCTATACTTCACGGTTGATTTGGGGGGTTGGGAAGGAGCCTGTAGCCAATGTAGTTAAGTTTCTTGGAAGAAATAGGACAACAGATTATCTTCTATCTGACCATCTTACTGAATTCCTAATTTCCTATTTTTTTTTCAGTTTGATCTTTTGATTCTTTTAGGTATACAAATATGCCAATTTACTTAATTTTATTTATTTTTTAGATTTTATTTGAGAGAGAGAACAGTGTGCATGAGTGAGGGGAGGGGCAGAGTGGGAAGGAGAGGGAGGGAGAGAGAGAGAACCCCAAGCTGACTCTACACTGAGTGTGGAGCCGAGGTGGGGCTCGATCTCACCACCCTGAGATCATGACCCAAGCCAAAACCAAGAGACGGGATTTGGACGCTTAACCCACTGAGCCACTCAGGTGCCCTACAAATATATCATTTTAAAACAGTGGTAATTTTGCCCTCCTTCTTTCCCATAATTATGTTTTCAAAAATGTTTAGTTGTATATGTATATGAGAATGCTAAATAATGGAGTTAATAGCAGAAATTACTTTTACTGTTCTTTTATATGAATGATTCCAGAGATTCACCATTAATCCTGAAGTTGGTATCTACTTCAGTTTAAATTTTATTATTATGGGAGTTTCTTTCTATCAAATACCTTCTTGGCATCTGCTGAGATAAAAATAATTTTTCTATTGACCTTTTAATATGGTGAATTTCCTTGATACATTTTCTGACAATGATCTATTGTTGTGTTCCTGACGTGATCACCACTTAGTAATGATTTATTAGCTATTCTTTTAGTGTACTGTTAGAGTCAACTTGCTAATATTTTATTTAGATTTCTCTTGCTTTATGAATGAGATTGGGCTTTGTCCAATGCTTGATATATACCAACATATAATTTGAATACACAATACCTTGTTGCTGGTTAACATTAACACTCTTTCTTCCAGTTTTTTTTGTCTCTTCTTCCCCCAACCACTTTGTGTCAGGCGCTGTGTTGAGCAAGAAGAATTCAAAGATAAATATGTTCTGGTTTTTGTTTTAGAGGAACACTGTCTAGTAGGGGAGAGCCACGAGGAAACAGATATTTACAAAATGGAGTGAAAGTGTGGTAGCAGAAGCATATTCCAGATAGCCTGGGAGTTCAAAGGAGAAAGTTTTTGGCATTTGTATGGCCAAAACATTTGGTTGGTCAAAAAATATTTGTTGAATTGAACTCGCCTTGTTTAGAAGAGGACTTTTAGTAGGAGCCTTACGGGGCCGTTGACTTTTTATATTATAAATAAAGGAGTAGAAGTCAAGTTCTTTTCTCTGAGAAGAATGAGTTACTTAGAGGACTACAAGGTAGACCTGATTTTACTGTATCTTTCTTTTTCATAATTAACACCTGCAATTTCAAATGGAATCTTCTTTTTGCCTTCATGAATTTGTTATGAGTCATAGTTTCTGAATTGTTTCCAAACCCTTTACCCAAATCAACTAAACATGGCTATGCTATGAGTTCAAAATATTTCAGAAAATCATTTAATCTGTAGGTAGTGTGAATCTCAGAAAAAGTTAGCATTGATTCTTACCTTTAATTATTGGAAATTATTTAGATGTAAAGGAAATGATTAACATGTTCTTAATACCCTATATTTGTATTTTTCTCATTTGTCAGCCATACTTTATATTTTACCTATTTCTATTGTTCTTTTTCCACTGATCACATTACAGAGAAGAGGAGAGGGGAGAAAGGAACAGACATGTATTGGCCATCTATATTGTGTTCTATATCGTGGGGTAGTTCACAGCAACTCTTGAGGGACATATTCTTATCCTCACTTTCTCAGCTGCACAGAGGCTTTAGGTAACTTACGGGCACAAATCTTGGTTAAGGTGAAGCTAGAATTCTAATACAGATGTGTTGGAGTCTAAAGACTGCCTTTCTGTCACACCACAGAAAGGGTTTGGGTTCAGAATGAAATGTTTCTATGTATTTATGACATACTTTATGCAGGTCTAACAATTATTAACAAGCCAAACATGTAAGAATCCCTTGGGTAGTTTGATAAAAGTGTATAACAGGGCTTTACCTCTGGAGATCCTGGATTCAGTTAGTCACTTGTGGTGCCTTGCAGTCTGCCCCTAAGAAGTTTCTCAGGTGATTCTTATGCCCAGTCAGCTTCGGAAGTGAGAAATATATGCCGTTGTCTTCCGATGATAGAAATTACATTGTCACTGAACTCACTAGTGACTCTCAGCATTATTGTGGTCTTGGGCATTACCTGTGGAGTTCATGCATGTCATAAGCACTGAAATAAAGAAGGTGAATGTCCCTTATGAAAGAAGGTGCTGATTTCCCACAGCATCTGAAGGTCTTTATGGATGAACTCTAATGCAAAGATGTTATTTCTTGATCGACACTCACCATCTTTTTCTAGAACAGCTCTTTTCAACCCTGGCTGGACATAAGAATGGCAGTGCCTCAGCCCCAAACCAGACCAATTAAATTGGAATCTCTGCGGTAGGGTCTGAGCAGCAATATTTTTAAAGTACTACAAGTGATCCTAATGTAGAGTCAGGGCTGAGAGAGCTCTCTTTTCAAGCAGGGGAAAGTGAGTTCAAGTATTAGACATTTTTTTTCTTCTGGAAATTGGGAAAAATCCTAATTTATTTTTAATTTTTTTATTAATGTTTAATTTATTATTTGTTTCAGAGGTACAGGTCTGTGCTTCATCAGTCTTACACAATTCACAGCGTTTACCATAGCACTTACCCACCCCAATGTCCATCACCCAGCCACCCCACCCCTCCCACCCCCCTCCACTCCAGCAGGGAAAAATCCTAACTTAAAATGTTGAATATTTACTTTTTAAAAATTTGCACATAATTAAGGTGTATAACATGAACGAATCAGCATGTTCATATACATAATGATTACTGCAATCATGTTAACATATCTTCTCACATAGTTACCATCTTTTTATTTTTTTGATGAGAGCACCTGAAATGTACTGTCTTAGAAAATTTCCAGTATTCAATACAGTATTATTAATTACAGTCATCACACTGTATATTAGTTCTCTAGACTTACTCATCCTACATAACTGCCGTTTTGTATTCTTTGACCAATATCTGCCCATTTCCCCCACATCCCCATCCTTTGTAATTAATGTTCTAGTCTCAACTTCTGTCAGTGTTCTAGTCTGCTTCTGTGTATTTGACTTTTTTTTTAGATTCCACATAGAAATGAGAACGTAATTTTTTTTTCTGTGTCTGGTTTATTTCATTAAATAGAATATTCTCCAGATTTAGCCATGTTGTGGCAAATCCAGGATCTCCTTTTTTAAGGTTGAATATATATTAAATTATTAGTTAAAATATAAAATAAAAATATAAATATATTTTATTTATTCGTCTGTTGGTGGATACTTATTTTCATATCTTGGCTATTGTGAATAATGCTACAACGAACATGGAAGCACATATATTTTCTTTCATGTGTTTGCATTATTGACATTTTAAATATTAAAAGGAGTCAAGGGTAAAAAGTAGCCAGTAAAGTAATGTGTCTGACATGGGATTGTTTTCTTCCCATCAACTTTATTCACCTGAACTTAACACAGAAATACTCTCATACTTTTATGCATTCTAGGATGTGTCTTAGGTTTTTAGGTAACCTGGAGGTAATTGTCAATGGCTCTATAAGGAAAATAAAGTTTATAACTGCTGCCTGAAGCCTAAGTTAATCAACTCAATTTTCTCCCGCTTGTGTATTCTACAAGTTGTTCATGCCAACTATGGGTCAGACACTGTACTAGGTTCTTAGGGTACAACTGAAAACACAACACAGTTCTTGTCCTCATGGCTTTGTAATGGGGCATAGAGAGAGCCAAATGAGATAAATGGTATATAAGATAACTAGAGGATGCTATAAGAACACTTAGGAGGACAACCTAACACAAAGACATTTCAGGAATTCCCAAAAGTATATTATCTTGTATCACCTGGATAAAGGCAAGAGAAAGAAGATATGGGATAAATGACTGTTTATCTGTGGCAAAGGATAGATAAACACAAATAGAACTCTCAATATGTGTGTGTGTGTGTGTGTGTAAATTTTTGAATGAGGTCTTGGAAATTTTTCTTTGTGGTAGGAATCTTTGTAGTGATTTTTATATACTATTTTTAATTTACCTATATAATATGGCTTCATGTTATATTATTATTTTTTGTATAGAGATAAGGCAAAGAAGTTGGTAAAATTCACACTTCCTGCCTCCACCCCTTGGTTACCCATGATCATTCTGAGGAGTTGACAGGTCGGAAGGCTGGGACTAGAATTTTTATTTCCTGATTTTCAGATTTGGGACAAAGATCATTGCATTACATTGACTCTTAAAAGGAAATGTTTGAAGCCACTTTCTTATGTAAATAAAATGTATTATTTTTATGATACGTTTTATTTCACACCTGTTGACTACACATCAAAGAGAAATTGGATGGCTTATGTTTTCAACGATATTTGAAGATAGCTATGCTAATTGTGGTATTTTCCTAGCAATGCAAATATTCTTCCTTTCATTTCTAAGTATTGCAAATACCCTTTTGTAACACAAAACTCCCATTAATAACCATTGAAATGTCATTTTTTTCTAACCTTTTTTTTTCTTGAAAGTTTGAGTTCTTCTATTGACTTAATTTTTTTTAATGCCCTGAGGATTTCCCTTCATTAAAAATAAAAAGGCCAGTGAACAAGAATGGTATTGTTTCTATGAATAGATGTGGCAAAAGAATAAAGTCAGTGTTAAGATTATCATTCTTGTCAATATCCTTTCAGTTGTATTTTGTAGACTAAATTGAGGGTGAAGGACAAGGAAAGGTTGGAAGGCATAATAAGTACAGGCATTCTTTTTTGGCGCAAGATAATTCAAGCCCAACCAGGACAAGATTTTCACCTTAAAAAGAAATTTTTCTGAGAATAATCTCCTTAGGCAAAGATAACCCAACAAATGATACCAAAAAGCGTTTTACGTTACATGGGAGTGGAGGTATAGCTGAAGAAAAATGAAAGTCTTTTCTCTGAAATGGTCTTGGTATTTTTACTCCTTACAAGCCATTTGAGTGCCCAGATGTGTGTTTGTTTTCTTTATCTTTTTATTGATAGCAATATCAATAAAAATTAAACTCAGAACTTCTATGGAAGGTGTTTTTGTTGAGTTATGAAAGGTACAACCTCTCCTAATCTTCTGACAGCTCCTAGATAGAGGCTTCTAAAATGAAGTATTTTGAATACATACAAAATGTTTAATTGGTTTTGTGTTAGTGTTTACTTTTATAATAAAAGAATACTATTTGTCGATTCTTGTTCAAAGAGGAAACAACTAGTTGAAGTTTTTGCCCTCCATCTTTTGAAAATGAATTTCAAAAATTATTCAACCTCTAATCACATTTGTTAAAATTGATCAAACCAACTTGTCTGCTGGCTCAATTTTCCATATATCTTTTACTTCCACAGTATGACTTTTAAAAACGCTGAAGCGTGTTTTTACTGTGAACTGTTCTACAGGAAGGAATTATCAATTGTAGCAAGTGATACAGGGAATGCTAGGGTATGACTCTTCCAGTATTTCCTGAGACTTCCTTTTATCCATCCTCATTTAATACCATGACACTTTCTCAGCATGGACGCTGCAGACAGAGGTGGCTACATTTTCAACCTCTATTCCAGATTCACACCCTGAAGGGAAAAGAAATGCTGTACAAATGGGTTGAACCTCAGGGTTCGCTCTGAGAGAGCGAAAGTTTACATTTGTCAGAGCAAAATGAAGAAGCATGGTAGAAGGCGAGTGCTGGGTGCTCAGAGTTAAGCGCCACCGCCCCCAGTCTAATGGGTAATAGAGTCATTAATTCTGCTGATTAACTTGGCCTTGGGGTTCATGGAAATGACATCCACCTCTTTTTTTTTTTTTTTTTTTAAGCTCAAACTGTGGAACGAGGGAACATAAAAAAACAAGCTAATTAGAGAGAAATCAGGAGAAAAGCAGAGAGAAAAGAAAGACAGTTTGAGCATTAATGAGACTTGTTTGGGGAGAGAATGTGACAGGCTCTTCAAAAGCATTATTGTCAAATGTGTCACCATTTCATAGATGGCGAGAGCTACCTTTGAGCTTCATGCTGATAGTTAATGATTTGAAACTATAAAAAGATTGAAAAGGTAAAAGGGAAAATGTCAGACTCAACTGGATTTTAATGAGCTTTCTTTTTTTCTTTTTCTTTTCTTTTTCCCCCAAGGAAAACAGCCTGAAAAGTAGAGAAAGTTTGTGTTCTTTCTATCCCTCACTCTCTGGATTCCCATTTCTTTCTTGGATACAGTTGGCAAAAGAACAGTGGGATAGGGATTATCAAAGGTCTACACTCAAAGATCTGGGATGTTTTACTTTTCTGAGAAGATGGTTGGCGGTGAGGGCAGTGCAGGGGTTTGAATGACAACAATAAGGAGAGATTGATGGAGGAGACAGCAATAGTGCTTGTTTGTTTTTTGGGGACATGCTGAGCAGAAGCTGTCTTCATACTGTGAAATGTAACAAAGAAATCCAAAGTGATTACGCGGGTTCATTTGTCAGTATCACTGCTCCAGCTATCGCTGTGTGCAACAATGGGATGACAAGGCATTTATTGCTGATGGTTGGTTATTAGTCGCATTATAGGAAACATTAGAGCAGAGTAGGATACATAGACCAGGGAGACAATAGCTTTCTGGGCTCTGAACTCAGCAGGGTAGCCTTGTCATTAAATTTGGTAGTGCCAATTTAATTTAAAAAAAAAAATAAACTGGAAAGAAACTTTGAAAATGAATTCTGTAACCCCATTTTTACCTTAATAGGAACTGTCAGGATTTCACTCCCTGGGCTCTCAGTTATGTGTTAGTAGGCTGAGCACATAGAGAAGGCTCACATATTTTCAAAAGACTTGAATGCTAGTGGGAAAATCAGAACCAAATTTCAGTTCTTTTGAGGTGATTTTCTTGTGGTCCTTGAAACATTAAATTCTGATTATGGTATAGTACCCAGGAACAAATTACTAAGCAGGTACCAGGGTCAAACCAGTTGCCTTACTAATGAGTTTCTGATGAATTCCTTTCTGAAATGAGACACCTAAGTTGCTGATTTGAAAGTGATAGGCCAACTAGCTCATTGCATAGCAGAGAGGCTGCATGTAGAAGAGGCACCTGAAATCTTTTTTGTTCTTTCAGAGTTCATCATCCAGCACCCACTGATGCAAATAGCTCTGAACTCACTGTGTGCATGAATCTACTTGCTATGTCCACGTATGTATTTTTTTGGCCACTTACCTGTAGAAAGATTATAAACAGAATAGAGGTTAAAAAAAAAAAGAACAGAGATGAAAACTAACTGAAGATCTTAAGGGCCCAGAGGATTAAAACAAATTAAAAAGCTCTACACAGCAAAGGAAACCATCAATAGAAGGAAGTGACAACCTACTGAATGGGAGAAGGTAATTTGCAAATGACATATCCAACAAAGGGTTTGTATCCAAAATATATAAAGAGCTTATACAACTCAACACCAAATACCCAAATAATCCAATTAAAAAATGGGCAGTAGACATGAACAGGCATTTCTCCAAAGAAGACAGCCAGATGGCCAACAGACACATGAAAAGATGCTCAACATTACTCATCATCAGGGAAATGCCAATCAAAACCACAATGAGCTATCACCTCACACCTGTCAGAATGGCCAAAATAAACACAAAAAACCAGTGTTGGTAAGGATGTGGAGAAAAAGGAAGCCTCTTGCCCTGTTGGTGGGAATACAAACTGGTAGAGCCACTCTGGAAAACCGAATGAAGATTCCTCAAAAAATTTAGAAATTGAAGTACACTATAATCCAGTAATCACACTACTGGGTATTTACCCAAAGAATGCAAAAACACTAATTCAAAATATATAGGCACCCCTATGTTTATCACAGCATTATTTACAATAGCCAACTTATGGAAGCGGCCCAACTAGCCATTTATAGATGAATGGATAAAGATGTGGTATATATACACAATGGAATATTACTCAGTCCTAAA
Organism: Phoca vitulina; assembly: GCF_004348235.1. Lineage (NCBI taxonomy): Eukaryota > Metazoa > Chordata > Mammalia > Carnivora > Phocidae > Phoca > Phoca vitulina. Next base: position 18,323,182 of record NW_022589734.1, read on the forward strand.
AAAGAATGAAATCTTGCCATTTGCAATAACATGGATGGATCTAGAGGGTTATAATGCTAAGTGAAATAAGAGAACGAAAAATACCAGATGATTTTGCTTTAATGTGGAATTTAAGAAGCAAAACAGATGAACAAAGCAAAAAAGACAAACCAAGAAACAGACTTTTAACTATAGAGAACAAACTGGTGGTTATCGGAGGGGAGATGGGTGGGGGGGATGGATGAAACAGGTGATGGGGATTAAGAATGCACTTATGATGAGCACTGAGTAATGTATAGAATTGTTGATTCACTATACTGTACAACTGAATCTAATATAATAATGTGTATTAACTATACTGGAATTAAAATAAAAAACAATTCTGAGACCAATCCAAATAGTAAAAACTAAGAGAATTCTGCCCTCGGGTAAATGGAGGCCTAGAGGTTTAAATAAACTTGACCACGGTTGTAGTCATTATCTGACTTAAGACTAAAAGCCTAGATATAGCTTAGATATATATTTCAGAACCTCTCTGATTACTGCTCAAGGCAACTAGGTATACACTTATTAGTTTTAAGTGGCTTTCCTCCATGCTATTGTGGATCATTTAAACAAATTATCTGCAATGGCCAGCAAGATGGAGGCCCCTCAGGCCTCTCCTTTGGTGCTGGGCATGAAGAAAGTTCTCTGTGAAGCATGGACGATATCGTTACAAAGTTTATTGGAGAAAATATGGGTTTGTTCCAGCTGGAATGGGTGTTGTTTCTTTGGGATTGCCATTTCCCTGAGGGCTCAGTTAGGAATTTCCTTTTTAAGAAGCCTTTCCTGATTCCTAAGAGCTGTGTTAAGTATCTCTCCTTTTCATTGCACTGAGCACATTTTATTTAAAATAAGTCATTCGCATGGCTGCTCTTTTCTATTTGAGGATAAAATAGTAAAAGATATAAGTACAAAACTTAAATGGTTGATTTTGTCAGGGAAATTTGATTTAGAGAAATCCAAATAAAATAGAAAAAAGAAATCTATCATATTTTGCTTATATTTTTAAAAAAATTTAGAGCGAGAAAGCATGAGCTGGGGGAGGGGCAGAGGAAGAGCAAGAGAGAGAATCCCGAGCAGACTCCCTGCTGAGCACAGAGCCCGATGTGGGGCTCAATCCCAGGACCCTGAGATCGTGACCTGAGCTGAAATCAAGAGTCAGACGCTTAACCGACTGAGCCACCCAGGTGCTCCTGTTCTTTATGTTTTTAAGCTTCCTCCTCTCTTCTCTGGTCTTATTCAGAGAGTCTTAGAGACTGTATACATGTTCCCTGCACCCTCTCCCCTACCAGCCATTCATTTTTAAGAGACCTCTAAGTTACCAAACAATGTATTTGTAGGGACAAAATTCAATCAGTATTTTGTTTTTCATCACCATGTTATCAAATATTTTGAGAATATTTGTTGGGAAGAGAAAATAGGTGATTTCAGCAGCAATCAAGATTGGTTCCTCCAGGGAAGGAAAGATGGAGGCCAACACATTGCTTCCTTTTTGAGTTCTTTCATGGGGTTTTAAATAAGTTCTTGCTTTTGCTGAGTGACTTTAGTGGTGTAAGCTACAACTCCCTTCATGTATAGTTCCATTAAATTGTTCACAGCAATCAATCCTGGTAAGCTAGGCAGGACAGGGTCTTTAATTCCTGTCGTACAGATCAGCAAACTGAGGTCCCCAGAGTATCTTGTCCAAGGGCAGGCGAGCAGGCAGGCAGCTGCTGAGGAGTGGGGCTGATACTCAACTCTTAGTCTTCCTAAGGACTTCCAGGACTGGCTGCTATTGCAATCCAGACACCAAAATGAGCTCTCCAATTTGCCATAAGTTTACTAAATATTATGGTAGTATTATTGCACCAGGAACTGCTCAGAAAACCATACTACATAAATGAATGTCAAACCATTTTTTAATGGCTCTTCCTAAAGGTAGACAAGCTCTTTCCTCTAGAGCTGTGCAGGTGCTAAAGGCACATGCATAACAGAAATGACACTTGGTTTAGGGGGAACTCAATATGGCTGGATATAAAGCTGCATATGGTTTCAGTTCAAAGACTAACAGGAAAAATATTTTCTGAAAGTAGTTATAAAAGAAGAATACCATCTTGACCATCCTAAACGGAGTGTCTTAGCACAAGGGCTAAGCCAACTGCCCAGTGTATGTGTGAGTATGAGTGTACGTGTGTTTTTGTGGGCATATAAGGTCTGCCAAATTGTTGCCAGTGGTGCTAAGTACAAGAGTTACTGAGCAGTCACAGCGAGAGTTCCAGGGTTCTGCAGCTGGAAATGGTGCAGGTGCAGCTCTCTGGTCGCTGGCCCGCATTATTTTGCAATACTGCTGGCAGTAACCACTTTTAAATAGAAACATGATTGCACTTTATTTTAATATTTCTCCTTTCTATTTTTTACCCCTACTGTAAATCAGTCCTGTTCTGAGCACGAAGTCCTTGCCAAGGTTTCGGGTAACAGATTAAGCCCACTGGGCTGAGCCTGTTTTCAGTGCTTGGAAACACACTGAGTAAGTTCCCCACCGTTGGTAGAGCCCACATGACTGAGTGAGAACATATTAGGCACAGAAAACAAACTTTTCTTAGGCTTTTGTGGCATTTGGAGATGAACTGTTTCACAATTCCCAAAACCATGGGAGGGAGCAGACATATGTTCACTATGAGCAAATTAAGAACGGCCCCCTCTTCTGGTTTGCTCTCTTACCCTGTAGGTTCTGGGAGGATTCTATGCTACACAAAGTCCTCGGGAATCAAATAGGTCAGTCTTCAGAAGAATAATTGACGTAGCTTACCACTTAGGTAAAGCTTACTCTGTGACAGGTCATTCTGCTAAAGACTTTGCATATCTTGATTCATTTAATCTTCAACTCTATAGGGAAGGTACTGTTCTTTGTGTGTGTGTGTATACACACTTAGTTTTATTGTAACGGCAACTTGCACACTTTTTTTTTAAGATTTATTTATTTGACAGAGAGAGACACAGCGAGAGAGGGAACACAAGCAGGGGGAGTGGGAGAGGGAGAAGCAGGCTTCCCGTGGAGCAGAGAGCCCGATGCGGGGCTCGATCCCAGGACTCCAGAATCGTGACCTGAGCCGAAGCAAAGGCTTAACGACTGAGCCACCCAGGCGCCCCAACTTGTACACTTTTAATATTTAAAACAGCATCTTTCCTTTCCAGGGAAACCAAAAAAATTTAAAAATAGGAACAAAATTATAATAGAGGATGTCCATTCCACATAAGATCCCACAGGTTCTGTGGATTCTGCCATGGAGTGGCAGGGCTCAGATCATCATTCAGAGAGAGTTTTATTTTAAAAGTGTCATCTTAAACTGCAAGGATGGCCATTGAACTTCACAAATATGCCAAAATAGAAGCCATACCCACTTAATCCACCCAAACATCCCAAACCCACCCTTTGCTGACCTTCTATAACCCCATTTTTAAAAAGGTTTTTTTTTTTTTTTTTTTTTTTTTTTTTAAACGAGAAGGTAGGCAGGTACATTTTGGTAAATGCTAACTGTACATATTCATATAAAGACACAGTGTAATCTCTCCACACAGAGAAAGGAAAACCAGAATTCTATGCACTGCTACACAGGGACCTCACACTCTACAGCTTCTAGTGGACCTAGGGAGCAAAACCTTTTCCTTTTTTCCCCACAGAGCGTGGTGGTGTTGATTCCATAAAGTTTTTGTTGAGACAGGAAGAGATAAAAATTAATTTGGAACAGAAAGGGCTAGAAATTCTTTTTCCGTTGTATTCTGCTCAAGGTATTTTCCCTGAAATAAGTTGAGAATGATGTATAAAGGGAGAGAAAAGAGACTTCAAAAAACAGGGCAAATAAGCAGAAGAGGAAGAAAAAGAAAAGACAGCAACTTACTCCCAAGGACTGGAGAAAATTAAAAAAGGAAGGTTGGAATCTATCAGTGTTCCATTACTCATCCTCTGTTTCCTCCTCCTCTCCTTCCCCCCCCCCATCATCATCATCTTCACCTTCCTTCCTCATCTCCTCCTTCATCAGTATCTTCCCATCCTTATTCTTATAGGATTTTTCACATGGGAAAACTGAGGTACCAAGAAGTTACGTAATTTGTCCAAGGACACATAGTAAGTGGAGCAGCGGGGATTTGAACACCGAGAATCTAATGGTAGATCTTTGTTCTTAACCACTTGGCTATACACATTCCATTTTGGAAGCTTGAGGCTACATTTCATACCAAACCAAGATCAGCTGCCTGCCCCCTCTCTTCATGCCCTATTTGGGTGCACATCTGTCTCCCCACTTGGACTTTGAGCTGCTTAAGTGTAAGGAAGAGTTTTTTATTTTTTATTTTTATTTTATTTTTAATTTTTTTATTGTTATGTTAATCCCCATACATTACATCATTAGTTTTAGATATAGTGTTCCATGATTCATTGTTTGTGCATAACACCCAGTGCTCCATGCAGAACGTGCCCTCCTCAATACCCATCACCAGGCTAACCCATTCTCCCACCACCCTCCCCTCTAGAACCCTCAGTTTGTTTTTCAGAGTCCATCGTCTCTCATGGTTCTTCTCCCCCTCCGATTTCCCCCCCTAAGGAAGAGTTTTTTAATCTCAATATCTCTCCTTGCCATTTAAAACTGGACTTTTCTATAGTAAGTATTTCATAAGACACACAAAGCAGACATTTCAAGGGTTTGAGAAGATCATGCACCAAAATGTTCGATAATACGGTAGAAGACCAAAATAATGAGATTTCTTTTAAAGGCTTAAAATGCAGTAAATTCAGCATAAAGAGAATTATCCAGTGTGTCAATTTGTAACATTTTCCCACAGGACCAGGGCTCATGTAAAGTTTCTTGCCTGGTCTTAGACTTAATTGAAGTCTCCATTCTTTGTAAGACAAATACAAGCACATTGTTTCTATGCAGGAGGAAGCATCCTTAGCAATTTTCCTTGGTGTTGGACAAGAGAATCCTTGTTTTTTGTTCTTGTTTTTGTTTTAATTATTTATTTAAATTCAGTTAATTAACATATAGTGTATTTGTTCAGAGGTAGAGGTCAGTGATTTCTCAGTCTTATATAACACCCAGGGCTCATTCCATCACATAGCCTCCTTAATGCCCATCACCCTGTTACCTCATCCCCTGACCCTCTCCCCTCCAGCAACCCTCAGTTTGTTTCGTACTAAAGAGTCTCTTATGGTTTGTCTCCGTCTCTGATTTCATCATTTTATTTTTTCTTCTCTTCCCCTATGATCGTATGTTTTGTTTCTTAAATTCCACATATGAGTGAGATCATATGATAATTGTCTTTCTCTGATTGACTAATTCCACTTAGCATAATGCCCTCTAGTTCCATCCACATCATTGCAAATGGCAAGATTTCATTTTTTGATGGCTGAGTAGTATTCCATTGTGTGTGTGTGTGTGTGTGTGTGTGTGTGTGTGTGTGTGTATACCACAACTTCTTCATTCATCTGTTGATCAATCCTTGTTTTTGAAATAATCCCTATCCTCAGCTAGTTCTTTAGGTGTGTGGCTTTGCCCTATAACTACATCTTTACTTAGTTTTTTAGAACACTTATTATAAGCCCAGGCAACCCATCACTGACAGGATATTTAACATAACAGTTCTTGCTCCTGGACACTGTTTTCCTATTGACTGTAGCTCTTTGGTCCTATGAGGAGGTCATCAGGCTTGCCTTTTGCTTGTAAGCCATTTGAGATGCCAAACTTTGTTTAAAGCCCGTTTCTGTCATCTTTGCATAAAGTTTTATAATTGTAAAGTACTCGTCTAAAAAGTAAAGGTTAAACATGGAAAGTTTTCCTTAAGAATGTAGAAGCAAAGCAGTGAATCAGGAGTTAAAAATTAGTGATTTTAGGGGCTCCTTGGATGGCTCAGTCGGTTGGGCGTCTGCCTTCAGCTCGGGTCATGATCCCAGGGTCCTGGGATCGAGCCCCACGTCGGGCTCCCTGCTGAGCAGGGAGCCTATTTCTCCCTCTCTCTCTGCTGCTCCCCTGGTGGGTGCTCTCTCTCTGTGTCAAATAAATGAATAAAATCTTTAAAAAAATTAGTGATTTTAGTCCCACATTTTCCAGTGATTATGTGACTGAGTGACCCTGAAGAGATCAAAATGATATGTTTCCTTAATAAAAGGAGAGAGTGGAATTAGAGAATATCTTTTCAATTTTCTTTTAATCTAGTCTCCAGATGATAAGGAGACCCTCTTCCCTGCACCTGCATCACCACCACTTTCCATCAGATCTTAAATGAAACTAGATCAGAAAATGAAACTTTGGTCTCCTTTTATAAGTGAAGAATGAAAGCCTTGCAAGCTGAATGTTTTGATGAAACTTTCAGGAAGGAGTTTCACATGTGCAAATTTGCCATTTGGATTTTGGATTTTAGAGCACGGGAAGTTGACCTAAGAATTAGAAGTTATTAGAAGGTTTCTTCCTGGGGCACCTGGATGGCTTAGTCAGTTAAGCTTTTGACTCTTGGTTTCGGCTCAGGCTGTGATCTCAGGGTCATGAGATCAAGCTCACATTGGGCTCCACACTCAGCAGGGAGTCTGCTAGAGATTCTCTCTCCCTCTTCATCTGCCCCTCCTGCTCTCTCTCTAGCTCTCAAATCTTAAAAAGGTTTCTTCCTCCATAGGTGACTTTTTGAATGATCTCAAGAATCCATGCTTATGGTCGCTAGGGATCCTTCTAACTCTGTTTCTTTGAAGCTGTATTAATACTACTCTCACTCTATCTTGGAAACTGACGCTGTTTACCTTCACATGTTGTTCTTCACTTGCTAATCAAAGCATGACTGTAGCCCAGCACCATGAGCATCTCCTGGGAACATGTTAGAAACTCAGACCTACCAAATCAGAAATAAAGTTTATCAAGACCTGCAGATGATTTGGGTGCATATTAATGTTTGAGATGCACAGCTTCAAATCACTGAGATTGTTGTAAGTTCCTTTCAAAATCTCAGTGTTCTGTTTAATGTGGTGCTACCTGAATCGAAGTGTATTGGTATACAGTTGACCCTTGAACAACAGTGGGGTTCGGTGTACTATCCACCCCCCACACACGATCGAAAATCTGTATATAACTTTTGAGTCCCCCAAACAACTGATAGCCTGTTTTAACCAGAAGCCACAGAATACCATAGACAGTTGATTATCACATATTTTGCATGTTATATGTATTATATACTATATTCTTACAGTAAAGTAAGCTAGAGAAGAATGCTATGAAGATCATAAGGAAGAGAAAATACATTTACAGAATTGTACTGTATTGAAAATAAATCTGCATATAAGCAGACCAGCAGAGTTCAAACCTGCATTGCTCAAATGCCAAATGTACTAGAAACTCAGATCCTTGGGTTTAATTCCACCACTAAAACAGAGTATGCGTGATAGTGGAGAGAGGTTATAGCATTATTTTCAACACATAGTAGGATGCTGATTTCTCAAGTCAGCACATGCTCTCTGCAAAATTTGGGCTCTGATGCATTAGGAATTAATTGACTCAAGCTGCACATAGAGACCTCCGAGAAGGTGGAACTGTGAAGGCCATCTGTGTGCATGAGGCCAATAACATGAGCCAATGCTTTGCAGGGAAGGTTAGAGTTGAAGAACCATTTAAAATTTATGTGGCAATTAAGAGCCATTATCACCCCTCCCCCCATGTTGTAAAACATTTGATTGTTTATCAGCTAACCTTGTAGGACATTATTACATTCCCTCTCTTGTGAACCATAGGGTGTGTTTTGACTCCTCTGCTAAATGAGGAAAGAGCAATGGAAAAGCTGCTCTTTAGCAGATGGGGTCTTTTCTTTGGTGTCCTCCTGCTTCTAGTTCCAGATTTATCTTTCTTTTGCTTTCTTATCTTTACTATGTCAGATGCTCAGTGTCTCTCGGTGCTCCTGAGCCCTGAACCTAGCTGTCCAGTGCTTGGTGTGTATTTTTTTCTCTCCTGCCCCTTATCTTCCTCCATTCCTAAAACCTGCCCTCTCTCTTCTCCCAAATTGTGTCATGATAAATGATTTGAAAGGCTTGAGGATCTCTTTTCTCTGGAATGACTAAATTTTAGCAACAGTAGCAACAAAATCCTGTCTTTCTCCAAGTAATCGTCTTTGCTGGGGTCTTTCAGACATCAGTGTGGGTGAGTGGAGGAGACAACACCATGTTATTTCAAATGCCTCTGACTCTCTTTGCCTGGGTATTACCCCTTTGTACTCAGCCTGTGGGTCCGATCTAGCCATGTAGAGGATGGGAAGCTAGCTTTGTCACAACTACACTGGAAGGCACTGGAAGTAAAAGGAACATTATGTTTATATTGAAGATGGTCGCTGGAGGACATTGGACTTGTGTCCTTGGACCATACTTTGAACACTAAGGGCATTAAGCAGAGTCAGCAGATTGGGACGCCTGGGTGGCTCAGTTGGTTAAGCGACTGCCTTCAGCTCAGGTCATGATCCCGGGGTCCTGGGATGGAGCCCTGCATCAGGCTCCCTGCTCCTTGGGGAGCCTGCTTCTCCCTCTCCCTCTGCCTGCTGCACCCCTGCTTGTGCTCTCTCTCTGTCAAATAAATAAATAAAATCTTTTTTTTAAAAAAAAGCAGAGTCAGCAGATAGACCTTGGTGGGGAAGTTGGCCTCCCAGGAAACTGGTGAATGAGGCTGAGAAGCAGTTCAGAGCCCGTGGGAATGGACTCTGTTGCTCTTCTGACCACTGCTGAGCTTGGCTTGAGGATCAGGAATGAGGTGAATGTTCATTATTTCCATTAATGACCTAGAGATGATTGGGGTATGCTTGTTTCTGTTTTCCTCTTTCATCCACAGCAGGAAAGGGGCTCTTGGATCTGACCGCATCCTACCTTGTGTGGGCAGCACATTAACATGTCCCACGCCCTTACAGGGACTCGGGGGTTCTAGAGACAGGCTGCACCTGCCTCCACTCCTTATGGCCACGTTGCCTCCAGGACCTTGGGTAGGGTGACTGGGATCTTAATCTGATCACACTGTGGAGCTGTCTTTGTGGCTTCTGCCTGCTGATCTGTGGTTCTTGGGAGAAGACAACTCTTTAGCCATGTGTGTGACAAATTTCCCAAATGTCCACAGAGTTAAAAGATAGCTGACGTTTATAGAACATTTCTACTATATTGAGTAATGTCTGAATTACTTGACATAGGCACCGTATGGTAAGTGCTGCCTTCCCCATTTGACAACTCAAGAAACAGATTGACAACCTTGCCTGGAACCAACGGGCATGGTCAGGTTGTTCTCCTCGGCTAGGTGGTTTCTGCCCTTAGTCCGTGCCCTAAACCTCTCATGCCAGTGCATGATTTAATATACCCTCTCTCTGCTGGTGTAGAATGTTTCCTTCCAATTATGCTAGTTACATTAACATATTACAACAAAAATTCTCAGTCCACATATTTCAGCTCTCTTCAGAAGCAGTCCTCCTCCGGGTCCTTACCTGCCCATCTCTGGACACTTCTGTAGGTCTGAAAAGGATCGAGAAAGTGGCCTTATGACATCAGGAACCCTCTCCTTGCTCATTTTTATAAGCAGTTACACCCTTCATTCAAGGCTAATAAAGTAAATATAGTTTATTTTAAACGGTTCATTGGGCTTGAGGACTACTTGAATATTTTTACGGGATACACTTTATAATTAACAAATTTGGAGAAAATAAAGACTGCATTTCCCAGTCAACAAATATTTGAGTTTCTACCTTTTTTTTTTTTTTTTTTTTTTTTTTTTGGTAAGACCCTGTGTTGGGAGCTGTGAGGCATGTGATACCGGTCCAAAGTTCTGTGACCAGGTGCGATGGTTAATTTTATGTGTCAACTTGACTGGGCCACAGGTGTGTCTGAGGGTGTTTCTGCATGAGATTAACATTTGAATTGGTAGGCTGAATGAAGTCAATTGCACACCCCCTAATGTAGTTGGGCCTTACTCAGTCAGTTGAAGATCTGCCTGCTTTGGACTGGGACATCAGTCTTTTCCTGTCTTTGGATTTGAATTGAAAACCGAAACACTGGTTCTTCATGGGTCTCAAGGCTGATGGCTTTTGGACTGGAACTCCACTATCAGCTTTTGGGGTCTCCAGCTTGCCAACTGCAGATCTTGGGACTTCTCAGCCTCCAGAATCATGAGCCAATAAATTGGCTGGGCAATAAATTTCTTTATATATCTCTCTGGAGAACCCTTGCTAATATGCCAGGTGATTCCAAACACACCCTTCAGACTCAGTTTTATTGGAAAATAATCGACAAACATCACTATACAAATTAAGGTGTATAGCATGTTGGTTAGATTTACATATTTTATGCAATGATTACTGCCATGGGTTTAGTTCACATCAATCATCTTTTATAGATACAACAAAAGGAAAAGAAAAATTTTCCTTGTGATGAGAATTTAGGATTTCCTCCGTTAACAACTTTGCTATATACCTCGTAACAGTGTTAATATGATCATCATGTTGTACATGATATCCCTGGTGCTTATTTGTCTTAGAACTGGAAGCTTGTACCTTTTTTTTCTTTTTAAATATTTTATTTATTTATTTTAGAGAACGAGTGCACATGAGCAGAGGGAGGAGCAGAGAGAGAGGGACAAGTAGACTCTGCACTGAGCACAGAGCCCTACACAGGGCTCGATCCCAGGACTCTGAGGTCATGATCTGAGCTGAAATCAAGAGTTGGACGCTTAACCAACTGAGCCACCCAGGCACCCCTGGAAGTTTATACCTTTTGACCACCTTCCTCCAATCCCCCTCCTCCCACCCACCACCTCTGGTAACCACAAGTCTGATTTCTTTGGTGTTTTTTTGTTTAGTTTTTCAAACACATCCCTTTCTGTGGGAAATCTCTATGCTTGGATTCTGTTTTCCAAGATAGATTAGCTAAATTCCAAATAGGTTTTGTTTAAGGAATCCTACAGAGATGAGTCATTGGATAAGTCAGACTGAGGAAAAGTACAATACCAATAATAATTGGACATACTTCAACCAGTACATTGGACAAGAACCTCTTCATGGCAATCTTTTTGTGAGAGTTGTAACATGTCTGAAAAGGGAAGACAGTATTTCCATTGTTCCCTGCACCTCAAAGGGGAGGAAGATGTTAAATGCCAAGTGCCAGGCCCCAGAGGAACAATCGCTGTTGACTAACTCATCACAGGGCCAAAATGTCTCTGGGTTGGGAAAGATGATTTCATGTGCTTCTGAGTGTGATCATGGCAGGGTTTCTCCATAAGAAACGAAGAAGGAAATGGCGTGTTTTCTTATGGGCCAGGAGGTTGATTTTTCTAATTAATGCAAGGCCCTTTGCTCCCTGAATCTTAAATCCCATTCTAATACCTTTTTTAGTTGAGTGGCATTCACGTGACATAATACTCACCATTTTTAAAGTGGACAATTGAGTGGCATTTAGTGCGTTCACAGTGTTGTGCAAACACTTCTGTCTAGTTCCAAATGCTTTCATCACCCCAGAAGGGGACCCCGAGCCTCTTAAGCAAATCCTTCTGGTTCCTCCCTCCTTCCCAAAGCCTAGAAACTCTACGGTAAATCTAATATGGTTTTAAAATAAAACTCTTTTTACAAGGAAAAACTAACAGAATAGAACACAAGTGACATAATTGAAGGAGTAAATTCACTTTATGGGTGATTTTTGGATATTTGTTGTGCATACTTGCAGAATTCTTGGGTAAAGGACTACCTATATGAATCCAGCACTTGCGAGATGGGATCTTGTGAGAATGTCTCAATAATGGCAAGCCAGGAGGGCTTTAGTGGAAGCAATTCTGGTAGGTCCTCCTAAGGACTGCCTCCACAGGGAGCAGTGCCCTTGGGGCACCTTCTTGGCCACACACTGGCCGCCAGTCAAGTCAGCATGCTGCACACAAGGTTCAGTGTGGAACCCCAGAACTTCCTAGCTGCTTGGCTTTTGGTTAGTACAGACTGAGAAAGCTGGTGGTGGGTTCTGTATGAGGACTGTTTTCTATTTCTGACAGTCTTCTCATGGTCTTTTTTCTCCTTAGCCATCAGATATCATAGCTGAGTTTTTGGTCAACGATTGGTCTCTCTCTTCTCAGTTTTAAATATTCTATTCAAAACAATCAGGAATTTACAGAAAGTCACAGGCCTTTGAATATATGTGGATGCATTTCAGCTCTATTTTCCAAGCTGAGGCAGTTGGGAATAGATGGGGGTGCCTTTTATCTGCCCTGTTTCACACCCCAAGAGTTAGGGGCAGTTTATGGTGAGGGATGATTTTCAAAGAACAAGAAGGAAGGGGTTCTTGGGAAGTGGGAAGTGCTCACTCTAGAAAACTGTTTCTTGAAGTTTAGGGAAGGGAGCAAGAGTTCTTCATGGGCCTGTGGGATGGCTATTTAAGGGGTGTGCTTTGTAACTCTTGACTCTCTTCACAGATTTATTTATTATTATTTTTAAAGATTTTATTTACTTGAGAGAGAGAGATAAAACATGAACGAGCAGGTGGGGGGTGGAGAGGGAGAAGCAGGCTCCTCGCTGAGCAGGGAGCCCAACATGGGGCTTGATCCCAGGACCCTGAGATAGTGACCTGAGCCGAAGGCAGATGCTTAACTGACTGACCCACCCAGGCACCCCTCTCTTCACATATTTATATACATGAAAATACACCCACCTCTCAGAGAAGGGATTCCTGCCTTACCGGGCTGGGCACATTATACCCTCTGCATCTCAAGAGTGTGCTTTTCACACAGAGGATTGTTAGGGGATTCTTCTCCAAATTACCAACTTCTTTCTTTTCCCATGCCTAAAACTATAAGAAATGGGATTTGAAAATGATTATAGGTATTTATAGTCAATTTCTAACCAAATGAAATCTCCTTGTAATTTCTTTTAGGGTATTTTGGTTCTGTTCTCAACAAAGAGTAAGGTAAGTGGTCCTTCTTCCTTACCAGCCATTTAGACATAAGAAGATGGAAATAATTTCCTTTGAGGTCTTTTATCAGCATAGCCTAACCAGTAAGGATGAAAACAGCATCACTTCACTCACTGAGCTGTTAAGGCCAATCAGGTGTTGGCTCACTCTTAGTGGATTGTCAGCTGTAACTTAAAAAAGTCTTCTTTCATGTATATTGATGATAATATCCCTGGTTTTTCCATGGTATAGTACAGTTTACAAAATATTGTCATATATTTCATTGGATAGCCACGGTAATCCTGAGGCAAGAAGTGTGCGTGTTTTTAAATGCGTCTTACCAACAAGGAAACAAAGAATCAGACTCCATCAGCATTACCAACACATCCAGGGCTAGAAGGACACAAGCTTTCGGAGGCTTTTTGTTTGTTTGTTTGTTTGTTTTTGTATCATAAATCCATTTTGGGAAACTCTAGTCCAAGTTAGATCCCCCCAACTTGTGCATTTAATTTTCTGGAAGTAAATGAAATTTTACTAGGTTTTAATGACAATCATTTTGCAAGGAGATGATATCAAGAAAACCAGGTCTCTGTCTCTACTCTTCTTTCTCATGCTATTTCCCAAGATTATAAGATCGCAACAAAGGTAGTGTCCTACTTCTAGGAGTCCTTTCCTTTCCTTTTTTTCTTTTTTTTTTTTTAAAATCTGGGCACCTGAATTTATTTAAATTCCTGATGTACTCATTTTAATTTCCCCCCTCCTTTCATGTTTTGATTTTTGCCCATCCAGATTTGTTCCTGACGTTATTTTTTATGTTTTAATTTTTTTGTTCCCGAGTTTAAAGGTAAAATCTGTGCTAAAGGAACCAGCCATGATGCACCTCTTTCCAAATGCCTGTGTACCTGCAGTTTCACTTTTCTCTCCTTTTCCCCTTCATTCCCATCCTTGACTTGCTTCCACCATCACATTCATGGCTTTTCACACACTCGTGTACCTTCTTCCCATTCAGTGTCTAGTTATAACACCTACCTGCATTCAAATGTGACAACATACAAGATATGTTATGATAAATCATTTACACAGGAAAAAGACACAGCTTTAAGGATTTCAGGGTCATTAGATCGCACATTTCTGTTATTAGATGAAACACAAGATGGAGTGTTTTAAGTCTCATTTTAAAAATCGCTTGATGTAATTTGGAAAAAATGGAACATGAAAGTCATCTAACATGTTTAGAAGGTCATTTGTGGGAAAAACATTCACTGGATTTGGAGGCTGAAGATAGATATGAGAGAACAAAAGGATATAATTTCAGGCATTTGGATTTAAACTTTGGATTCTAAATTTGGGGTGAAACTGAAGGCTTTCAGGTTTGTTTTGGCTCTAGAAAGGCTCAGTTTTGCAGAGTCATTATTATTATTATTATTATTATTATCTGCCCCTCACTTCTACATCCCTTACGAGGAGAAGAGTGGAGAATTTTGGTATGTTCTTACCTGGGCTGCCAAATAATTTAGGGAAAAACATAAATTCCTCAGAAAACAATTAATGCATTTGCGTTAAGGGAGGATATTTGGCATGAGTCCCTACGAAAAATTGAGGACACTAAACTTTCCATAGATAAATGTCTGCTACCAACAGTCAAGACTTGTGGTTACATAAAACACCTCAACTAAGTTCTTATGTGGAATATTGCATTCCTTTTCAATTAGCCCATGTAGTTTCTTATTGTTTTGTTTAATGTGGCTGGCAAGTGGTAGAGAGGTCTTAAAATCAAACTATACACCATTTGAAAATTATTTTCTATTATAAATCTGCTTTATGACACATATACTTTACCACGTAGGTGTGGTTTGACCAGCTTAAATGCTTCACATATTCCCTAGAGTATTCAGAGCAAATGTTGAGACAGGGCTCCCATCTGTGTCCTTTTTCAGAGGTAAGGAAGGGACTGCATGCTGACACAGGAATGGATTTAATTCTCTGAAATACTTGTACCACGCATCTCTACCCAGAGCTTACAATGGACTTGACATCTCTGTTAAAGAAAGGAAGTCAAAATGTAACAAACTGAAAACAAATGATAATGGCAAAGAATGATACTCGTGAAGAAAACGAAGCTCTATTTTGACTTCTTATAAAAAAACTGTTCTCCTGAAACAAATCTGGAGAAGATGTGTGATAGCATCCTTGAAGGTTTGGTGGCTGTCCCTGCGTCCCTTGTCCCAGGTCAAGAGTGCAGGCTCTTGGAAGACCCGGAGTAAGGAGGATGGTGCAGACAGCCCTGTGACCACCAAACAGCCTTGATATTAGGGTGTATAGTGTGTACTCCGACTTTTGCTTAATATGTTTTTTTTTTGTCTCAGGATTCTCCCCCCCCCGAGGAGAAAAGTCAAAATGCCACAGCCATGTAAACATAGGAAAAAAGCACACGTTAAATAAAACCCCTCATTCTGGGGAACATCTTGACCAGCTCCCAAGCCCCTGCTTCTCCATGATTCTGTGCATGATTCAAGTTTCCTCCAGCCTTCTCTGTCCCTCACCCCTGCCTCCGCCTGCGCCCCAAGCCCTTCCCCAGAACGTGGCAGAGCAGGGTCCTGCAGGACGTCCTCATTCCACCTGGAACGTGAGCAGATGTGCTTCACATCCTCTCTCTGCTCCCTCTGTCCCGCTCTTGCCCCAGATCTGTGCTCACAGGAGCTCACAGGCGGTTTGGTCTGCAAGCTGTCTGCTCCCTCGCCCTTTATCACAGGGACTCCTGCACTGCTCCTTCCAAGCGATGCTTGGAAGCCAGGTCGCTGGAGTGTGCAGTAAGTTGAATTGCCACTGTTTCCTGCTGTTCGTGTGATAGATAGTACCATAAAATGGATGTGATGTGGTTATTAGGCTGTGATTCGGTTCATACTGAGCTGTATTGATTGGTGTTGGTTCAGTGCTTGCTACGCATTTTATCAATTGACCTTCCAGATTATATCCTGCCGTTCCTTCTTTTACCTCTAATTCTACTTTATCTCCAGTTTTGCGGCTCCTAATTTTCTTTTGCTTGATTTCTCCCAGTATTTCTTTAGTTTTCTATTACCCAGAAAGGCTTTTTCTAATGAAACCATATTTTCCCTCCTCGCCATGCTTATTTACTTATTTATTTATTTAGCCGGGTTGGCCTCCGTTATTCTGGCCTATCGCTTTTGTCCTTTGAGTGTCCAACTTCTAAAATATCTCTGACCGCACACAGAAGAACTTTTCCAGAACTTTCCAGTCTCTGACTGTCGGAGCTGCAGCAGAGAAGGATTTGCTTGCTTCGATCTGTAACTGAGAACAACAGGGCACACAAGGAAGGAAGGGCCCCGAGTTCTAGTTTTCATTATTCTCCGTAACAAACGTTTGGAGTTCTTCTCGAAGTGATGCTTTCTGCTTTTGAAGTTCTTTCTTTCCTCTCTCTCTCTCTCTTTTGTTTTTATTTGCCTAGTGAATATTCTGGCATGTTCTTTTCCTTCAAATGTTTACATAAAAACATTAGATAATTAAAGATGGATGTGGAAAGTAGGAACTTTGGCTGCAGAGGAGGGGACCGGGGGTGAACAAGAGGGGATGGGTAGAGGACGGAAGGTGGAAAAGGAGGGAAAATGTCAAGAAAAGAAGAAAAAAGGCAAAGCTATTTGTGGAGGTGGGGTGCAGAGACACACGTGCTTCCTGTGTAGGAGGTTGACGGGTTTGTTTTAGGAATGGTGACACAGAGACAGAGAGAAGGTAAGAGGCCAGTGCGCAGGGGATGAGGGGACGGCCTGGCAATGTTGGAAAAGTTAGACGAACCTATTTGTATAGATTGCAAACCTGTCAGGGAACGTAAATGTTTAATAAACTGCCGAGCACCTTGTCAACTACCCTATCATTAATAATTATAGACATTCTTGTAAAAAATCACAGAAAAATCTGTGTACTTTGAGCAGCAATGTTGTGACACTGAAATACCTTTGATCAGCAATTTCCCAAGGGTTTGGTTCTTACGTGCATTGCTTTTATTTCCCACAGAAGCAGGAGTGAAATAAAATTTATAACCGTTTGTTTCCTCTAATATGAAGCAGACGTTGTTTGGCTATTTTGTGTGAAAGGACCTGATATTTTTAATGGCTGTTTTTGTGTCCTAAGAATCACTTTGGTTGTGCAAAGTAATTAGCATCTGAATGCTTTTTATTAGTGCAACTGTATCTTTGGAAGTCCCTTATCTGCTTATCTGAAATTAATTTCTGAGTCAAAATTGCTGAGAACCAACCTCAACAGAATGGGTGAGGAGTGCATGCCATGCAGCTGAAGGGTGTTTTCTTCCTAAGGAAGCACCTTTTAAGACACACTCATCTACGAACAAGGCCGTGTGTCCTGTGTCTCTAGCACAATTCCGTACGTGCACAGAGCTTCATTTTTTTTCCAATGATCATTCCAACTCCATGTGTAAAAACATATATAACTTTATATTCTTTCATGATTCCCTGTGAAGTGGTTAAGAGTCCCTATCTTATTGAGAGATCTTTAACTTCCTGTCTCTCTGAGGATTTCATGTCAAGGGACCCAGATGGGGAGCTGGGACACCATTGGATGGAGGTATTTTCTAGGGTTTTTTTTTGGGAGTTAGGAGAATCATTGGGCTCTGCAGGTCCAGAACACCTTCTCAGTGCTCTCCTGCTGGGGACAGCTGTGGTTAGAGGTCTGCTGTAAGGGACTTTCTTGACCTGGGCCCTTGACCAGCCACTTATTTGGTACTTTCCTTTCATTCCATGGGCCTGGAGGTCATGATTCATTCTCTCTACCTCCTTCTTCCAGTTAACACCTCATGAAAAGAATGGGGTGGCACCAACTTTTTCCTGTTTGCTTACAACTGCGCTCAGCTATTGTATACTTTTGTCAATTTGAAGAACTTTTTCATGCCTTTTAAATCATTCCCTTTTAGTATTGGCCCTAATGACAAAAATAACCTCTTTTTGCCTTTGGAACTGCAGGCAAACAATCTTTCCTAACCTGTGGGTACAGATGCAAGATTGTTTTTTTTCCCCAGTTCACTGAGCTATAATTGATATGTAACATATGAGTCCAATGTGTACAACATAAT
Organism: Phoca vitulina; assembly: GCF_004348235.1. Classification (NCBI taxonomy): domain Eukaryota; kingdom Metazoa; phylum Chordata; class Mammalia; order Carnivora; family Phocidae; genus Phoca; species Phoca vitulina. Next base: position 18,341,202 of record NW_022589734.1, read on the forward strand.
GATTTGATCTATGTATTTATTGCAAATTTCATATTGTTGAACTTGACAGTTTGTCATTAGATCTGGTTATGGAGAGCTGAGGCTTAGTAAAAAAATAGTTCGGGGGCATCGAGGCTGTGCCCCCTCATGCAAAAGTCCCCTGAAAGGACCAGATCATAGAAAAGCTGCACCTTGAGAAGGTACCTATGGATTTACCAAAACACTCAGTGAGGAACTTCGGACTTCAGAGAATGGCTTGTTTTCACTCAGTCTGGGAGGAGGGGGTTTGGGGAGTAGGCCATTGAGGAAGGTTAGAGGATATTCATTAATGAGGACCGCCAGGTTTTTCCTTTCTTAAACTCCCACTCCACATTCAACAATGAGAATCAACTCTGCTCAATAGCATGTGGGTGGTAGCTCAACAGTTACCTCCTTTGTTCAAAGTTCTCTGAGGATGTGCAGGCAAACTGAACATCCTTCTGATGGCCACTTTCCACTCATTTTAATCACAAGAAAGTTGATCTTGCTGGGAATTCTGGAACTAGACCACCATGTGGGTTCTTTCTTGCCTTTATAACCAAAGTCCTCAGGTGAATGTGTGAGCAGGAGACTAAGAAATGTTGTGAAGACCAGGGGGGCTATGTTCTCAAACTGTGGCTTCTTTCACTTACATTTTCTTGTTGGGCACTGTGGTGATTAAAATTAAATTTGCTCAGAGTTATTTTGCGGCAAGGGGAGAATGCTAGTGGAAGTCTGACTATTGCTTGCTTTATAGTTGGTCCCATATTCCAAGATATTAGAATCCTTGGAAGAATAATAGTTAAGAGGCAAATAAAAGAGATTTATATTTTCTTTTGGTAGTATTGGTATTACATTGCTATTTTTCTTTTACTTCAAAATTGTGTATTTTTAAATAAGTGATAACATGATTGCTGGTTAATGCATTTTGATTGCTGAGATAAATATTCCTTATAATGTGATGGGAGGACTGTTACTTACTCCAAATATGATATCACAACACTGAAATGATGAGCGGGAATCCATACTAAGGAAGCTGGCACATGCAATTCTAGAAAGAAAGGACACAGATAATAGGCTGAATTCTGTTCAAACCTACATTCTGAGACTTTAGGCCAGAACCATCTTTAGTAGATATGAGGTGGAGTCAATAGTAGGATTCAGTATCTTTTCTTGAAATGACTGTATTTTGGCCTTGTATATGACGTCCTTCTTGTTGGTAGCTGAAAATTATGTTTACAAGCTAAGTTCACTCCATGCCATGGCTCAAACACATTGATAAAGAGCATCTTAATTGTTTAAAAACTACAGTGTTTTCCAAGGAGTTGTGGTAGAGTTTCTTAGGCTTCTCTCTAAGAAAAATCTGACAGTGCTTCTCACACTGCTTTTGACTTTTAAATTTTAAAGTAATTATAACATCAAGTATTGTGATAGTCAATTTTATGTGTAACTTGGCTGGGCCATTGTGCCCAGATTTTTGGCAAACATTATTCTAGATGTTTCTATGAAGAAGTTTTTGGATGAGATCAACATTTAAATTGGTGGACTTTGAGTGAGGGGGATTACCCTCTGTAATGTGGGCGGGCCTCATGCAATCAGTTGAAGGCATTAATAGAAGTAAGACTGAGGGGTGCCTGGCTGGCTCAATTGATAGAACATGTGCCTCTTGATCTCAGGGTCATGAGTTTAAGCCCCATGTTGGGCATGACGTCTATTTAAAAAAAGAAAAAAAAAAAGGAAAAAATAGAACAGAAGTAAGACTGAACTCCAACCAATCCTGCCAGCAGATTGCCTTTGGTTTCAGATTGCAACTCTTTTTTTTTTTTTTTTTAATTTTATTATGTTATGTTGGTCACCATACAATACGTCATTGGTTTTTGATGTGGTGATCCACGATCCATTGTTTTCGTATAACACCCAGTGCTCCATGCAGTATGTGCCCTTCTTAATACCCATCACCGGGCTAACCAATCCTCCCTCCCCCCTCCCCTCTAAAACCCTGTTTGTTTCTCAGAGTCCATAGTCTCTCATGGTTCATCTCTCCCTCCAATTCCCCCTGCCCATTTTTCCCTTCCTTCTCCTAATGTCCTCCATGCTATTCCTTATGTTCCACAAATAAGTGAAACCATACGATAATTGACTTTCTCTGCTTGACTTATTTCACTTAGCATAATCTCCTCCATCCATGTTGATGTAAAAGTTGGGTATTCATCCTTTCTAATGGCTGAGTAATATTTCATTGCAGATATGGACCACATCTTCTTTATCCATTCATCAGTTGAAGGGCATCTCGGCTCTTTCCACAGTTTGGCTATTGCGGACATTGCTGCTATGAACATTGGGATGCATATGGCTCTTCTTTTCACTACATCTGTGTCTTTGGGGTAAATACCCGGTAGTGCAATTGCTGGGTCATAGGGTAGCTCTATTTTTAAATTTTTGAGGAACCTCCACACTGTTTTCCAAAGTGGCTGTACCAACTTGCATTCCCACCAACAGTGTAAGAGGGTTCCCCTTTCTCCACAACCTCTCTCACATTTGTTGTTTCTTTCCCTGTCCATTTTTGCCATTCTAACTGGTGTAAGGTGGTATCTCAATGTGGTTTTGATTTGGATTTTCCTGATGGCTAATGATGATGAACATTTTTTCATGTGTCTGTTAGCCATTTGTATGTCTTCTTCAGAGAAGTGTCTTTTCATATCTCCTGCCCACTTTTTGACTTGATTATTTGTTTTTTGGGTGTTGAGTTTGAGAAGTTCTTTATCGATCTTGGATACCAGCCCTTTATCTGTAGTGTCATTTGCAAATATCTTCTCCCATTCTGTGGGTTGCCTCTTTGTTTTGTTGACTGTTTCCTTTGCTGTGCAGAAGCTTTTTATCTTGATGAAGTCTCAAAAGTTCATTTTTGCTTTTGTTTCACTAGCTTTTGGAGATGTATCTTGAAAGAAGTTGCTGTGGGTGATGTCAAAGAGGTTACTGCCTATGTTCTCCTCTAGGATTTGGATGGATTCCTGTCTCACATTGAGGTCTTTCATCCACTTTGAGTTTATCTTTGTGAATGGTGTTAGAGAATGGTCGAGTTTCATTCTTCTGCATGTGGCTGTCCAATTTTCCCAGCACCATTTATTGAAGAGACGGTCTTTTTTCCATTGCATGTTTTTTCCTGCAAAGATTATTTGACCATAGAGTTGAGGGTCCGTATTTGGGTTCTCTATTCTGTTCCATTGGTCTATATGTCTGTTTTTGTGCCAGTACCATGCTGTCTTGGTGATCACGGCTTTGTAATATAGCTTGAAATTGGGCAATGTGATGCCTCCAGCTTTGTTTTTCTTTTTCAGCATTTCCTTGGCAATTCGGGGTCTTTTCTGATTCCATACAAATTTTAGGATTGTTTGTTCCAGCACTTTGAAAAATGTCATTGGAATTTTGATCAGAATGGCATTGAAGGTATAGATTGCTCTGGGTAGCATAGACATTTTAACAATGATTATTCTTCCGATCCATGAGCATGGAATATTTTCCCATCTTTTTGTGTCTTCTTCAATTTCTTTCATGAGTGTTTTGTAGTTCCTAGAGTATAGATCCTTTACCTCTTTGGTTAGGTTTATTCCGAGGTATCTTATGGTTTTTGGTGCTATTGTAAATGGAATCGTTCCTCTAATTTCTCTTTCTACAGTTGCGTTGTTAGTGTATAAGAAAGCAACTGATTTCTGTGCATTGATTTTGTATCCTGCCACATTACTGAATTGCTGGATGAGTTCTAGTAATTTGGGGGTGGAGTCTTTTGGGTTTTCCACATAAAGTATCATGTCGTCTGCGAAAAGAGAGAGTTTGACTTCTTCTTTGCCAATTTGAATACCTTTTATTTCTTTTTGTTGTCTGATTGCTGTTGCTAGGACTTCTAGTACTATGTTGAACAATAGTGGCGAGAGTGGACACTCTTGACGTGTTCCTGATCTTAAGGGAAAGGCTCTCAGCTTTTCCCCATTTAGGATGATATTCACTGTGGGTTTTTCATAGATGGATTTTATGAGCTTGAGGAATGTTCCCTCTATCCCTATCCTCTGGAGAGTTTTAATCAGGAAAGGATGTTGTATTTTGTCAAATGCTTTTTCTGCATCAATTGAGAGGACCATATGGTTCTCCCTCCTCTTATTAATGTGTTCTATCACATTGATTGATTTGCGAAGGTTGAACCACCCTTGCATCCCGGGGATAAATCCCACTTGGTCGTGGTGGATGATCCTTTTAATGTATTGTTGGATCCTATTAGCTAGGATTTTGTTGAGAATTTTGGAATCCATATTCATCAGGGATATCGGTCTGAAATTCTCCTTTTTGATGGGGTCTTTGCCTGGTTTGGGGATTAAGGTAATGCTGGCCTCATAGAATGAGTTTGGAAGTTTTCCTTCTGTTTCAATTTTTTGAAACAGCTTCAGTAGAATAGGTATTATTTCTTCTTTGGATGTTTGGTAGAATTCCCCAGGGAATCCATCAGGCCCTGGACTCTTGTTTTTTGGGAGGTTTTTGATCACTGCTTCAATCTCGTTACTGGTTATTGGCCTATTCAGGTTGTCAGTTTCTTCCTGTTTCAGTCTTGGCAGCTGATAGGTTTCCAGGAAGGCCTCCATTTCATCCAGATTGCTCAGTTTATTGGCATATAGTTGTTGATAATAATTTCTAATAATTGTTTCTATTTCCTTGGTGTTAGTCGTGATCTCTCCCCTTTCATTCATAATTTTATTACTTTGGGTCCTTTCTCTTTTCTTTTGGATAAGTCTGGCCAGTGGTTTATCAATCTTATTAATTCTTTCAAAGAACCAACTTCTAGTTTCGTTGATTTGATCTACTGTGTTTCTGGTTTCTAATTCATTGATTTCTGCTCTAATTTTAATTATTTCTCTTCTAATGCGTGGCTTAGGCATTGTTTGTTGCTTTTTCTCTAGTTCTTTAAGGTGTAGAGTTAGTTGGTGAATTCGGGATTTTTCTATTTTTTTGAGTGGAGGCTTGGATGGCTATGTATTTCCCCCTTAGGACTGCCTTTGCAGTATCCCATAGGTTTTGGACCGATGTATTTTCGTTCTCATTAATTTCCATGAATTGTTTAAGTTCTTCTTTGATTTCCTGGTTGACCCAAACATTCTTGAGCAGAGTGGTCTTTAGCTTCCAAGTGTTTGAATTTCTGCCAAATTTTTTCTTGTGATTGAGTTCCAGTTTTAGAGCATTGTGGTCTGAGAATATGCAGGGAATAATCTCAGTCTTTTGGTATCGGTTGAGACCTGATTTGTGACCCAGTATGTGGTCTATTCTGGAGAAAGTTCCATGTGTGCTCGAGAAGAATGAGTATTCTGTTGCTTTAGGATGGAATGTTCTGTAAATATCTATGAGGTCCATCTGGTTCAATGTATCATTCAAAGCTCTTGTTTCCTTGTTGATTTTCTGCTTAGATGATCTGTCCATTGCTGAGAGTGGAGTATTGAGGTCTCCTACAATTAATGTATTGTTATCAATATGACTCTTTATTTTGGTTAACAGTTGGCTTATGTAGATGGCTGCTCCCATGTTGCGGGCATAGATATTTACAATTGTTAGATCTTCTTGATGGATAGACCCTTTAAGAATGATATCGTGTCCTTCTGTGTCTCTAATTACAGACTTCAGTTTAAAATCTAATTTGTCTGATATAAGAATTGCTACCCCAGCTTTCTTTTGAGGTCCGCTGGCATGGAAGATAGATCTCCATCCCTTCACTTTCAGTCTGGATGTATCTTTAGGTTCAAAATGAGTCTCTTGTAGACAGCATGTGGATGGGTCCTGTCTTTTTATCCAATCTGCAACCCTGTGCCATTTTATGGGAGCGTTTAGGCTATTCACGTTGAGAGTGATTATTGAAAGATATGAATTAATTGTCATCATGTTGCCTGTGAAGATGTTGTTTTTATAGATTGTCCCTGTAAATTTCTGTTGTATATCACTCTTGGGGTCTTTCTCCTTTTATAGAATCCCCCTTAATATTTCTTGCAGGGCTGGCTTAGTGGTCACATATTCTTTCAGTTTCTGCCAGTCGTGGAAGCTCTGCATCTCTCCATCCATTCTAAATGAAAGCCTTGCCGGGTAAAGTATTCTTGGCTGCATGTTCTTCTCGTTTAGTACCCTGAATATGTCTTGCCAGGCCTTTCTGGCTTGCCAGGTCTCTGTGGATAGGTCTGACGTTATTCTGATGTTCCTCCCTCTGTACGTAAGGAATCTCTTCCCCCTAACTGCCCTTAAGATGGTTTCCTTGGTTCTAAGATTTGCGAGTTTTACTATTACATGCCGGGGTGTTGGCCTGTTTTCCTTGATCTTGGGAGGGGTCCTCTCTGCCTCTAGGACTCCAATGTTTGTTTCATTCCCCAGATTAGGGAATTTCTCAGCTACGATTTGCTCAAATACATCTTCTAGTCCTCTCTCTCTCTTCACTCCCTACGGGATTCCAATTATTCTGACATTGGAACGCTTCATAGTGTCACTTATTTCTCTGATTCTGTTTTCATGGATTCTGAGTTGTTTTTCCCTGGCCTCCTCTTTTCCCTTTTTATCTATTATACTGTCTTCCAGGTCGCTTATTCTCTCTTCTGCCTCAGTTACCCTAGCTGTTAGATTATCTAGATTGGATTGGATCTCACTGATAGTATTTTTAAGTTCTGCCAATTCACCTTTCATTTCTGCCCTTAGAGACTCTATGTTGCCATTAATTGATTTCTCCATTCTAGCCATTGTCTTCACATTTGCTAGCCTGAATTCCATCTCCGACATCTTGGTTATATCTGCATCCATTTGTAAATCTGCAGCATAAGTCATAATCTGTGAGTCTTTTCTATTTTGGGGGCTCCTCCTCCTAGTCATTCTGTTGATGGGTGTTTGAGGGAATGTATAGAGTCCAAATTATTGACCAGAACCCAAGCAAGATGCACCTGTTTTCTTGGGACCTTAGGGTTGCTGGCCTCTTGTTTTCCCAGCCTGTCTCCTGCCGGAGGGGCCTGCCGCGCTGTTACTCATGCAACCCTGTTTGGGCGGAGTTGCCCTGTCCCCCTGTGGTGGGGGATGGGCGCAGCGGGAATCAGTTTTTGGGGCTTTTGTTCTCTGGCGCCTTTCCCTGGTGGCTTTCCACGTCTCTTCCGCGGGTCAGAGCAGAAGAGACTGTTTCCAACCCTCTGCCTCAGAGCAGAGAGACTGCAGTCTGTTCTTCAGTGAGCTCTCCAGGCCACACCGTCTCCGTTTCTGTCCGTGCTGCTATAAACTGCAGCGGCCTGGGTTGTGTGCCCCTCTGCAGCGCCCCCAGTCCTGCCTCCAGGTTGGGGGCACCTCTCTGCCCTTTGTGCTTCTAAAACCGCCAGCCGCTCCCAGTTCACACGTGTGACCCCACCGCTCCGGGTTTCCGTGTGGAGGCTGCAGTTCGCCCGCGCGACCCCACCGCTCTGGGTTTCCGCCCCAGGGGCTGCCCTAAAGTCCTTTCCCCGCCGCTACTGGTCTGTGTGCGAGTCTGTGCCCCGTCCGCAGCGCGAGACTGTCGCTCACTGGCGGTGTAGGGTCCCCACGGCCAGGCTCCCTCCCACTGCCGCTTATCCTCTGATATCTGCCCGTGGAATCACAGCTCCCCACTTCGTACCTCGAAACCAACCACCTGCCATATTCTGTTTGTAGAGATCCAGATCTTCTTACATCTCAGGCTGGTTTCATGGGTGGTCAGAGTGGTCTGGTAGATATCCAGCTCAATTCCAGGGACCAGTTGAAATAGGGTCCCCTACTCCTCCACCATCTTTCCCCCCCTCCCAGATTGCAACTCTTCCTCGGATCTCCAGCCTGCCAACGGACTCCACAGATTTTATTTATTTATTTATTTTTTAAAATTTTTTTGACTCCACAGATTTTAGACTTGCACTTCCAAGATCATATGAGCCAATTTCTTAAAATCAATCAAAATCTCACTCCTCTCTCATTCTCCCTCCCTGCCCGCACCCCATCCTATTAGGTCTGTTTCTGTGGAGAACCCTGACTAATACCAATATTCTGAGAGCTGAAAAGGAACTTGAAGTCATGTAGTCCAATGCTCTTCTTTTTAACGATAAGGAACAGTGGCACCCACTGAAACGAAATTGACTTACCTAAATTACCCAGCTAAGTAATTGTGCTTCCCACGCATCATATTCATTATGTAAATAAGGCAGAGACAGGTTGTAATGGAATATATGCTTATAGGTTACTAAACTCCTCAATATAAAGACCTTAGTTTTTATTATTATGTTATTATATATTATTATATAAGTTATTATATTTTAGTGGGTGGATTTGAGGGCCAATTAAGCAGAGCTTACCATCCAGTGCTATTTGCTTGTCCCTTGTTAAATTTAGCCCTAGTATTTAGTGGCTAACCTTGAAGGAGAGTGAAATATTAGAAAACGTTAACCCACACAAAACTCTGACCTGGTTCAGAAATGCCTTCAATAAAGTTTGAAAAACAATTACTCCAAGTATGTATCTGGGGGAACTGGCTCCATTTCAATTTTTTCATGGTTTTGAGGCACCTAAAAAAAACTATGCTTTAAAATTCCATTTCAATTATCTTTAATAAGATCAACTTGTCTGATACAGATGCAATATGAGAAGCAGAGCAAAAAATATTTTCCTTTCCAAATAATTCTTTCTAAAAACAATTATGGTGCATTTTCTTGAAACCACTTCAGGGTGGTGAGTCTTATTTGTCATTTTAACTTCCTTCTGTCTTGGGAAGAACGCAGACATAACATCTCTTGGCTCCTAAATGATTTCTGTAATGAGTATCTGATGGTGGGATCTTCCTAATAACACTATGACAAAAAGACAGTATTTTTGTGTCACTCTCAGGGATATATTACTGAGTGTAACATGAGAGTCTGTCTGCACATGGTTAAATTTTTTTTTTTACTTTTTATTTTGAAATGACTTCAGATGTACAAAAACATTGCAAAAATAGTACAGAGAATTCCCTTAAATTCATCCAGATTCTTTCAGATGTTACATTTGCTTTATTTTTCTCTCTGTATTGATTTGTGTGTGTGCATACACACACATTATATTTATCTGAATTGATTGAAAGTTGCAGACATAAAGCTCTTTTTACTCCAAAATATTTCTTAAAGCAAGAACATTCTCTTAGAGAACAATGGTATAATTATCAAAATCAGGAAATTAACCTTGATGTAGCACTTGAATCTACTCAATTTATTCAAATTTCACCAATTGTCCCACTAATGTCCTTTACAGTGAAAGAAAAAAGAACTTACCTAGTTTAGGATCCAAATGATTGAATTTTTAATTTTCGCATTTGTAGCAGGTTAAGGTTTTGCATGGAAATTAATGATCTCTCTTCCCCCACTCCAACTCTACTGCCCCCCTAATAAATCAGAATCAATGTGTATATATTTTTCAGTATTGTCTATACTCTTTTGTTTGCACACATATGAAGTGTGTTTCTTTCTGATTCTGTGAAAATTAGGAAATTTACCACATACATTCAGATGCATCTTGGCTTTTTCATTTAATTATAGATTAGAACCATCCTTTGAGAGAAACAGATTTGTGTAATTCTTTTGTTTTTAAAGCTCTTTTTAATTAAGGTAATACATGCATATTAAAGACAAATGGAAAGACTTATAATAAAGTGCACCAGTACTTTCTTCCACCTATTTCACATCTCCTAGAAAACCACTTCTGGTTACTTTGTGTATCTTGTGGACTATTCCATTCCACACTGTAAATAACATTCCTCTACTACCATTTCTTGGTTTATCATATTTAGTGGTATAATATCCAGTTCCTTTTATGGTATGTAAGGGTTTATCTCTCTTACACCTCTGTTCCTCGCTGTATTTCCTATCCTTTCTAATATAATTACATTTCAAATTTTTTATTAAAAATATTTTCAGAGTGTACATCTTATAATTATGAAATAGCATATTTCATGAAATAGCCACTTGCTGAGTCACATAGTATTCTATGTTAAGGTGTTTTTCTTCTAAAACTTTTTTTTTCTGCAGTTAAAAATTGTCTCAAACTTTCAATTTGCTTAACTTACATGAAACCAATGCTAATTCCTCTCATGCATCTGACGAACTTTTCTCCTATCTCCTACAGCTATTCAATGCCCTTATCAGGCAAATTGTTAGATCATGGTTTTCCTCTTTTGGAGCCCTGAATACACTTGTAGGCTAGGCAGCATGTCTTCCGGTCTTGGTATACAAGTCTTGTCTTGGCACTTCTTTTTGCCTGCCTTCTAGAGATTATCTTATACTTTTTCCCATCTTCAGTTTCTTCATACCTAGATCGTTTTCTCTCTATCCATTCATTCCCTGATGTGTACCACTTAAAAATAAGTTTTTCTCATGAAGTATGACTCTCCTCCCTAAGCAGTGCCTTTTATTCCCGTGACTTCTTCACTCCATAACTGGAAGCCTGCTTCTCCCACTCCCTTTCACCCATTTTGCCCAACCCCCACCCTGCTCCCCTCTGATAACCACCAGTTCTCTGTATTTATGGGTCTGTTTCTGCTTTTTGTTTGTTTTGTTCACCACATTCGATAACTTCCTGTATAAAAATACTTTGTATACAACTGTTTTAGATCTTGCACTTCAGTTTCTTCTGCTTTCATAGTCAGTTGACTAGGCACTGACTTTTTATTTATTTATTTATTTATATTATGTTATATTAATCACCATACATTACATCATTAGTTTTTGATGTAGTGTTCCATGACTCATTGTTTGTGTATAACACCCAGTGCTCCATTCAGTACGTACCCTCTTTAATACCCATCACTAGGCTAACCCATCCCCCCACCCCCCTCCCCTCTAAAACCCTCAGTTTGTTTCTCAGAGTCCATCGTCTCTCATGGTTCATCTCCCCCTCCCGATTTCCCCCCCTTCATTCTTCCCCTCCTGCTATCTTCTTCTTCTTCTTTTTTTTTTTTAACATATATTATTTGTTTCAGACGTACAGATCTGTGATTCAAAGTGCTCCCCATAGCACATACCCTCCGCAATGTCTATCACCCAGCCGCCCCCTCCCCCCCCCCCCCCCACCATTCCAGCAACCCTCAGTTTGTTTCCTGAGATTAAGAATTCCTCATATCAGTGAAATCATATGAGACCTGTCTTTCTCTGATTGACTTATTTTGCTCAGCATAACACTCTCCAGTTCCATCCACATCATTGCAAATGGCAAGATTTCATTCCTTTTGATGGCTGTATATATTCCATTGTATATATATACCACATCTTCTTTATCCATTCATCTGTCGATGGACATCTTGGCTCTTTCCACAGTTTGGCTATTGTGGACATTGCTGCTATAAACATCGGGGTGCATGTACCCCTTTGGATCCCTACATTTGTATCTTTGGGGTAAATACCCAGTAGTAGGCATTGACTTTTGATTAAAAACTAGTTTCCCCCAGGGGAACCTGGGTGGCTCAGGTGGTTAAGCATCTGAGTCTTGATTTTGGCTCAGGTCATGATCTCAGGGTTGTGAGATGGAGTCTCACAGTGGGGAGTCTGCTTGAGATTCTCTCTCTCTCTCCTCCTGCCCCTTCCCCCTCTGCTCCCCCCCCAAAATAAATAAATAAAATCTTTAAAAAAATTAATTTCCCCCAAACTTTTGAGGTCATTATTCTCTTGTCTTTGGCTTCTAATGTTTTTGAAAATTCCAGTACTGTTCATATTCCAGATTGTTTGCAAATGATCTACATCTACTCTCCCAGGATACTGTAGGCTCTTGTTTTTTCTCTGATGTTCTGAAATTTCATGATTATGTATCTTACTGTGGTTTATTATCATTTTTTATGAGCTTTCCATGGGTCTCTTTCTATCTGGAGAAATATGTTTTCTAGTCTGGGAAAGTTTAATTTAGTATTTTTTAATTAATCCCTCCTTTTGTATTTCTTTTTGGTATTCCTATTAGTCAGATATTAAACTTGATGGATTGTCTATTTTTTTTTTTTTACCTTCTATATCATATCACCCTTAAGAGTATGAGATTTTTCCTCAATTGTATTTTCAATCTTATTGAATTTTCCATTTCAGCAATTATTTTTATTTTCCAAGACCCATTTTTATTTATTTTCTTCCCTTCTCACCTCACTGTCTTCCTCCTTCTCCTCATGCTCTTCCTCTTCCTCCCCTTCACCCTTCTTCTTCTTGTCTTCTTCTGGAATTCTGTTTCATAGATGTGCTGTCTTTTTCTGAGGATAATAATTTTAATTTGTAGCTTAACTTGCTTCCTTTTTTTGTGTGTGTGAATTGCTTCTATTTCCTTAAAGTTTCTTTTGTAAATTTGTTTTAGCCTGCCTTCCATGTTGGAACTTTCAGTCAACTTCTGGTGATCCTTGGTTTCCTGTTCATATCAGAGAGCTATTTGGTAGATCTGGATTGCTGTGCAGAATTTATTGGCTTGTGGACTTTACTGTAGGGTGGTCAGGCTTCTGTTGTTGTTGTTGAGAGTATACCAGATGTCCATTTCTGTAGGTCTTTTATCTTGGTCATTCAGGTTTTTGATAGAGGGATGTTCCAAAATGCCTTTATTAGTTATCTATTTCTGCATAAAAACTATCCCAAAACGTTAATGGCTTGAAACAGCATTTATCTTACAGTTTCTTCATGTCAGGATCTGGGTGTGGCTTGTTGCCTCTTCTGTCTCAGGGTGCCTCAAAGTCTGTAATCGAGGGGGGCAACTAGGGCTCTAGTCATCTCAAGACTCGACTGGGGAAGGATCTGCTTCCAAGCTCAGTTATGAGGTTATTGGCAGGATTCAGTCCCTTGTGGCCTGTTGGACTGAGCACCTCAGTTCCTTTCCGTATGTTAGCTGCCTTGTTTTTTGCCACTGGAGTCTCTCCAACATGATGAGTTGCTTCATTAAAGTAAACAGGCCAAGAAGCCAAGAGAGAGTGTCAGCGAGATGAGACAGTCTTCAGTTACCTAATCTTTCCATCACTTTTTCCACATTTTATTTGTTAGAACTGAGTCACTGGGTCCAGCCCACATACAAGGGAAAGCTATTACCTAAGGGTGTGAATGCCAGCAGACAGGGATTATGTGGAAGCATTTTGGAAAGCTGTCAACCACAATGCCCAAGAGGTTAGGATCCAGTCTGTAGGCATTCTGGCAACTAGGTGAGGAAGAGATGGTAAGGCTGTGTCACTTTTCAGTAAACAGATTTAATCTTTCTCTCTCTCTTTTTTTTTCCATCTAGCACCTTATCCTTGCTTTCAGCTGTGCCTGATGTCTTCAAGGTGGAGCATTTCTGTTTCCATTTCTTTAGGAAAGAGACCCTTATTCTCCTTTGAGAATAAGAAATGGATAATTACATTGAAGTGGAAGGCAGAAGAGAGAAACCGAGAATTTAACTGCTTCTTATGCACGTTTTAAGTCAGTTTCCTTTTCTTACCTCCAAACTTGACCTTCAGGTTGTGTAATACCTTATTTTCCAATTCCTGAACCTTTTAAAGGTTCTTTAGGGATAAACCAATTTGCTTCTTTTTTTTTTTAAATTTTTTTATTGTTATGTTAATCCCCATACATTACATCATTAGTTTTAGATATAGTGTTCCATGATTCATTGTTTGTGCATAACACCCAGTGCTCCATACAGAACGTGCCCTCCTCAGTACCCATCACCAGGCTAACCCATCCTCCCACCCCCCTCAGTTTGTTTTTCAGAGTCCATCATCTCTCATGGTTCGTCTACCCCTCCGATTTCCCCCCCTTCATTCTTCCCCTCCTGCTACATTCTTCTTCTTTTTTTTTTTTTCTTTCTTAACATATATAAACCAATTTGCTTCTCATTGATATTACCCTCTGGGGGCCCATAGGTTTGTGCTTCCTTTGCTCTGATTTAAGTTGACATCAATCCTGTATTCTCTTTCCATCTTTACAAAATTAGTTGACATTTCTTGTTTGCTGTTGTCTCCTTCTCATTCTCTTTGTCCAGGAGGGTTTTAAACATTTTTAAAAAATCTTACTTTTGTCATTTTAGTGAGGTTTGGGAGAAGGTGGTAATAAATGCACATATCCATACACTCAACTAATCATAATTCCCTCAATTCAGTGTTAAAGGAAGGTCTTTCTCTCTCTTCCTTCCTTCCTTCCTTCCTTCCTTCCTTCCTTCCTTCCATCCATCCATCCATCCATCCATCATAAAATGATACATATATATTAAGGAAAATCTCAGGCAGTAATCAGTGACTAAAGATGCTACCATATCAATATTGCTTGCTATCTAAATGTGGGGTGATTCCCACCTATATCTGTACCACCAGTATGATTCACTTCCCCTTATTCCCAGAAATTCATGGACTTCTATCCACACCCTCTGATATTTTCTTCATTTGGTCTGCTCTCTTCCAAAGCTCCCATTCTTAACTTTTTTCCCTATCTCAAATCAAATGTCTAGTTATTTAAGTAGCTATTAGAAAGAGAAAAACCTGTTGGCTCATTAGAATAATTCACTTTAAGATGTCAGTGTGAGCAGTGAAGAATTGTAGCCCATCCATCTGCTAGTAATATGACTGTTTAAAAATCCTTTCACCTCTTTATAATCTTTACTTTCCTCATCTTTGAAACAGGAAAAAAAATAACATATTCATAGACAAGATAGGTAAATTTCTTGGCATAGTATCTGGAAGATAGGGAGCATATAAACACTAGTAGTAGTTGTTGCTGTTGCTATCCTGATCATTACTATTATTAACAATGGGTGAGGAACTTTCCCAGGGATATTTAATGTTAAGATATATATTAATACTAAATAAAAATCTGCTGGAGAGAAAAGCTCCTACATTGAGTATTCTGTATTCCCTAACAGAAAATCAGGTGTCGGAAAGCATCTGGTCTGCAGTATTTTGAAGTTATGGTGTTAGGTGCATTCATACTGTGCTTCGATTTTTATGTCTTCCTGACTTTGACTTTTGATAATATTTCATGTTCTTGAGGTGTCCTTGGCCTGATAGTAATATAGCCATACTTTATGATTATTGATTGCATGGTTATAGCATTTTCTATTCTTTTGTTGTCAACCTATGTATTTCATATCTGTGATACATATTTAATAATGTATCTCTTGTAAAGAGAATGTAGTTGTCCTTTTCCGTAATTCAGCCTGACAATCTCTGTCTTTACTTGGACTGTGTAGTCCATTTATATATAATGCAAATATTGTTGAATTTAAGTCTATCATTTTTCTATTTCTTCCATCTGTTTTTTAGTACTTTGTTTCTCCTTCCTGCCTTCTTTCTCGTTTTGATGTCAGGAGAAATTTTTCGTGATGACTTTGTATATATCATAACTAGATTCTTGGTGCTCTTTGTATTTTAATTCTTTAGAAAAACTTTAATTTTTTCTCAGTGATATTATATTTGCTTTTAACATTATTCAATTAAGCCCTTGTCTCAAGCACTATTATTTTTGAAGAAGAAAGTTATTATTGATTTTCTATTGACCAAATTTTTCACAGTTGTTGACTAGAGAGAAATTTTCTTGTTCTCCCTAGCATCCATTTAAAGCCAATTGCTTTACTTTGAGATCCCAACTTCAAACTATTCACTAAGGTTTATGCTGAAGCTATATTTCCCTTCCTTTCCCTTCCCTTCCCCCTCCCCCTCCCTTCTTTCTACCTTCCTGTTTTTCCTACCCCTTTCCTCCTTCCCTACTTTCTCTTTCTCTCCCCTTCCTTCCTTTCTTCTTTTCTTCCCTCTCCTCCTTCCTTCTCTTTATTTCCTCCCTCCTTCCCTCTTTTCTTCCTTCCTTCCTTCCCCCCTCCCTCCCTCCTTCCCTTCTATCTCTCATTCCTTCTTTCCTTCCTTTCTCCATAAGAAAGTCATGTGGAGAGGCCATGTCTTAGTTAATGAGCATCCATCAAAGTCTACCAAATTAAAAAACAAAACAAAACAAACACATGTCATGTCAGCAAAGTATATTAGAATATTCTTGTGGACCAGATGGAGAAATGTGCAATGGAGAGTAATAGAGGGGGTTTCATATATAACTCAGCAACTGAATAATAGTTTTATCATAGAGATTGATGTCTGGAGGAGGGGTTCTCTTGCTGAATGCCACTGAAATTATATCCAGGCATATTCTGTTCACCATATTTTTAAAGCAGAGGATTAAATAAATACTTCAAAAGTATGTTTTTTTAACCTATGGGAAACCTATTTGCATCGTAGGGGCAATCTATAATGCTAGTTTAAAGAAATATTTTTTTGGTAAGTATCTTGGGTAGCTTTAGGTCTTATACTCAAAAAAATGCAAGTACTTTTACCCCTAACCACCCTTATCTCCACCCCCATCTGCACCCCTGGTTTTTAGATTCAAGATTCAAAATTATCTCAATAGTTAGACAAAGGAATTGAAATTGACAAAGTAAAATGTAAGTGGACAAATATGAAATTTAATATTATAACTAACTAGAAATTGTATATTTTAGGTATGTATGTAATATCTATATAAAATATGTAGGTACACTGATTTATACACATATTTATACACAGAACAATGCATATCAGAAATACCTAGGAGTTCCAAATGCCATAAGAACCAAACATAGTATTCAAGAGTTAAAAAACAATCCTAATTAAATGTTAGACTGCACATATAAAAGAATACATAAAGTTCAGATCATGTAAGAATATCTGGTGATACCTAGAGTGTTGTAACTGCTCTAGGAATTTTATTTTATTGCAAATAGAAAGTAAATAGAAAAATAAGACTGGGATAGTTGAGCTTGTGAAAACTGTTTCGTGTAGAGAACAATATGAGAACATAAGAATGCTGATTATGAACAGAAAATTCACAGGGACATGAAAGCCCTAGAGGCCATATGTACAATCTCTCTATACAAGACACATGATTTTTTCTGTTACTCTAGATGAGAAGTGCTTCTCAGATTTTCCACTAATGTACCCTTAATGATACTTGTCACATTTCTTTGAGAACCCACATTTCATTTAAAAATACTATCCAAATATTGCATTCTACTTTATAAGTTTGTATTGGTATAATGCAAAATAATGTTTTTTTCTTCCTTCCCTTCCTATATTTGGAGACGAGCATTTATTCTGTGTCATCCCGTGTTCTCTGGGGTACACATGTATGCTTGGGTATTCACACTGCGGGTTGAGATGAGACCAATGGGCAGAAATTCCTAGGACTATATTTTTCACTGAAAAAAACTCTAAAACAAAAATCAAAATATGTATAACTTTCTAAATTTTCATATGTTGTCTTGAAAATTTGAAAATAAGAAACCAGAGCCTGAATAGCCATCTCCCTCCTGTCCTTTTTTGGATTGGTTGTAGAAATGATCACTGTGGTAGTTTTAGGCTGGACTAGATAATTCATGAGTTTCTTTGACCTGTGATAGCTGTAAGATTGGACATTACATTTTGTATCCGGGGAAAAGAAAAAGATAGGAGAAACAAGAAACTTTAAAGACAGATCAATTAAATGTTAAATATTAAAATTTTGGTTCAAAGGAATGAAATGTTTAGGTTAAAAGCAATGGTGGAGACTTCCAGGTAGCCTAGGAAAATGGCTGTCACTAACTTTGAATCTCTCCAAAAAACTGTACTGATCAACAAGAGAAACAAATATAGCCCACATAACCCAAAATGTCAGCCTAACCAGAAGAAAAATAACATTGCCACTTTAACTGCTTTTAAGTAGAAAAATATACAGTAGTCACCCCTGTCTATGGTTTTGCTTTCTCAGGTTTTGGTTGTGGTCAACGGCAGTCGGGGTGCAGATGATCTTCCCTCCGACATGTGATCAGAGGGTCAGTACTGATGGTCAGCTACGTCATGGCATCTGTGTCATTCACCATGCTCCATCTCACGTAGGCATTTTATTATCTCATATCATCACGAGAAGGGTGAGTACAGTACAGTAAGACATTTTGAGAGACAGACCATGTTCACATAACTTTGATTACAGTATATGGTCACAGTTGTTCTAATTTATTATTTGTTATTGTTAATCTCTTGCTATGCCTAATTTATAAATTCAAATTTGTCATAGGTATGTATATACAGGAAAAAAAAACAGAGTTTGGTACTATCATGGTTTCAGGCACCCAGTGGGGTCTTGGATCACATCACCCACAGCTAAGGGGGACCACCTTACCCCAACTCTCAGCAGTATGTTCAACTTAAGCCCCTGCCATAAGCCTTTTGGAGAGTGAGCAGTATCCTAATTCCTGCCTCCTCCCCCTCCAGCTAAGTACATAAAAGAGAAGAGGAGACAGAAGCACCAAGGTTAAAACTGACAATTACAAAACCTTCTATTAAACTCTTGGGTGAAATGAAAAAATACAAACAGAAATTATGGAATCTATAAGAAGTATTAATCATTAGAATAGTATATATTAAAATTTTATGGAGGGGTGCCTGGGTGGCTCAGTTGGTTAAACGATGGACTCTCGGTTTCAGCTCAGGTTATGATCTCCTGGTCATGGGATCGAGCCCTATGTTGGTCTGTGCACTGAGCGTGGAGCCTGCTTGAGATTCTCTTTCTCCCTCTCCCATTCTCCTCCTCGCCCCGCTCATGCTCTCTCTCTAAAATATAAAATAAAATAAAATAAAATAAAATTTATGGAATACATTTAAAGCAGGTAGGGGAAACTTCATAGAGCTAAATACTTTTATCAGTAAAAGTAAAATAGTGAAAATAAATGAATGAAATTCACAGCTGAAAGAGTTAGGAAAAAACCCAACAAAATAAAAGCCAAAGAAAGAGAACTAACAAAGATAAAAGCAAAAATTAATGAGGCATTGAAGAACAGAAGATCTAAGTTCTAATTAGTTTACCAAAATTTTCTTTTTGAAAAAAATTAATAAAAAGATCAGCTAACTTTATCAAGGGAAAATATGAGAAAAACTATATACACAGATAAAGAGATGATAAGGGGAATATATTGAAATAGTAATTTTTTAAAAAAATTAAAAGACCGTTTTTCATACTTTTTTGTTTTTCATGCTTTTATGATAACCTAGATGCTTAAGTTTCAAGGATAATAGAATTTTGTCAAAATTGGACTCAGAAGCCAGTTTAGAAATTCTAAAGAAATAAAGTTATCAAGAGATTACCTCACATAAAATCAAGATACTAAGTTAGTTTCACAGTAGAATTTTACCAAACTCAGTCTCAGTGCTGTTTTTGTTCAAATTCATAGAAATTGACGGGAAACTTCCAAATTCTTCTTATAAAGCATTGACATCTAAATTTAATATAGTACATACACACATAAAGAAATTTTTAAGTCAAGATCACTAACGAATAATGCAAAACACTAAATATTAGCAAGCATAATCTAATACTACATTAAGAATATAATACTATTTAAGAAAATAATGATATGCTTATATCATTCAGTATTAGGAAATCCATTAACATCATACACCATATTAATAGATCATTAATAGAAAAAAAATCCCTTATCCTGCTCCATTATGTAATAACTATTTGAAATTTGCTCTTTATTTTTCCTTGCTCCAAAATAGATTTATTGTGTTTGTATGTATATGTAGTTCAGTTTTGCTTTTTAAAAAAAGTTTTTGAGTGGTATCATACTCTACATGTTTTTCTGCAACTTGCTTTTTATTACTTATTTATTTTTAAAAGATTTATTTATTTATTTTAGAGAGAAAGAGTGCAGGGGTGAAGGGCAGAGGGGAAGAAGAGGGAGAGAGAATCTCAAGCAGACTCTGCACTGAGCACGGAGCCCAATGCAGGGCTCAATCACATGACCTTGAGATCATAACCTGAGCTAAAATCAAGAGTCCAACGCTTAACTGAGTCTGCCTCCCAGGTACCCCTGCAACTTGCTTTTTAATTCGGTGTTGTATTTATGATAATCTGTGTTCCCTTGTATAGGTCTCATACCTTCATTTTCACTGTTGAATAATGTTATATTAATATCTCACAGTTTGTGTTTTCTCTTGATTTGTATTTAAATGATTTCTATTTTCTTGCTATTAATATATTTCTACTTATTTTTAATGTACATATAAAGAGTTTTTATAAGGTATTTACAGGGAGGGAATTGTTGGGTTTTAAGGTAAATGCCTTAATTTTTACTAGATGTTGTCCAAATCCTCTCTAAAGTGAGAGTAACAATTTTCTCTTCCCCTACAAGTGTTTCAAGGAGCAAGTTGCTAATATCTTTTCTAGCACTTGATTTTTGTCAAACTTCTGATATTTCCAATGTAATCTGTGTAAAATGGCATCCCACTGTGGTTTAAATTTGCATTTTCTTCTTTGCTTTTGAAGTTTACCATGGATTCAAGTATTTACTGTTCATTCCTGTTTGTTGTTGTTCATTTCTTGCTCCTTTATTTTGGCAGTATTTTTTTGAGTTGTCTTTTTTTTTAATTTGAAAAATTCTGTATATATTTTAGATACTAATCTTTTGTCAGTTATATACAGATCTCTTTCTCAGTCGATAGTATGTCCTTTTACTTATGGACTTTGATGAGGGTAAATTGCTAATTTTGTTATAGTTTAATTTTCATTATTTCTGATTATTATTTTGAATAAATTTAATAAATTATTCCCTACCCTGAGGTAAAAAAAAGATTCTCCTGTATTTCCTTCTAAATGTTTTCAATTTCAACTATTATTTATGTCTTTAATGTAATTAAAATTGATTGCAGCATATGCTTGAGGTAAAGATTCAATGTTATTTATTTTTTGACATAGACAAATCAATTTTCTCAGCCCTGTTTATTCGTCATTAATTTAGAAATCCTCTTATGTCATATAGGAGAGTTTCCATACATGCATGTTCTTCTTCCAGTTTCTGTATTCTGTTCCATTGGTCTCAGTGTCTATTTCTGAGCCAAAGCAACACTATCCTAATTACTATGCCTTAATAAAAAGTCTTGATATTGAAAAGGCAAGGCTCCCCACCTTATTACTGTTCCTCAACATTTTCTTGGCTATTCATGGTCTTTTGCATGAAATGACTTTTTGATTTGTTGCAGTTATTCTGAATTTCCTTTAACCTTACCTCTCCTTTGTGTCACTCCTTTTGATGGTTCAAAGTCTTGAACTTAGGCTCCTGTTTGACTAACTCAGGTCACACACTTGCATTTCAGTCACCAAGGATGTGAAAAAGTATTTTCTACTTTGACTTTTCTGTGTTGGGAAGTGGAGCCCTGCCTTTCATCTATAGTCAGACTTTCTTCAAATAGGATGACAAGTATTTCAATGATTTTCTGCTGCATGACAACTTATCTCAGTGGTTTAAAATAACAATCGTTTCATTGCTAGTTGATGATTTGGGGGCAGAGCTTGGCTAGGAGATTTTTATGTTCCATGTGGTGTCATCTGGAGTTGTTTGGTGGTAGTGGGCTGGTGCCTGGTCTGGTCTGAAGAATCATGTGTTTGGTGTCTGGTGGAAATGGCTGGAAAACTGGGTTCAGCTGGGACTGTTGATTAGAGTGTCTACACGGGACCTCTCCAGCTTGGTGGTTTCAGGGTATTCATACTTACATGGGTGCTTAGAAAGAGTGGTTCAAAAGACCAGAAATGGAAACTATCAGTTTCTTAAGGTTTTGGCAGGGCCATATCTGCTGTTTCTGTTAGTCAAAGCACAGAGAGTACCCAGATTCAAAGAGAAGGGGCATGGGCCCCCTTTTTTTGATGGGAAGAGAATTAAAGAATTTTCTGCCATCTTTAATCTGCCATAATGAGTTTGGTTCCTGGGCAGACAGTATTCTAATGTCCTCTAAAGTAAGGTCAATTTTCTCTTTCAAAGAGAAATAGACAGTGTTGTATTTTCTTTCAGTGGTCTATCTTATGTACCTTGTAAACCTTATCTTGTGGGGCCAACATATCAAGAATCAAACCTGTCTGTAAGGAATCTGATACAGGAATGAGTTGAATGAATGGCTGCAACTAAGTTTGGAGTGAGAGGAGTTTATTTATGTTATTTGAAATCATTAGAAATTAAGTAAATATCCTGAGTCTTATCTTACTTAATTAAATGACTCCTTTCTGTCCTTGCTTTGCCACTGCTTGACAGAATTCTTATGTAAGTTATCTCTGGATCATAGGCTTTTCATCTGAAAATGTGCTTTTTATTATGTATCCTATCTACCAGATGATGTTGTAATGCTGTTGTGAAAATAAATGTGATAAAAGATGTAAAAGCCCTTTGAAAATTAAAAGAATACTAATTCAATTCATTATATCCTATCAGTAATTTTTCCATCATGTAGAAAGAGTTTAACTTTGTAGACGTGAACTACAGTTGACCCCTTGAACAACACGGTTTTGAACTGTGTGGTCTACTTATATGTGGATTTTTACAGTACGGCACTGTAAATATATTTTTTCTTCCTTACGATTTTCCTAATATTTTTTTCTCCAGCTTTATTGTAAAAATACAGTGTATAATACATATAACATACAAATGTATGTTATCAGTAAGTTTGCTGGTCACCAGTGGGCTATTAGCAGTTAAATTTGGGGGGAGTCAAAAGTTATACATAGATTTTTGACTATGCAGGGGTAAGAGGAACTGGTGCGCCTACACCCCCGTTGTTCAAGGGTCAGCTATACAGTTTCTTAAACGTTTTGGCAAATCATACTGCAAGTTTTGCTATGAGATTGTGATCTCCTCAAGGGAAGCCATTTGGAGATTGAAGTGAATTATTTTCATTGTAGTTGCACATATTCCTGATGAAGTTTCCCATACACAAAAAATAAAATCAGTAGACTCAAAAAAAATGTTATTTTGGGGGCGCCTGGGTGGCTCAGTTGGTTAAGCGACTGCCTTCGGCTCAGGTCATGATCCTGGAGTCCCTGGATGGAGTCCCTGGATCGAGTCCCACATCGGGCTCCCTGCTCGGCAGGGAGTCTGCTTCTCCCTCTGACCCTCCCCCCTCTCATGTGCTCGCTCTCTCTCATTCTCTCTCTCTCAAATAAATAAATAAAATCTTAAAAAAAAAAAAAAAATGTTATTTTGGTGAGATCGTACTAGAAATCAAATTCCTGTCTTCAGTTTTCAATAGAATTGACCAGAAAAGTATAAAAGCAGGTAAAAATTCCTACCTCCGCATGAAAACTAGAAAGAGTTTAATGCATGTTCCAGTCATTTGGAGAATTCTCATTCTTCCTGCGAGAGCACCGGGCTTCTGCGAGCATGTTGGATGAGAGGAGTTTGATCCAAGTCCACCACTTCACTGTGAAGGTGTGAGGACAGACCACTTGCCATGAGCACACAGGCGGGCACCTTGCTGACACTTGCTCAAACACGCGTGCCCAGGGGGATGCTGTTACCAGAAAGCTTCTGCAGTGGGCATCATGCCAGGTCACGAGCTGGCTTTTTCTTTAAGGAACAAAGGCAGAAGACCACAAAAGAGAAACTGCAGTTAAAAAAAAAAAAAATGGGGGCAGGGCTGCCCTTAAAAAAAAAAAAATCATGGGAGTGCCTCTTGCTGAAATAGTTTTACCACAAGAAACTGGAGACTGTAGATACAACATTTTATATTTTCACATGGGAGTGATATCCATTTAAATTTAGAAGCCAGACATAAAGGAGGGAAAATGTGAGATGAGGATATCGTACTTAAAACCGTAAAGCATGATTGATATTTCAAAAACAGAAGTGCAAGTGGCAAATAGATTATACACTGCATAAAATTGAATTAAGGAAGTAGGATGAAAAGTCTGAGATATTCCGATATTCAAGGGGAAAGGATAAATATATGAAAATGAGTTGGGCCAACACGATATCAAGATATTCCAGTCTGGGTATAACAGCAATCCCCAAGAACTGCTGAACAGGAAAATAATAGAAGATCACTTTTTTGGACTGAAGAAAGCTTTGTATCTGCCAATTCAAGGGCCTGTTGGTGGGTAAGATTTATAAAAAAAAAAAAAAAAGAGGTGAAGACCGCATCCTTCTAATATTTTTTTATTTTTATTTTATTTTTATTTTATTTTTAAAGATTTTATTTATTTATTTGACAGAGAGAGACATGGCAAGAGAGGGAATACAAGCAGTGGGAGTGGGAGAGGGAGAAGCAGGCTTCCTGCCGAGCAGGGAGCCCGATGCGGGGCTCGATCCCAGGACCCTGAGATCATGACCTGAGCCGAAGGCAGACGCTTAACGACTGAGCCACCCAGGCGCCCCCCTTCTAATATTTTTTAAACATAAAGGAAGAAAACCTTACCAGTTTTCAGATGATGGCAGTGAAAGGGCCCACACCTACATCTCTCTGGGGCCAGGAACAAGAGCATAAATGAAGGCTCTCACACCCCAAGTGCAAATAGTAGTAAAATAATTAGAATTAGGTTATTAGTAAAAAATTAGAATCAAACGTCAGAAATAAGTCTTGAAAGAGAAGATACTTAATATAAATAAGTAGTACATCATGAGCAAAAATCAACCATCTGTGCTTATGGAAATCATGGTTGGCTGGGGAGTAAATGTATGCCGAACTTCTTATCTTGTGTAGTAGGATGGCAATACACAGTTTCCTTCTTGATCACTCAAGAGCAGAGTTTTAGATATGATTTAACATCCTAATTTAACCAGTAGGAAAATTAAGATAGATTGGATGGTCAGGGCAAAAAAGAACAAAAAAAATTTAAGAAATAATATAACAAGACAGCCAACATCAAAAGAAAACAAACTTTAAAAATGAAAAATAACTATAAACCAGGATGTCCACCAATAATACTAAATGCCCCAGGAATGGCAATATGTATTTGTTATATGAAGATGCTTAGATTAGATTTTAAACTGAACCCATTTATAAGAAGTACCTAAAACCAAATAATCGTGTTTTAAGTAGAAAAAATGGGAAAAGATATATCAGGCATACAAAAATACACAAAAATAGGCATAACACTACTTATATCCACTAAAACTGGTATTAGCTGTGTTTAAAGGATGCAAGAATGACTTAGTATTTTTAACTATTAATACATCAAGTTAGTTGATCAAAAAGGGGAAACAAAAAGCTTAACGGGCATCTCAAGGTTCTAAAAGGGCTAAGGTTCTAAAAAGGCTACGTTCCTTATTTTTAAAAAATCTTCGCAAACTAGGTAAAAGGATATCTATTTTAGGGAGGGTGCCTGGGTGGCTCAGTCAGTTAAGGATATCCATTTTAAACTAGAAGTCAGTGTGATACATAATAGTGATTATCTTCTGCAGAATCCAGTAACTGAGGCAAAGATGCCTGCTATTATCAGTATTATTTTACAGTATTGTGGAAGTTCTTGTTAATGCACCGAGGCAGAAAGCCATAATGATCAAAATATTCACGGGAAAGGAAAACACAGAATTCTTTTTTTTTTAAATTTATTTATTGAGAGAGATAATGATAGAGAGCATGAGAGGGGGGAGAGTCAGAGGGAGAAGCAGACTCCCCGATGAGCAGGGAGCCCGATGCAGGACTCCAGGATCATGACCTGAGCCGAAGACAGTCACTTAAACAACTGAGCCACCCAGGCGCCCGGAAAATACAGAATTCTTAACAATTATCTGTGGTAGAGCTAGGAACTTCAAGAAAACAAAACTGCTGATCAAGTTAAAAGATAGCTCAGAGATGTGGCCAGATTAAAAACACACACAGGTTAGTAACCTTCCCATAAACTTGAACTAACCATTTAGAAAATCTAATGAAAAATCTTATTCCTAAGAATAGCAAATGTATATCTAAGAAGAGCTACAACAGGTAACTAAAACCAGAGTTCACCAAATGACAGAGAATTTTAATAAATGGAGGAAAATGTGATGGTTAATAAAGCAGTTTTCCCCAAATTCATTTATCAAGTGAATACTATTCCAATAAAAATCTAATCATGATATTTTTTAAACAAAATGCTTCTAAAGTTTATCTTGAATAATAAATTAACAAGAGTATTTTACAAACTTCTGGGCAAAGGGATAATAATTTCCCCCTTTCAGATATTGACATTTTAATATATATTGAAAAGATGAGCTTCTATAACATTGTAATGTAATAAGCCTCAAATTTACTGAAAATCAAAAGAATTTTGGGTTCTTTTCTTAGACTTTGGAAGGAAAAAGATGCTTTTTCAGTAGTTACTGCAGCTATAAATTTGCATTGAAAGTCACCTTTAGGAATGAGTCTGTGTAGAGTAAGCAATAGCAAAAACCAGGGTGCTGACCACTAAGAATGTCTCCTACATTTTGCATATGAAAACATCAAGAGTAAGATAAAAATTAAGTGAGAAAAAGGGAAATGTATTTGCAATGTATGGCACATGGTTAACATTATTTAATTTATTTTTACTTGGAAAATATAATCCTTCTTTGATAAATCAGAAGATATTTTAAAATCTTATACATTTTCAGGGTCACCATAATAAACACCAATTAATCCAATTTAACTTGTATCATTTTATATATCATCATATTATTAATATACAAAGATCATATACAAATCAATAAAAATAACTTCCTTTTAAAAAGAAAATATTTTATC
This sequence comes from Phoca vitulina, assembly GCF_004348235.1. Taxonomy (NCBI): domain Eukaryota; kingdom Metazoa; phylum Chordata; class Mammalia; order Carnivora; family Phocidae; genus Phoca; species Phoca vitulina. Next base: position 18,367,723 of record NW_022589734.1, read on the forward strand.
ATTGCATCCTCATTAATGATAACAAATGGTTAAAGAGTTCAGTTTTACCAATAATCAGGTCAAATCAAAACCAATCAAATGTTCATAATTTCTTTTTAGAATTTGAAAATGTTAATGTCCAGTGTTGGCATTATAAAGAAATACACTTTTCTTTGTACATTGCTGATGGTAGCACATATGACAACATTCTCTCTCTCTCCATGTATATATAATATGTATCTATATGTATCTCCTTAATATATTTATACTTTTTTTTAACTTAGTAAATCCTTTCTAGGAATTTATTGAAAGAAAAAATAAGAAATGAACACAAAACAGTTTTCTTTTAAAAATGTCTTTATTGGATATTTTGAAATTATAATAATACCTTCTTCTTGTAATACGTAAAATGATATAATACAAAAGTATAGAAGCAAAGTTAATTGTTTTCCCTTGTCTGCCTTCTGCCTAAGCCTGTCATTCCTCTCTGGAAACCAATTTTAGTGGTCTGGTAGATACCCTTTGGTACATTTTTTCTTGTTCAAATGAATATATATAGCATATTATATAAAGAGATTTTGGTTGATTGATCTGCTGAAATAGGCATTTTATTACATGCATTATTCTGCAGTGTCCTTTCACTTGTCAATATATTGTAGACATTTCTAGAAGTCAGTAAAGACAGATCTAACTTGCTTTTCCAATTTCCTTATATAGACAAAAGCACACAAATTTTATAATGACAACATAATGATATCACATGTATGATTGTATTATATACATATATATTATATAATGTATAATTATGATATGTATTTATATATAGCATTTAAAATGATTTCATGTCTTTTTTTCCTGTCTTTTTCTTCTCTGTTCATTGTGGAATTGTTTAAAACACCAAACAACTATAAAATAGATAGCCATCTAAAAATGGCAGAGTTACTGTATAAATTGCAGGATATTTCTGTGATGGATTGCTAGGCAGTCATGAAGAAACTATGCCTTTTGTTCTCTTTTCGTAAATTCTGTATTTGCTTATTTGGCATCCACCCATCACTGGACCAATTATATTAACTATATTTTCTTTCTGTATTCTGGATGCTCTGGCATTTGTGGCCTTGCTAAAGGGGGAGAGACTGGCCATCCCAGAGCAATCTAAGAGCCAGTGCTTAGCGATAAAATAAAGGGCTCAGCCGGGAGCACGCCTTTCCTGTACGAACCAACCAATCCCAAGCTCATGTCCCCCAACTACATACTTTTTTTGTTTAATTTAAAAAGAATTTTTTTCCCCAAACTACATCCTTATCAAACTCTCACACAACAGTCAATATTTCCCCTCCCTAAAGCAACCCAGGGCCAGGTACCAGGTAACCACAGACCATTTTTGTGCCCGAAGACCACCAGAATTATTCAAATGACTCAATCCTAAACTGTCTGCCCTGCTCTGTGCTTTTTCTGTAGAAACCCCAATAAAGGTTCTGGCCTAGCTTTCCCTTCACTCCTGTCTTCTGCCACCTGACTGACCACCTTAGCGCTTCCCTTGAGGTTCTGCATAGCACACAGTGACCACCTACAAAACGCCGTAAGAATCAACACTCCAGTTTCCAATACATAGTTATGTGTTTGCATACTTAGAAAAAAAATGAAAAGGAATTTCACCAAAATGTTAATAGGGATTATCATGGCTGTTATGGTACTGAATAATATCAGTTTTTTTCTTTACATTTTCCTGTATTTCCCAAAGTTTTCAGCAAGTTTTGTAACGAATATAAGTATGGCCATGTATGTCTCTTTCTATACCTACCTATTATTTTGTATTCACGAAACTGAATTAAGACTAGCTTCCTAAATTCCAGAACCTTATTCATATAATAAAATTTCAAACCTAAGGCTTTTAAAATGGCTTGTATACCATGCCATTTGCCATTCTTATCCCTTTCCAGTTGGACTTGATTTTTTTTTTTTTTTTTTGGTATCCTGACACCGATTTCTGAAATAAATTAAAGGCAAAGAATGACACATATCTCCTCGCCTCCATGATTTAGAAAAGATACCATTGTGAATATGATTGGTGTCTGATGGAGTCAATTGGTTTCTAAAAGAAAAACTGAATAACAGGATAAAATGAAAAGCTCTAATCTAAGAGATTATGACTCAGTCCTTGCTCTCCCTGCAAAATGAACTCATTGTAAACTATGACCTTTGAATGTTCATGCACACAGGAAATATTTTCATTTGACTTCTGATTTAGTTTTAAAACAAGCTTAGTGATTTTCACTTTGTGATGGGGCAGAGTCCAGTGGTGAGTGGATGCCTACTGTGGAAAGGGGTTTATCATTTTAATTTAGACCAACTGCAATAGAAACTAATTGGCTCTCAAACTGGCTGGTATCCCATACCCAAATTGAACATGATCAAAGATTTAATGCTGCACTGATAACTGAAATGAAAAAAATTAAAAATGTAATTAGCTAACAAATTGTGCCATACTAAAGAATCTGGGGCATGGTAGATAGAGGATGTCCTTGTGGTCTCCCAAATTCTAGAAACTGACTCATTTAAAACCAGAGGCCAGGACATTTCTTGTAGCATTTAAAATCTTAATATGATGCTAGACAATGAGAAATAATTATATGCAAGAAATATTAAAGACATGTCAATATCAGTCTAGATGTGAGATTACATTTTAGTGAATTTCCAAAAGATATCTGTGCTTCTTAATAAATTTGCTTTTCTATACAGGAATCTAGGGGTATGTGCCCACATGCACAAACATGCATGTGTGAGTGTGGGTGTGTTTACTTCAATATTCAGTAGTAGAACCAATGAATAGAGGTTGGGGGAAAAGTTTGGTGATGAATCAAAGTTCTACAAGAATTTCTTTCATTTTATTTGGGAAAAAAAAAAGGTTTATCCTATGGAAAAAATAAAGTCTACCTTAAGTAATCTGTAAATTCTGCTCATCGTGGAATGGTTTCTGATATGCATGAAGTTTCGTATTTCCTTAAAAGTGTGATCTGTGATAACAAGTGTTCTGCATTTGTGAGAAAAACTGGAAATAATTTGAATTGCAATATTTATAGGATTACAAGCCAATTATACATAGGGATTAAAGAAAAATCTGTTTTAAAAGTTTTTTATACAAATATAGATAATATGATCTGTATTAATAGTACCAAAGAAAAGAAAAATGAACACACACTGAAAATATTGATGTGAGATTCATAGGATTTTTCGTCCTTAATGACCAAAATCAGACCATCTAAATCACTCAAATGGTCTATCAATCTAGATATTTTTAACTGCATCCTTCCAGATATTTATGCTCTAAAGGGAAAGATATGTATGTATAATTCTTTACAAATAAATGCAATCAGCTTTTTTCTGAGTACAAATTTTCTCTTCACTGTCCATTCCTTACATTCTGTCTTTCAAAGCATTGAATATTGTCAAGAACTATGAAAAGTCTACGATTTTACTCTCCTTCCAAGCTAATATGTTAGCTTGCCATAATTTTATGGCTGTTGGCAGAAGACACAAGACTTCTGGGTCAGAGACAAATGACTGCTTATTACTCATAGCAATCAGTCACCAGACTGTTTGGTCAGTTTCCTTTTGCCTCCATGTTCCAATGGAGATGAAGCAGATGGACCCAGATGGTTGTCTCTTATATAGTAAGCTGTGTTCCAGGGGAGGAATCTTGACTTGGGAAATCTGAATCTTTTATAATAGGCAGTAGGCATGTCTGCCCTTTGCTTTGGAAGGAGATATTATCATACAAGCTAGTAAGCAAACATGCCTTTTGCTCTAGAGAGAGACAGAGTCTCTAAATTCCAAGGTTGTTTGGATATAATAGGATATAAAGGATATAAATAATATCCTTTAAAAGATAGGCTAGGACAAAGGGCAGTATGTGCCTCTGTTTGAAAGATGTTCAGAAAAGCAGGACACATGGAGAATTGTCTCATAACAAATATGTGAAGATTTCCCTTAGGAATGGGTTTCCAAATGAAAGAAACAAATCATTTGTTCTAGGAATCCTATGCTTGTTGGCACTAAGGATTGTATGTTATATACGATAGATGCCTCCTACGCTCTATCTCCATGAATTACTATAATTGGAGACCTTGCTGTGCTCAACATGTAAGAATTGTGAAGGAATGTGGTAGGCAGAATTTTAGGATGATTGCCAATGACCCTCACCTCTGTATAGTTTTCTCCCATTGAGTGTGGGTGGAACCTCTGAGTATGATGTGATGTTTCATTGCAAAGGGGAGATTATCTGGGGTGGGCATGAGATAATCAGGTGATTCTTTTAAAAGCATAGAGTTTTCTCTAATCACAGAGGAAGAAGTCAGAGAGAAGTATCTCGACTGGCCTAGAAGAAAGCAATCATCCATGCTGTGAACTGCCTTCAGGGGCTATGTGGCATGGAACAGTGGCTAGGGGCTGAAAGCAGCTCCTCACCCACAGCCAGCAAGCAACAGGGATCTCCATCTGATAGCAGGAAGAAACTGAATTCTGTAATAACCTCATAAGATTGGAGGAAGACCCTGATCTCCACATGAGAGTGTAACTTGAGCAACACCGTGGTTCACTTTGGTGAGAAACTGATTGGAGGACCCAGTTGAACCCAGCCTGGACTTCTGACCTCCAAAACCATGAGCTAATTGCATGGGAACTGCTTGAACCCACTAAGACTGTGGTAATTTATTATGCAGCAATAGAAAACTAATACAAGAAAGAAACAAGGTAGAGACTCCCTTGTTTATGGCATGGGAACTCTAATTTCCTGCTGCCTCACTGAATATTTTGTTATGTAAACTGAGGTAAGCACTGTAATCAACTATTATATTACAATCCTTTTTGTAAATCTGCTCTTCACTTCTTCTAAGTTGCAGATTCTTGACCAATGTAAAATAAATCCACCATTTATTGGGCTTCTATGTCATAAACACTTTCATTATGCTTTTGATACATGATCTCATTTAAACCATGCAACAGTCTTGAAAGGGCAATGCCTCTATAATTAGGAAAAAGAAAATGTAATTTCGAGGGTTAAGTACCTTAACCAGAAGGAAACAAACTGATGAGCTGTGATGTTGGGATTCCAGCCTGGCTATATCTGACTTCAAATCCTATTTTGACGTGCTGCGTGCTATTACCTCTCAATACTGAGAAAACCAAAACTGTGGAATGTATTACTCATAATTCCCAATATCCTCTACTGCTCAACTTCAAAGTACAACGGGAATTGAACTTCCTTTACTCTTGAAGGTAAGTGTGGTCATGGAACTCGTGTTGGACAATGAAATGTGAGTGAAAGTGACAGACGTCACTTCTGGGCCAAAGCATTTAATTGCCTGGGCTTGACCTTGCAGTCCTCTCTTTTCCTACCAGAACAGTCCTGGAAGGCAAGAGTTAAGATGGAGCCCACGTTAGCCTTATGAGTGGCTGGACATGTCATGTAAGCAAGATATAAACACATCTGTTTTATGCCACTGAGATTTTGGAGCTGTGTTGTCACCCCAGTACAATCTAGTTTTTGTAACTAGTATACTAATCATCTGAATCAAGGTTATAACCAACAGTGCCTACAATTCTCGTGGATAAATTTAGATTGATATTGGGCACTAATACCCATCTTATGCCCTGTGCTTTCACTATGCCGATCTGCTGGCTGGTCTCCAAATGTTTGGTGATTTCCCAGACCTCAGGATCTTTGAATTTCTCCCTCTGCTTGAAACTGGAAAGTGTTCATGGTGGGTGGTTAAGAATGGGCTGTGGATTCAGGCTAGTTTAGATTGGTATCTGGAAACCTCTACTTCCTCTCTATACTGACTTGGGCAAGTAAATTCACCTCTTTTTCCCCCATCTCCTTACCTGTAACATGAGATGATGATAATGCATCTATCACAGTTCAGCTGTGAACAGTAAATGAAAAATAAAGGTGAAACATTTAGAATAGCATTGTTGTTATTACTATTATTAAAAATTCCATTCATATATCATCTCTTCCAGGAAGCCTTCCTGATTCTTCCAGGTTTGATTAGGTAGCCCTTTATTTTACTACTGTAACAGATTGCCGAGACATTTATGAAACTATGTCAGATACTCGTCTGTCTCCTTTTCTCTAGTGTCAGCACCTGAAAAACATCAATTAAAAATAAAAATGTATTCCTAACACCTAGTAGTAAATAAATGTTTTCTGAATGACAAAGGAACTTTAGAGTCAATAGCTGTGGGCCTAAGTTAGCAATTACTAGGAAAATAATTATAAGTCTCAAGTAAAATTAATCTGGTAAAGATAATTACATGAATTAATCTAGTTATAGAAATGTTCTTTTAAGTAACTTGATTGATTGAACCTTCATTTTCTTAGAGTTATGTTAAATGGGATATAATTTTCAAAAATCGAGTTCATTTTTGATTTTCTCAAATTGCTGAAAGCATGAAATTTATCTTATAAATTATAAATAGTTAGAAATATAGCTGGTCATTCTGGCATTAGCAACCTGGCTTATGTTCAGAGATGTACCCTACCCTTCACACTTAATAATAAATGTCAACAGTTGGCATTTGCCGCGAAGCAGAAATAAGACTTAAATGCATCATCTTTATTATCTAAAATAATTCATATTTTTGCTAATGTCCAATCTGCTATCATGGATCAATGTAGACATTAGAAAAACTGACCCCTTTAGCTTAATGAGCAAAAAACCCCCTCATTTTTGGTTTTGATAAGTTTGTAATTTCTCAAAAGAAAGCATCTGAAATGTGTTTGTTGTTTTTGTCTGGTTCTAAAGCCTGTGACTTACCTTCTGGTGTAAACATATTTGTAATCAGTACTGCCTCCCCTGCAAAGCTAACTTTTCCAACAATAATCTTCCAAGCTGAAATTTTTTAATTTTTTAATTTTTTAAGATTTTATTTATTTATTTGGCAGAGAGAGACAGCGAGAGAGGGAATACAAACAGGGGGAGTGGGAGAGGGAGAACCCCCCCGATGCGGGGCTCGATCCCAGGACCCTGAGATCATGACCTGAGCCGAAGGCAGATGCTTAACGACTGAGCCACCCAGGTGCCCCTAAAAGTTTTTTTAGAATGGGAAGTGGATTACACCCAGGATATTAAACCTTTATCATGCTAAATTTGGGAGACTTTTTTCATTAATGGTATTTAGAATTTCTGTTCCACCATTGTGGAACTCTCTTGCCTATTGTCTGATCCCTGTATGTAAATGTATCCTGCTCTCCGAGAGGGAGAGATCTTTTCTTTTTTTTGATCAGGGATGGCTGCTGGGAGAGTGTGAAGCTCGTTTTTTTATGTTTGAGCAAAATGAAGGTTCTTAGTGAAGATAATTAGGTTTTACTTTTCAGTATGGGAAGACGTGATAGAAGTGAATAAATCAAGGGAGTGAAGGAAAGGAGGAATGAAAAGGGATTCATATCCTAAGGTTACTTGTGCAGGCCAAGAGCTGATGACACCGCTCTCCAGAAATTTGAACACTTAGGAAGTAAAATGCACGTTCATTATCAGCACCTTTAGGCAAGTGCCTAATGGGAATATGGTAAACTAGACAGGGTGCTTTGTGTTTCAAAGTAACAAAATGTCTGAGCGTTAAAGCCAAAGGTAGACCAAAGGTCAGTCTTCATGACTGTCCACTTGAATTTCCCTTCAGTCCCATGAACAGGAGCTTGGCCAAGAATGAGCCCAAGAGATGCAACCATGCCCAGGTGCATTTGTGAGGAGGCACGTGTGGTCACATCCCCGTCTTACCTGTAGGCAGGGAGGAATGCTCAGTGCAGCCTCTTTGGCTGCTCTTTCTGGGGTAGAAGGAAGAGATCTGTTGGTGAAAAATACGTCTGATGGTTGCTTTTCTTTTCCTTTTGTTTCCTCTTTGCCTATGATTTCTGGCACAGAATCAGATAACTGGCTGTGCTTTAGCTTGGTTGCATGCCCCAAGATGTCTTAAAGGCTAATGAAACTAATTAATTTTGCCCCTTTTCCAAATATCCCCTTGGCTAACTAGCTAAGAGGGGGTTCCAGTCTTGGAGCAGCAGAAAATGATCGTTTGCCAATTCAAGATGGAGGCCACTGTGTGTGTTTCAGTAGCAAGGAGTGGGTAATAATCAGTCCCAAATGGGACTGAGCTCTACAGTGCTATAGCTGATGGGAATGTTAGGGCTGGGCACTTGAGTTGCTCTCCTGGACTCTTGAATCCCTTGCACAGGGGTGGACAGTGAAGGTCTCATGCCCCTCCCCCCCCCAACCTGGGACAGAGATACTATGGCTCTGGTTGGTGGTATTTTGGGGAAATGTAGGGTTGGAAGCATGAGGATGGTGGTTCTAGCTTTCTCTGAATTTCTCTTTTTGTCATACTTGACATTAATGATACACATGCCAAAATTTGACAATAGAATGCATGAGGGATGTTGTCAGTTGTCAGTAAGACTTCAGATCCTACTGTAGTCTTTATGTAATAAACGCGTTTTAAATTGCCAATTCATCTTAAATTTTATAATATTTTAACCTTCATTTTTTCTCTCCAAAGCATCTAAATAGCTAGAAAATGTGTGAGCAAATCATTCAATCTGTCAACAAAATAAAACAATAGTCGCTTTCCCCTCCTGTTTGTGGTAAATATGGAGTGGACACAGCACTGTATATTTATGATTTGTATGTTCCTATCAGGATTTATGTTCCACTTATAAAAGTGCAAGGAAAAAGCAATTTTACATTTGTAACTTTTTTGAAAAAGAAAAGTTCCACAAAATGTTTAATTTTTATGTCTAAGAGCTGCTATGAAAACAGTTTAAATGAGCAAAGCAGACCTATTGAGAAAAATATTAATGTGCCATATCTATTTAGAATTTAGAATTTTAAATTTTTTCTATAAAACTGGGATTAATCAAATGGTGAGGTGAGACTAGTCATTGTTTGGTCTTTGTTTTTGCTCATAATCCTGTTTCTTCCTTTTCTTAACCCAAGTATCCTTTTTGACGTCCCTGATTTCTGCTCTCCAGTATTTTTAGTTTGCTTTTTTCTTTTGACTTTCTTGTCTATATTCTTTCCTTTCCTCCCCTTTTTTTCTTCTTTTTCATGTTCTAATTTGTCCTTTCCCTGTTTTTTTTTTTCTTGCTGCCTTTCTCCTTTGTTAGATCTTCAAAGAAGAAAGAAATAAATTATGTCCACCAGAGGGCAGTCTGATCTCACACACACACACACACACACACACACACTCACTCACTCACTCTCTCTCTCTCTCTCTCTCTCTCTCTCACACACACACACACACACACAGACACACAGACACACACACACTCTCTCTCTCTCAGACACACACACACACACACTCTCTCTCTCTCTCTCACACACACACACACACAGGCGCGCGCGCGCGCTCCTTCCTTTTTCTCTTTTTTCTTCCTTTACAGTTCCCTTCCTGGTGGAATGTGATGCTTCACACAGTAGGTGGTTAAAAAAAAACAACAGCACCCTTTCATTTATAAACTCCCTTCATTCTTGCTTGTGTGCGGGCATGTAGTCTCAGTGATTTGATCCGTGAAGACTGGAACTGTCTCCCTTAGGTCTGTATAAGGAGGATATAAGCCCTTACTCGGACAGCCTGAAGGAAACAATAAACTTGGGTTTGTCTCAGCAGCTACCAAAATACTTGGTGATAAATGAAAACTTGGGCTATAAGATCTTGGGTATACGAGTCATGAAAAGTCAGTAGACTCCTTTGTGGAATCAAATATGGGTGACTCTAGCATGCGAGAATTTTTTACACTCTGAAAATTTGTGTCTTTATTTTTCTGTATCTAAGCTGAAAATATATAGGATTTTAACACAACGTTGAACCACCAATTTAGTGGTCATCTCTATACAGAGAGCACTGATAGAGTTGAATTCTGCAGGGATCCCTGAGCAGCGGCAGAGACCCAATAGGAAGTGATTTACCATGTTGTGCGGGGCTGGCTCGCTCTCACTTAGTTCCTGCAATCCTCAGGGCCTCAGTTTACTCCTCTACAGAGGAAAATACTTTTGATGATAGTCCTGCAAGCTCTCTGTGTGTTCCCTATGTAAGTGGAAGGTCAGTATCAGAACAGAAAGGGCTGGAGCTTTTCTTCTCCCCTCCTCCCCCCTTCATGATCTGCATACGTTTTGTCATCTGAAAGTGCCACTCTGAAGAAAAGGAATTTTCTACGTGGAAGCTTGGTGATTTTGATCTGAGGTGTGCCAAGTGTGAGAGAAAATCTGTTTTAACTTTATTATCTAAGGGGATGAGAGAGAAAATGAGGGGCTCCATGGATGCTTTAAAAAAGAGGGGCGATCCACTCAAATTCTGAAATGCTGGGGGCAGCAAGGAGAAGAAAGATTCGTGGTTAGACTTTCAGTTTCTGAAATCTTGAGCCGTGCTTTACGTGTACAAGGACACAGACAAAGGTGTCTAAGTCAGCAGGTTTAAATATTTATTGGCTCTCTGGTGGTAGAAGCCTGAAACTCCCGTGAAAACTTTGAATGAGGACTTCAATTTTTTACTCACATTTCTACCCCCCATTGTCTGGTTTCTTATAGGCTAGTTGGGTCCAAAGGGGAAAGATGGGATTGGAGAAAACCTTATTGCCTCCAAATAAACATTTCTAAAAATAGTATTAGACCTAAACCAAGTAGGTAGGACCATATCCTTACACGCACTGTTTTCCCACTCCTGGTTCAAGACGTCGGCTGCAGGTGCCGGGCCGCCATGGACTCAGGCTTTGACCAACAGTCCGCCTCAGAATCAGTATGAACCACGGACGTGATTGGAAGCTCTCAACAAATGTGATGTTACAGGAGGGATTCAGAATTCATTAGTTTCAGAATACTAGGCTACTGAGTCATTAGCATTGGACATTCTAATTTAGGTCAAATAAAGTGAATGGAGAAAGTGTGAATTTCAAGTGATTTTTCAGTTGAATTAAAATATAATGATCTCTCAGTGCTCTTTCTTTTTAATTTTTTTATTGTTATGTTAATCCCCATACATTACATCATTAGTTTTAGATATAGTGTTCCATGATTCATTGTTTGTGCATAACACCCAGTGCTCCATGCAGAACGTGCCCTCCTCAATACCCATCACCAGGCTAACCCATCCTCCCACCCCCCTCCCCTCTAGAACCCTCAGTTTGTTTTTCAGAGTCCATTGTCTCTCATGGTTCTTCTCCCCCTCCGATTTCCCCCCCTTCATTCTTCCCCTCCTGCTACATTCTTCTTCTTCTTTTTTTCTTTCTTAACATATATTGCATTATTTGTTTCAGAGGTACAAATCTGAGATTCAACAGTCTTGCACAATTCACAGTCAGCACTCTTTCTAAGGAATTTCAATTTCTGCCATAGAAAGAATTTCTCAAAAGACTTGATCTTTCTGGGGGCGCCTGGGTGGCTCAGTTGGTTAAGCAACTGCCTTCGGCTCAGGTCGTGATCCTGGAGTCCCTGGATCGAGTCCCGCATCGGGCTCCCTGCTCGGCAGGGAGCCTGCTTCTCCCTCTGACCCTCCCCCCTCTCATGTGCTCTCTCTCTCTCATTCTCTCTGTCTCAAATAAATAAATAAAATCTTTAAAAAAAAAAAAAAAAAAAAAAAAGACTTGATCTTTCTGTGGTTCTGAATGTGACCTTTTTAATGCATTACTTATCCTAGGAGTATCAGGGTTGGTGTTTTATAGAATGTGCAGTGCATCTGAACTTCTGTCTGCACGAACGTGGAGGAGAGGCAAAGGAACAGGTCATTTCAATTTGGTGCTAATCCAGAAGAAAAAAAAAATAACTTGCCAAAGAACCTGAACTCAGAATTTAAAATGTTCATTTCTAATCTGAATGTCACACCAGGCAGTAAACATGCTGACTCAAGCAGAAAATAGAAAATTAGAAAATAGAATATTATAGCAAATTAGAATAGGAAAAATAGAAAAATAGGAAATTCCATGTCATGGAATCTTAAAGCAAGAAGGAACCAAGATTTTTTTTAAAGATTTATTTTTTTATTTATTAGAAGGAGAGAGAGTGCGCATGTGCAGGAGGGGCAGAGGGAGAGAGAATCTCAAGCAGACTCCACACTGAGTGTGGACCCCCACGTGGGGCTTGATCTGGGACCCTGAGATCATGAAAGAGGCTGAAACCAAGAGTCGGATGCTTAACTGACTGCACCATCCAGACACCCTGGAACAAAGATTTTTAAGTGGGTTTCTACATCTTATAGATGAGTAACTGAAGTCTGCATATATTAAAATGGGTTGTTCCATAGTCATAATATTATGTATAATGTCTAATATTTAGCTTTGTATACTTTTTTAGATAAAGCAATGGCTAGAAAACTAAACTGTAACATAAACACACACACACACACACACACACACACACACCCGCTTCAAATACTTACCAGGTCATTGTCCCATGCAGTTTGGCCTATAGTGAGTTATCCTTTATACATATAAATAAAACAACGTTTCTTAGGTGAAGAGGAAGATATTACAGACACATGCTCTGAGCAAAGAGATGTCCTTTTTACTCTACAACGAACTCTTTATAAAAATTTTTGCACTAAAGAATCTCACTAAGACAAGTATTTCAGTTTACCCAATTAAATAAAATAATGGGATGTTAACGCATATAAAACTTCATGCTAACATTTTAAGAACTAACTTAGGTGATCGTATATAAAGCTGTCTGTGTTTTACAAGGTGAGGATTGATTATTTCTTTTAGGCGTTACCGCTACTTTGGGTAGCTGTTTCCTGGAAAGTTGTTCAGAAAATATGGTGCCCTTCCCCCACTAGCAGTAACAGCATCACCTGGGAACTTCCTAGAAATACGAATTCTCTAGTCCATCCCAGATCTACCTGGTCAGAAACCTGAAGGAGGGGAGGCATGAGGTCGCAGTGTGTGTTTTCCCAGGGCTCCGGGTAATTGTGATGTTCACTCAAGTTTGCGAACCACAGCTCTGCGAACCGTGCTGTTGGTTGATTAGAACAAGCCTCAGCTGCCTTTAATGTTTTCAACTCTTCTAAATCTATCCGGGTAGAACGGTTTTGCAAAGGTTCAGACCATTTTCTCTTTATAAGAGAGAAGCTTGAAAAGTATGAAGACATTTTCCTCTTCATATTTTTAAAATTCCTTCCTTTTTTCCCTTTGTTTGCTCAGATGGCTTGTTTAATGGCTTTTCTTTCTTTGTAAGAGTACAAGCAGACTCCTCCATGGACACGCCGGTCTGAGTGGCCACCATCACCCGTTTATTTTTGTCTCTTTCCTAGCTGCATCCCCATGGCTTCTCTCCCAGAAAACCATTCGTCTCTCCCTGTGGTTCTCTTACTGGTCCTGCTCTACGCAGCTCTGAGCAAAGTCACGACTGACTATGTTGTTCTGAGAAGCCCCGCATAGCCTTTGCCCAGAGTCCAGTGTCCTCCAGCTCCCTTACTGGAATGTTCCACGTTTCTTCCAATTAATGATGTGAGATGTACAAAGCCTTACTTGAGTTTCTTGAGGATGGCAATAATGAAGCATTGAAGAAATAGTCAGGGGACTGGGGCTAATTAAAATGCAGCAGGTTACAGAAGTAAAGGTAACCGCGGCTCGCTATGCCACATCTCCGGTAATCAGTAGTCCCCAGTTTCCCTGCACTAATTGACAGGAGATGCAGTGCTCCTGAGTCTGCACACAGCGCACGTTAATGGAGTCGGCACACACTGCTCTTCCTGCCTGACTTGTCTCATTATCGACCTTGAACCAGCAAAGGTCAGAGGATGGTGCTGCTTTCATCAACATGACAGGTGTCTGAGGAGCTTCTCTCTGTGGTCTAATAATTTGGCAGTTGTCTTATCCTGTACATGAATTAGTGTTCTGATGCTTGAGGTATGATGGATAAAAAGAATGTCAGCTCTGGGTAAGGGACGTAGCTCTGGGCATCTATATTAGCCCTGTCACTAGCCCAGTCTGGGAGGTGTGTGTTGTAGGGGTGCTTTTCCTTCCCCAGAGAACGAATGAGTCTGTATGCAGCCATTACATCGAAAGAGCATTTTCCCAGAAAATTGTTATCTATAGAAAAATATTTCACGGAGGTATTAACATTCACGAGTCAATTTCTTTCTACCAAGTGGACATTGACATCTGACACTTTTCCAGTGTGGGCATAATGATAATGATAATGAATGTTCTTTGAGAAAACTTAAAATCAATTAGTAATATCTCCTGAGCATCCCTCACGTGCTGAAGATGATTACAGACTCTATGTGGGGATACAAAAGAGACAGAAGATGGTACACCACAGCACAGATACGATACGTACCAAGATACGCCAAGTGGAAACATATTACAAAAAAAAAAAATCTTCAAAACATAGCTTTCCAGAAGCATCTGTTTATGTAAAGGGAACAGTGAAAGAAGCATTCTCACTTTGCAAAGGTCTGAGAACATTTCTAAGTAACACGGAGACGGGACACCTTCTTGTGGGTGAGCTGTAGACCAGAGTGAATTGGAAGGGTGCATGAATGAGAAAAGGTATCTTACTTAGAATTGTTCACCGCTGAGGGGTGTTTTTGGACCCCCAAACAATTACTTTTATTTATTTATTTATATTTCAATTAAAAACTTTTTTATTGAAGTATAATTGACATACAATGTTATACTAACTTGATGTATACAACATAGGGATTTGACAATTATATACACTATGCAATGCTCAGCATGGTAAGTGTAGTTCGTCACCACACAAAGTTATTACAACATTATTGACTATATTCCCTATGCTTCTCGTCCCTGTGACTTATTTACTGCATCACTGGACGCTTGAGCTTCTTAATCCTCTTCACCTGTTTTGCCCATCCCCCCTCCCCTGGCCACCACCAGTTTATTCTCTGTATTTGAGTCCATTTCTGTTTTGTTTTTTACATTCCACATATAAGTGAAGTCATATGGTATTTGTCTTTCTCTGACTTACTTCACTTAGCATAATACCTTCTAGGTCCATCCATGTTGCAAATGGCAAGATCTCGTTCTTTCTTATGTCTGTAATGTTCCATTGTATTTGTACATCACACCTTCTTTATTAATTTATCGATGGACACTTGGGTTGTTCCGATATATTGGCTGTTGTAAATAATGCTATGAGCAAAGGGGCGCATATATCTTTTCAAATTAGTGTTTTCACTGCACTGCTGAGTTTTGATCCAGTTTTTCAAGGAGAGGGATGAGACAGATAGAAGGAGGAATAAGGAAGATTATTTCTACCAGGGACAAAATCCTGATATTGAGGAAAAAAGAAAATATTTTTAGTTTCCCATTGCCATCGAATATTCTTTCTTCCTTTGTCACTTACAGAATTCCTACATAATCTCAAATTCCACTATATAAGTAACCACTTTGTGGTAGTGGTTTTTAGCCTAACCCAAGGAGCTAAGTATTTTTAGTATCACCAATGTTGTAGTGGGCTGTAATTATTTATTTCTATGTCTATATTGTGTGATCCAGCTGGGTATAATGTAACATATCATGCTAAAGCTGGAGACAGAGTATGGATTTTGGAATCAGATGGATTGACACAGAAATTAGATCTCTATTTTTCACTAATAGTTAACCCTTGAGTCATTTATTTAATGTCTTTCAGCCTCAATTTGCTCATCTGAAAAATGGAAATAATAATATTTAAGTCATTGGGAGGTTGTGAGGATTACACAAGATAATATATTCAGAGTTTAAGTAGTTACCAGTTCTGCTCTTACCTTCTGTCTTCTCCCACCTAGAATATTTAAAATCCAAGAGGATAGAAATTAGGTCATGCTCATCTCTATAGCCTCATTACTCAATACTGTATTTGGCATAAGTAGCATTCAATGAAGGTTTGTTGAATTAATCAGGTTGCCTAAAACCTTCATGTGGATTGATTGCATTATTCAAATAGACTCCACTGTATAATTTATGGAGTTGGGAGAATTTATTCTCAGCACTATCTGTTGTTTCTCTTGACATTTCTTTTCATATATATATGCACATATATATATATATATATATATATATATGTGTGTATATATATATGGTTGAGGGAGTTTTATGACATTTCAGGTATGTTTAGCTGAAATTATCCTGAAAATACCTGTTTTTTAAAAAAATATATGGATACATTGAATTCATATTAACTTATCCAAGACCTAAACAGAATACTTTCTCCAGATTTTCTATTCTTGAAGTTTAAAGATAGCTAACTACTAGGATTCCTATAAATACATGTGTTTGCATAAGGTAATAGGGAAACATGGGGATTGTTCTATCAGCATAGTCATTGTGCAGGAACTATATACTTTGTTCCATTGCTGTTTGCGTGCTTGGGACTTTTCAAAAACATCTTTTCTGTAACAATGTTCAAAGCTTGTATAATTAAAAAAATTTTTTTTTTTTTAAAGATTTTATTTATTTATTTGACAGAGAGAGACACAGCGAGAGAGGGAACACAAGCAGGGGGAGTGGGAGAGGGAGAAGCAGGCCTCCCGCCGAGCAGGGAGCCCGATGCGGGGCTCGATCCCAGGACCCTGGGACCATGACCTGAGCCGAAGGCAGACGCCTAACGACTGAGTCACCCAGGCGCCCCTAAAAAAGTATTTTTTATTGTGGATAATATACATGACAAAGTCTGACTATTCGGGGCTCCTGCCACTCCTCCAATTCCTATGTCTAAACCTAATCCTCAGTGTGATGGTATTTGGAGGTGGGGCCTCTGGGAGCTGATGAGGTCATGAGAGTGGAGTTCTCATGAATGGGATTAGTGCCCGTAGAGACCCCAGAGAGCTCCCTCACCCCTCCCTCCACGTGAGAACACAGAAGACCCCAGCTGCCTTGATTTTGGACTTCCCAGTCTGCAGAATTGTGAAAATTTATGTTGTTTATAAGCCACTTAGTCCATGGCATTCTATAGCAGCCACAACTGAGACTGAAAAATGACATAAAGTTTACCATCTTAAGCATTTTGAAGCATACAGTTCGGTGGCATTAAGTCCATTTGCATTATTGTGCAACCATCATGACCATCGATCCCCAGAAGTTTTTCCATCTTGCAAAACTGGAACCCTATACCATTAGACAATAACTTCCCATCCTCTCTCCCCTCAACATCTGTTAACCTTTCATCTGTTTTTTGTCTCTATGCATTTTATTACTCTAGGTATTTCATAGAAATAGAATAATATAGGATTTGTCTCTTTGCGACTGGCTTATTTCACTTAGCATAATGTCCTCGAGTTTCACACACATTAAAATATATGTCAGAAGTTCCTTCCTTTTTTAAGGCTGCATAATATTCCATTGTATGTCTACATCACATTTTATTTATCTATTTATCCATTGGTGGACACTTGGATTACATGTACCTTTTGGCTATTTTGATTAATGCTGCTATGAATGTGAGTTTACAAATATCCCTGAGTCTGCTGTCACTCTTTTTGGGTATATGTCTAGAAGTGGAATTGCTGGATCATATGGTAATTCTATTGTTAATTTGTTGAGGAACCTGCATACTGTTTTCCATAATGGTTAGCCATTTTACATTCCTACCAGCAATGTACAAGAGTTCCAAGTTCTCTACATCCTTGCCAACTCTTGTTATTTTCTTTCTTTTTTTTTTTTTTTGATAGTAGTCATCCTGATGAGTGTGGCAGAGATGGTATAATAATCTTTAGATTATCTTTAGTGATCTTTATCCTTTGAAGGTAGATTTGATGATTGCAACAAGTGGTTGATAATTTGTAGCTGATTTTCTAAAGAATATCATGGCAGTATATGATTATGAAGTAATGAGACCCTTAAAAAGTACAGCTCACATTTAGTAAGAGTCCAAACTACTTTAAATCATGCTTCCTTCCTGCCAACCTTACCTCCATTCCTGCTCTTCTTCCTGATTAATTCCTGATAAAAGCCATTAGGTAGGGCTGAACAAGGCAGACATCCGTGCCTGGGGGCATTGGGGTGTGGCACCTGGTCTGAGCGTCAGAGCCTGAGTGTGGTGAGGAGTGCGCCATGTAAGGAGGGTGAGAGAGGTGGCAGCCCAGTGCAGGACAGTGTCATCCAAGCAGGGTGGCAGCCGAGAGCAGGTAAGGCAGGTGGTTGTGTGAGCTGGCAGTGGTCGTGGCGGTGATGGGAGATTGGCCACATTTAAAGGGGCTTGATCTAGTAAGTGAATACATTCAAAATAGTGGGAGTCCATGCTCACTGTCAGAGAAAGGAGTTACAAATCTGGAAAGGGAGAAAATGAAAACCCAGAAGGTTGGATATTCATGAGTGGTATTAGTGTGGACTCAGTTTTCAATGTATACAACTAGTGATGGAAATAAATACAGATGTGAGTGTGTGTGTGTGTGTGTGTGCATGTGTGAGCCTCTGTCCACTGAGAGGGCCTGGGGATAGCAACACCCTAGCAGTGAACACACCATGTTGTGTGTTCATGACTTGTAAATTCCTTTCTCCACTCTGAGGAACCAGAACTGGAGAAATGGTTGATTTCAGGGTTCAGGCAGGGAAAATATAAGATGATCCTGGAATATTTTTTGTGCCATAAGGTAGTGTTTAAAGAATCATAAAGACATATCAACAAGTAATGGAACCCAGCTTAAAAGGGCACAACCAGTTATCAAAGCTGGGACAAATTGAGCGACAAAATAAAATAAATGGTTGTGTTAGATTATAACCAATTGAATAAAATAAAAATCTCAAAGTCCCTACCTATTGATTTAAATACGTTAGAGAAGAACAAATGGGAAGAAGAAAAAACCTTTTTTTTAAACAGTAGAATGCCAGTTAATAAGTGGAGAAAAACATGATGGCATTAGAAGATTGCCACTTGGCAACTATCATAGTGATAATTGAATCAACCAAGAATGTCAATGGATGCTAAAACTAATGGCTAGAAGTCTGTTGAACAACTAGATATTCACAGACTCAAAGTATCTCCCCACACATACTTTATACTTACAAGGGAAAAATAGAAACTTTACAATGGAGAAACCTGGCAGATAAAATCTGAATCAAGCAATCAAAATTGATATCACCAGTTATAACACCTAGCAGCATCATGTACCACACATAAAGATGCAACCAGAAGAACCCAGGATCACTTCCATGTTGTTCTTACCCTGAATCTAATCATAAGGAAACTTTTTTTTTTAAAGATTTTATTTATTTATTCGATAGAGACACAGCGAGAGAGGGAACACAAGCAGGGGGAGAGGGAGAGGGAGAAGTAGGCTTCCCGCTGAGCAGGGAGCCCGATGTGGGGCTCGATCCCAGGACCCTGGGATCATGACCTGAGCTGAAGTCAGACGCTTAACGACTGAGCCACCCAGGCACCCTGGAAACTTTTTTTAAAAAAGATTTTATTTACCCGAGAGAGAGAGTGAGAAGCAGACTCCCCATGGAGCAGAGAGCCCAATGCAGGGCTCGATCCCAGGACCCTGAAGATCATGACCTGAGCCGAAGGCAGATGCTTAACCAACTGAGCCACCCAGGTGCCCCTAATCATAAGGAAACTTCTGATAAACTTAAGGACATTCCACAAATTAACTAGGTCTATAATTTTCAAATGTCAAGGAAGACTGAGAGATTATTCTGAACTGAAGGTGCTTAAAGAGACATGGCAGCTAAATGCACTTTATATCTGGGTGGATCCTTTTTCTAAAGGGCTTTATTGGGACGCTAGGCTACTTGATGGGAGCCTGTGGGTTAGGTGGTAGTAACATAACAAGGTTAACTTCTATTTGATGGTTGTATTGTGGTTATGTAGGAGAATATCCTTATTTGGATTCAGGGGTTAAGTGGCATTCTGTCATCAACTGACTTTTAAATAGTTCTGGAAAAAAATTTTTTTGTACTATTCTTGCAAAAATTATTTTAAAAATTAAAAATAAATATATATAAATGGAAAAATAAATGGTGGTAGCTTCATTGGACATTGAAGTCTCTTATGGTGACAAGTTTGAAGGAAATATTTAGAATGTAACTGTCCTTAAAAATAATTATTTATATTCATTTATATTCAAATGTCACTCTTCTTTCTTTTATGCTTTTTGAGAAAATTGGAGAAAAACCATGGATAAAATAAACCAAGGACACAATAATGAAAATACAACCAAAACCGTCAGTAGTAGGTCATGTTGGTTCCAGGCACCCTCTGATATGATGCATTCAGAATGGCATTCGCTCTGTCATATCCTTTCCCCAAACCCATAATCCCAGTGTAATTAGGAGAAAGCATCAGAAAACACAAATTGAAGGGAATTCTGCAAAGTGCCCTACTGAAATGCTCTTTGGAAGTGTTGAGGTGATGAAAGGCGAGAAAGGACAGAAACTGTTACGGACTGCAGAGGACCCAGGAGACCCGATCACTGCATGTGACGTGGAATCCTGCAACAGAGAACAGACATTAGGGAAAGAACAGGTGAAATCCAAAGAGTTCAGTTCATGGTATTGCTTAGTTTGCATAACTTTACCATGGTCATGTGAAACGTGAGCATCAGGGAAGCTGGGTCAAGTAGTATATGGGAATTCCCTGCACTCCTTTTGCAACTCTTCTTTAAGTTTAAAATTATTTCCAAAGAAAAAGGAAAAACAGAATATGTATACACAAACCAAAAACAAAGTTATGGAAAATATTTAGTCTTTGTTCTCTTAGAAATGCAAATAAAACATCAGTGGGATATATTGGTATTATTTAACCTGCCAAAAATACAAGTGGTCTTACTATTTTAACCCACAATGATAAGAAAGGTGTGCAGACCCAGTCTATCACCAGAAATAACACAAACTTGGGTTTTTCTTATTTCTTAAAACCTAGAAGATGTTATAAATATTTCTTTTGCATTGGCTTCAGCTGGCCTTTCTTTTAGGGCTGAATCCACTTACTTTGAATATATGGAATTGTCTCTTCTCTTCTATTTTCTCTCCTTCCTTTGTATGCTGGTTTCATAACTGGTGTTACTTTTTGCATTCAGATGGGCAGACCCAATTACCCTAGGTTCTCACGTTGTTTATGCTACTAAAACAAATACAACATTTAAATATATCTCTTGCTAATTAATTTTTAGCAGAACTTTGAGGCATATTCCCATTCTAGAAGATCTCCCAGGAGTGGGAACAGGAGAAAGAACGGAGGTGATCGAAAAATCCCACCCTGCTCTGAGTCTGCATTTCTCTTCTGGGTAGAGGTTGGCCCAGTAAGTGAGGAGAAATTCTGTGAGCAGTAGTGTGGAATTAGAACTGGAATTATTTTCTAACATAAAAACAACAACACTAAAACCAATGGATATCCTAAATCAAGGAAATCAAGCAAAACCAGAGAAACCAGATTAACAAAGACAAACAGAATAACAACAACAACAACAAGATAGCTGTGGAAAGCGAATGCCCAAGAAGGCTGGAAGGAAGTCAGGAAGGATGTGGAATAGCAAGACCAGCATCAGGGTGTGCCGAGTGAAACTGGTTTGTACACATTGCTAGAGGCACAGTGAAATCACTCAGTGTTTTGGAAAGCAACTTGAAAATGTGCACCAAAAGCCATTACCATGTTTGAACCTTTTACCTCAATTATTCCACATCCGTGAGGGTAGTCTAATTAAATACTAATTCAAAATATGGAAAAATAAATCCAAGGCTGTCTGATTTATAACTGTAAATAAAATGGAGCTAACTTAAAGTTTAAAAAAACCCAACAATGATCATGTAAACCCAATGGTATATCATGAAGGCATGAAAAATGATAATTCTGAAGATAAAAACTTAGAAACCTGGAAAAGTGACCTTTTGAGCTGCAACTGGCCTGTCCAGCATGGTGGCTCTGAGCCTTGTACGGCGTTTGAACACTGCAAATGGGGTTGGTCCAAATAGAGATGTGCCGCAAGAGGAAAAGAGACACCAGACTTTGAAGATTTGGTATGAAAAAAAAAGCAGAATATTTCATTAACAATTTTATACTCGTTTTTTTTTTAAAGTTTATTTAAGTAATCTTTACACCCCATGTGGGACTTGAACTCATGAGCTTGAGATCAAGAGTCTCCTGCTCTTCCAATTGAGCCAGCCAGGTGCCCCAACAATTTTATATTGATTACATGTCAAAATGATAATATTTTAGATACATTGGGTTCAATGAAATATCCATAATGTTAATTTTACCCATTTCTTTGAAAATTTGGACTTATGTATGTGATTTGTGTTCTATTACTATTGGATAGTGCTAGTCTACAGCCCCCTTGAGGACAGGGTTTAATTCTTGGTTATATAAGCCACATGTCTAGAACACATGGTTCACAGTTTGTGCTCATTAATTTTTGTTAACCCCTTGATAGTGATTATAATACTTGTCTTAAAAAAGATACGCAACTGCACATACATCAAGCCTACCGTTTGTTGGAGGAGGTCAAATGTAGGCTTGTTTCCCCACCCCTGCCCTTGGAATGTATTTTCTGCCCACCCTTCCCACATAGAAGGCCTTCAAGGATACAGCCTTGAGATAGTAAGATGGAGACTTTCTGGATGGTGTATGTGACTGAACCTAGTTAAGGCCTCTGAAATAATTTTCAAGATTCTGGTGGGCAGGTATGGAGATTTCTGGTTTGCAGCTGCCTAAGACAAGCCTCGTAAATAAGTTCCCTTGCTTATTAAAACCACCATCTACCAATCCGGAGCGGTCTGCCTCTTTCTGCAGTCTTTCCTCGCCCTTGTGTGTGGGGGCCGGTTTGTGAACCAACACCACTGTAAAATATTCACAGAAAAAAGACAGATGATACACAAAATTGAAGAAGTTGGTTGTCTTGGGATGTTGTGATTATGGGCAACTTGTTCTATTTTTGAAACTTTACATAGAATATCTTGCCATAATTTGAAGGACTTTTTGACCTTTAAAAAAAAGGGCAGGAATTGTGTTTTCGTTTGCTTTTTGCTTATTTGTTGTTTGCTTTTTATTTGTTGTAGGGACATAGACACGCACACATGAATAAAATCTTCAGAGATGCCTGGCTGTGGTGGATTCCATGGTCTTCTTAATGGGAGGGAGGGTGTATCTCTCATGGGCCTTGGGGATGATTCATGAGACTTGTTGCAGAGCTCCACAGCTAACAGCAGCCTGTTCTTGGTGCTGGGCAGAAATCTCCTTGGCCCAGAGCAAGTAAGGAAGATTTTATTATCTCCAGCTTCTGCAAGGAGCTGCAGTTATTTCTCAAGGTCAGGTCAGGGAGCATCCTGAGGATGAGTAATAACAGTCCTCTGAGGAGTTTCCATCCTGGCAACGGTTTATAACCATGTAAAGCTGATAATAAAATAATTCCAAAATAAATAAACAGTAGATACATAAGTGCCCTTAGAGATCAGTAAATCTGAGTGCGTAGCTGCCAGTGTGAGGAGGAGATAAAACTTTTTCCTTCTAATGTCCTGATGCGTTAAGGTGGGTGGCAGCACCATTTCAGGGTTTTGGCGGGGTGGGGGAGAAAGAAGGCTGAGTGAAGTTCCCAACCATTTAAAAAATCCTAGCCTGTGATAAATCTCATGGATTCAACAGATATTTGTCCAGCCCCTACTATGTGCTAGATAAGGTGTTGGAGGCTGAAGGTACGGCAAACAACGCTTACAAAATTGCACGCCTTTTAGGCATTCACATTCTTGTGGGATAAATCAAGGCAATTTACAGACGTCGAATTGAATATATAGCATGTTAGACGGTTGTCAGGACTGAGGAGAAGATGAAGCGTGGGAGGAGGCGGGAGGGGTTGTGGGAGAGGCGGCTGTGATTTAGACGGCGCCGGCGCCGCAGGGAAGGCCTCTGGGGGAGTGTCGACTGAGGAAAGAAAGGCCTGAAAGAGGTTAGGGGATAAAACATGCAGATTTTGGTAGGAAAATCATTTCAGGAAAGGGAACAACAGTTCCAGGGGCCCTGAAGCAGAGTCTGCCTGGCGTATTTGAGGAACAACATAAAAGTCAGAGCAGCCTCTTGGGCAGAGAGGGGAGCAGAGGGGAGAGTGGTAGATGGCGGAGTCACACCTGTATTGTGGGTCGGTCTTCAGGTCACTGTGAGGACTTTGGCTTTTACTCTGAGTGAAATAGGAAGGCATGTTTGTAGGATTTGGAGCACAGCAACAGGATTTTGACTTCTCCTTTACCAGGGCCCGACTTCAGAAGAATTGAGCAGGGAGAGCAGCTTGGAGGCTTTTGCAGAGAGACGGAGACTATGGTGGCTTGAATCAGGTGGTCATCCTGGCCAGTATAAGTGATCATCTTCTGCATGGACCTTGAAGGCAGATCTGATGGGGTTTGTTGACTTCCTGGATGTGGAGTATGAATGAAGTAGAGGAACTGAGAATGATGCAAACTTGTTTGGCCCTAGTAGCTAGGAGGATGGATTTTTGCCAGTTGTTGAGATGGGGAAAATTACTGGAGGAGCAGTGTGATGGGGAAGGGGGAGATCAGGGGCTCAGTTGGGGATATGTTCCTTTTAAAATGCCTTTGAGACATCCCAAGTAATGGAAATACTGAGTTAGAAGTTATACAGGTAAGTCTGGAGTTGAGAGGAGAAGTGTAGAATTATAAGCTTGGAGATATAAATCTGGGGTCATCAATTTGTGGATGATATATAAGGCCCTGAGACTGATGAGTTCAAAGGAATGAATGTAGGTAGAGGAAAGAAGCCCTAGGAATCATTCCATTAGAATCTCTGCAGATGGAAAGGTAAGGAAGCCCCTTTGCAAAGAAGACGGTGTAGGGGTAGGCATTGAGGGAGGAGATGAGCCCAGGGAGGGTGACATCCGGGAGGCAAATAAGAAACTTTCTCAAGGGGACGGGAGAGGTGGGCTGTGTCTAGAAATATTGACATGCCGAGCAGGATGAGGGCTAAATACCCCCTCTGGGATTTGCCACATGTAGGTTATTGATCATCTTGCAGTTTATACATGTTCATGTGTGGTGGGGGCAAAAACCTAAAAAGGGGAGAGAGAACTTGAAGACAATGAGAACAGACAATTCCTTTGTGGGATTTTGCTGTTAAAAGGAGAGAAATTCAGTGATAACTAAAAGGGAAGTGGGAACTTCTGGCTTCCATTTAGGATGGAGAAAGCTAGAAAGGGGCCATTCCCACCTTTGCCACAGCAAGATCAGAAAGCCAGGTAATGGGCAAATTCATAACTTTTCTGGAACCATCAGAAAGCTGAGGTCTCAGGACAAATAACATAAAATATAAGGAAAGACTGGTGCCTTCAAAGAGAGATGGGGCATGGGCATTTGCTTACATGGGGGCAGGGGTGGTGGTGGACTTCATACAATTGTGTAAAAGGGCTTCAGCTAAAATGTTTACTACATTCGAAAGGTGAGTGTTGCCTAGTGTGAGAGTATGGAAACTCTAAGAGCCACAGACACAAGGGTTGTTCAGAAACATTTGTGTCCTCTTCCTCCAGGGAACCTACTGGTACTCATGAGGAAGACTGGGGAGCAAGCCTCCCTCAGTGCAAGCCCTCAGGAGGGTAATGGCAGCACTGCGGGAAAGTGTAATGTCCTGCCTTGATCTTTCTTTTTTTTTTTCCTAAGATTTTATTTATTTATTTATTTGACAGAGACAGAGATAGCGAGAGCAGGAACACAAGCAGCAGAAGTGGGAGAGGGAGATGTAGGCTTCCCCCCGAGGAGGGAGCCCGATGTGGGACTCGATCCCAGGACCCTGGGATCATGACCTGAGCCAAAGGCAGACGCTTAACGACTGAGCCACCCAGGCGCCCTGCCTTGATCTTTCTTTCCTATGTCCTCTACACATCAAAAACCTCAAGCTTCTAGGAGAAGAGTACCAAACCCTGTGGCCCGAAGGCCACAGGTTAAAAAAAAAATCCATTGTAATGGAGAAACAGAAACAACAATACAAAATATTTTATCCCTTAGTGGGGGCAGGAAAATGCCCTGGGTCTCAGCCGTTAGAAATCTCCTACGGGGGGAGGGACAGGAACACTAAGAAGTCCCCACATCCAAGAGCCAGTGACACAGCATTTCCACAGACTGAAGCTGAACCACAGTAATGGAGATTGTTCCGTCTGCCCCCACCACCTGGCTAGCAAGAGCTGAGTAACAAGTCATAGTGGTCCACTGCAGGAAAGGAACATAGGCATGTAGAGAGACCCTCTGTGAGGGCACAGAACAAACACTGAGGAAAACTCTCTGGTGGACCAGCCCTGACCCTAAGCATAAGATAACACTAAACGAGTTGGAAGTCTGTCATGGTAGTCACCACAGCAACACCAAATTCCCAAACCAGCTCAGTTCTCGATGAGATTGACTCCCAAACCACATGAAAGACCTAGCAAAGGAAAACAGGTGCCCATTTCCAGGCATAAATATTATTTACCGTAGTCTACATGTTTGGCTTAGTCTACACACAACGTTGGACTTCCAAACAAAACAAAACAACACACAAAACAAAGCACACACACATACAATCAAGAGTTGGAGAAGTCAACAAAGCCAGACTCAATTTATGCCCAACTGTTGAAACTATCCAACAGCGAATTTAAAATATTTCTGGTGAATATTGTAGAGGCAATAGGTGAACAACATATATAAGCAGATGGAGAATTACAGCAGAGGGATGGAAGCCATAAGAAAAATCAAATGGAAGTATTAGGAAATTTTCCAGCCACATGGTAACAGAGATGAACAATGTTTTTGATGTTAGATTTGATAAAAGTAAGGAAAGAATCAGCAAATTTGAAGATAGATCAATAGAAATCACCCAAGTGAAGCACAAAAGAAGAACAGTAAAACAAAAAAGAGGCTTTCAGAGCTGTGGGACAATGTCAAAAACTCTCATATGCCCTGAGTTAGAGTCCAGGAAGGAAACGAGAACATACACAGGGCAGAAGAAACTATTTATTTATTTAAAGATTTTATTTATTTGTTTGAGACAGCAGAGAGAGAGAGAGCACAAGGAAGGGCAGAGGGAGAAGCAGACTCCCTGCTGAGCAGGGAGCCCGATGCGGGGCTCGATCCCAGGACACTGAGATCATGACCTGAGCCGAAGGCAGATGCTTAACTGACTGAGCCACCCAGGCACCCCCAGAAGAAACATTTGAAGATATAATGGCCAAGAGTTTTCCAAGATTAATGAAGGACATAAAAATTACAGATCCAGGGGGCTCAGAAAACATCAAGCTAAATAAATACTCTCTCCTCAGAACATTCCTAAATAAATTTCATCCAATGTGCTGAAAAATCTAAGATAATGAGAAAGCACTCCGAGAGGAAAGATGTGTTCTATACCAAAGAGGGAAGGGAAGAATTGGAAGAGGGAATTGGAAGAATTACTGTAATTCTTTAAAAAAAACTATGGAATCTGGATGGCAATTGAGTCATATCTTTAACATGCTAAAAGAAAAACAAACAGACAAGCAAACAGTCAACCCAGAATCTGAAACCCTGGGAAAATGTATTTCAAAAATTAAAGAAAAATAAACATTGTTTTTCTTCAGATGAGCAAAAAATGAGAACATTCCTTGCAGCAGACTGCAAGAAACGTTCAAGGAAGGGCTCAGGCAGAGGAATATATCATACAGAAACTTGGCTTTACACAATGAAATGACTTGCACAAGAAATGGAATATATGAAGGCAAATGTAAATGTATTCTTTCTTATTTTTAATTGCTGTCTAAACAAAAAGATGAGTGGGAGAGTTTGGGAGTATAATGTTCTAAGTTCCTTACACTGCACGTGAAACAGTGTAATATTCAAAGATAAAGTTTTAACTAAAGATGTGCATGGTAAACACCAGGGCAACCAACACAAAAAGTATACATCATGAGCCAACGGTGGAGATAAATAGAATAATAAAAATGCCTAATCTAAAAGAGGATGGAAAATCAATTTTCCTATTATTCCTTCATGCCTTCTTTTTGCAATCTATTCCAAACAGCAGAAAGAATATATTTTAATAAGCATGCAAGTTTTGCGCATTCTCTACTTGTTAACTCAGCTTACTGCAGTCCCAGCTCACCCTTTGTGACTGTCCAGCCACATCTCAAGCTATTGTCCTCTCTCTGCCCATGCTTCAGCTGTGTTGACCTTCTTTTGTTTCCAGTTAGTGCCCAGGCTCCTGCCTGAATCAGAGCCTTCACAGTGTTCCCTCTACCAGGAATACTCTCTACTCACCTTTTAATAGGCCACATTCTCCTCCCCCTTCAAGTTTAAATTTACATGTTAATTTCCTCAGGGAAGTTTGCCTTGACCCCAGAGACTTAAGTTAAACTGTGAAATAGTTTCTCAGGACTCTGTAATCGTCCTTCAAAACAGTCATTAAAATTGTAATTGTTTATTAGTTTAGGGTCTCTTGACAATGGCATTTGCCTTTATATTTCTGTCCATTTTAATTATTCCTTTTTGTTCTGTAATCTTAAGAAAAGTAAGGAACTTGTCTCTCTTGTTTTCACTTACATCCCAGTGCCTTACATAATGCCTGACACAGAGGAGATCAGCTAATTGAATAAATGTGAAATATAAAGACATCAAGAGAAGAAGCATTCTAGTTAAGATGTAGGAGGAAACAGTACACCGGTTGAAAAGAATTAATATAATTATGAAATGAAAGAAGCATATAAGAGGCTCTTAAATGTTTGCTGGATAGGAACTTAGAAAACAGTCCATCATTTTCAAAAGAGGAAACTGAGCCAGGATTACCTGTGACCTAATTCTGCTGTGACACAGAATCAGGGAAGGTTATCCTGAAACAGACCCCACGTCAATTTAGCCAGGTTTTCTGGAAGCTCTAGCAGTTTCTGACGTCAATTTCAAAGGTGAGTGCTATGTGAATCTCTTCCACTAATGGCTCTCTTATTCAGAAATTTGTCCATCAATTTTGTATCACTTTATATTTGATGCCTGTCTGCTCTTTGCATCAATGGATTTTTAAATAGGTGTTATCTACATAGTGAATATGTACTTCCTTTAATTATTTCCAATTTGCACGGCTCAGGGAACAAAAGTTTAGAGAGAAATTGTTTAGGTTTAGAGAGTGTGGAATGAGCACAGGTCTTGGATCTTGGGTTTGAATGCTGACTCTATTCTCTAAACTTCATTCTCCTATCCCTGAGATGTAGGGGTATTAATACCTACTTCCTAACATAATTGCTGTAAGGTAAAATGAATTAATGTCTGTAAAGGGCCTGACACATGGAGAAGTAATCAATTAATATTAGTTTCATTCTCAGCCTAGTCATTCTAGATTCTAAACATTTTTTCATTAATGTATCTCTTATGATTCTAGACTTTAATCATGAATCTTTCAACTCAATCTTTTCAAATGGCAAGTGGAAGAGTCCTAATCTCTTCAGTCTCTGTCTCCATAATGGCATCTGTCTTCGTATTTCTGACCATTCTGATTGTTCCTTTTTGGATCTTGTCTACTTCTGATACACCCTTATAGTATTTTACTCAGTATTGCAGGCGTGGGCCACCAAAATTTAAGGTAAGTTAGAATTTCTCAGAGTCTCTGTTGATGACTGATTGTTATAAATTCCAAGAAGGAACATTTCATAAAGTTGATACACTAGGGATTCACACATTTATTTTCTTGATATTTACTGATCACCTATTTCGTATATAAATTAGGATTGTCTTATTTAGAAAATAAAAATACAGGGTGTCCAGGTAACTGGGTGTCTTTTATTTTATTTGGCAATCCTAACATAGGAAAGATCTCTGTATAAGAAGAAAAAAAACTAAGATGTGGTTTCTGCCCCAAGAGAAGTTATTTATTTATTTATTCATTCATTCATTCATTCATACATACATACATACATGCATGCATACATACATACAAGTTAAGGATATAGTCATGGAGGTGGAGATAGGTAACCAGTGTATTGAAAGAAAGGGTAATGAATGAACTGTGTATACATTTCTACAGCTGCCATAACAAGGTATCAGAAAGTGGGTGGCTTGACATGACAGGATTTTGTTCTCTTCTAGGTCTGGAGGCTGGAAATCTGAGATCAGGGTGTTACCAGTGTCACAAGTGAGGGACAGTCTGTTCCATGATTTTCTCTCCTAGCTTCTGGCAATGGCCAAGAATCCTCGGCATTCTTTGGCTTATAAATGCACCACCCCAATTTCTGCCTTTGTCATATCATGACATATTCTTCTATGTCTTTTCTCCCCTTATACAGATACAAATCCTACTGGATTAAAGCCCACTCTAATGACTTCATCTTAACTTGAATACATCTGCAAAGACCCTATTTTGAAATAAGGTCACATTCAAATGCACAGGGGTTAGGATCTCAAGGTACTTTTTGGAGGACACACTTCAACCCATAACAGATGGTATGGGTATCGCATGCCATAGAGTTCAGAGAAAGGGCATTTGGTTGTGGGATGGAATGATGAAAAAGGTCCCTGTCAGTGTCAGGAATTAATGGAGCTCGACTTTGAAGGGTGGGTAGACTTTGCTGGGAGGGAAGAAAAGGGCTGAACGAGGATGATGAACAAGCAAATAGGGAAGGAATTGGTCTTCCAGAGATGGAAGGTACTTGCTGAAATTTACTAAGGATGACCACGATCAGGCTGTGAACTCTGAGAAAAGCAAGAATTAAAAATTCGCTCAGCTCAGGAAAGCAACAGTATCATTAGGAGGCAGGTTTTATTGGTGTCCAAGTTTCCTTTCATCTCTAACATTCAAATTCATATTGTTCAGTGTTAATTTGGATTTGGCACCAACCCCAGGGATACTAGAGGGAAAAGTGGGGGAAGCTACTATGGGCAAAGTCTTTATCCCTCAAGAAGGCACTAAGTTAGTTATATTGGAACCTGACTTGGACGTTATATTTAAAATCAAACATTTGTGTAAAACAAGGTGTCAACGATAAGCAGCTGGTACAGCTAGAATGCTGACTTACTCAATAGAGGTGATTACTTTCCACCTTTTTAAGAAGCATCCCTACAACAAAGTTGGTCTGGATGAAGCAAAGGCCAGGAAAAAAAGGGAACAGCTTTGTTTATTGTATGAGGAGCTCGTGTAGAAGGTGTGCTAAGCTGGGTCTGTAATTTTGTGTGTGTACCATCCTATGGTGTGCCATAGAATGTACTCTATTTGTATATGGACTAAAGGTTTTAGACCTGGTTTCCAAATTCTTCAAGGAAACGAATGAGATTCAATGTAAAGAGGAATAGAAGATTACAGAAACAAGCCACAGGAAACACAGGCGGTGTGCTATTCAGTCTCCTTTAGTTCCTTTGATGGGGCCTCCTCCAGGTACATGTGTATTTCCTCACCTTCCTCTCCCTGTAATTAGCCAATTAAATCTAAGTGTATGTGAAGCTTACTTCATGTCAGTTCACCTTAGAATTCAGTAAGCTATCAGAGCGCTACAAGGCTAGGGTTTTCTTTTGGTTGATGTTCCAAAAAAAAAAAAAAAAAAATCATTTGAAAAGAAAAGGAGAATCTAACAATTGGGATGAGTTCTTGCCTATTTGTTTTCAAGGTCCCCCTTCCCGTGTTGCTGCTCCTTGCTGCCAAAGAAGGGAGTGCCAACACAGGGCAGGATGGTGGAGGGAACCTCCCATCTCGTTATGTTACTTCCAGTTGTATTCTGTATTCTCTTTAAAATGGTATGAGTGCCTGTGTGCATGTTGTTTTTATTTAATGCTATTATCAGAAGTGGTATAAGCAACATGCTTATGAATGCAGGAATGTAAAGGCAGACTGTGTTGGTTCAAATCCTGATTTCTGTATTTTTTGCAAACTTGGGGAAGCGATTCTGCTTCTTTAAATCTTAGTTCCTTTATCCATAAAATAAATATAATAATTGTATGTATTTTAGGGAGCGAGTGGGAGAATCAAATAACATGATACATATTAAACATTCCCATACTATATGTACCAGTGTCCGGCAAGTGCTCAAAAAATGTTAACTACTATTCCTATCATTAAAACATATTCAGGAGCATAATTTTACTTGACTGCATAAAAATTTATCCTCAGTATATACTATAGTTTGGTTATTTGTTCTCCTATGTTTAGACATTTAGGTGGCTTATAGTTTTTTACCTTTATAAATAATCTTAGGATAAATGTCTTTGTGTGAAAAGATTTTTCTGTAGTTTAGCATATTTTCTGAATTATCTCAATTCCAAAATTGGAATGACTGGGTCAAGCAAGATGAACTTATTATCAATTTCTTTCAAAAAGGGTTTGGCTATTTCTGTTTCTATTAGCATGGTATGAATATGACTGTTTCACCATACTTTGGCCAGCAGATAGCATATGTGTGTGTGTGTGTGTGTGTGTGTGTGTGTACGCACATGCACATGCATATATAGTATTATTTGATGGACAAATTGGTGCCTCTTTCATTGTCACTATAAAATTTAAACAGTTAGCATGACTATTTTTTAAGGAACTTGAACTCCTCTGGAATGTGAGTACTGTGGAGGAAGAGTCTACACTGATTTTCTCCAACATCAGTGGGGCTAGATGCTCATACAAAGTAGAAGCTGTTCAGACACAGCAACAATTTTTATAACTCTCCTGGCAACTTCAGGGATGTTTTCACTATCTAACAGCCTGCTTTATCATATTCTCTAAATTGTATATCCTGTATTATCATATATTTGATGAGTGAGGCAACATATTTGGTAAGTGTGGATCATCTATTTAACTAAATATTTAACTAAATATCTCCCAACAGTTGTACCATTTTGTAGTCTCTGCCTGTGGAACTTATAGAATATCACGGAAGTGGTGCTGTATTGCATGCCTTCTGAGGCTTGGTCATAAGGAGAAGACGGGCAGCTTACACCTTGGTCTCTTGGAAGGTATGTGCACTCCGGCAAGAAGCCACCTATCACTCTGAAACTACCATGCTGTGAGGAACTCAAGCTGGCGATGTAGGGAAGTCATATGGACAGAGACATCGAGTTCCTACTTTTTCCAACTCCTTCAGCTGAGGCGCCAGAAATGTGAATATGGAAGCCAGTCTGGACATGAAAGTCCAGTCAGATTTTCAGATAACTTTGGCCCCAGCCACTGACCATGAAGACCAGACCATGACCACATGGAAGACCAGAAGTGCTCATGACCCAGGTGAGCCCAGTCAACTCACAGAGCTGTGACAGATAATCATAAATCATTGTTTTAAGCCACTAAGCTTTAGGACGGTCTGTTGTGTAGTGATAGAAAACCAGTTCAGTGAATTAATACAGAGGAGACACACGCTCTTTGGTTTGAAATAGTCCTTCTCTGTGAATGAGCAGCAAGTAAACATTGGTGCTGTCACTGATCAGTGTTGTCAGAATGGAAATAGAGTCACAGAGGATGAATTGATGATGAGAGTGGGGAAGTGAAAGGCAATTAAGAAGTGAGCAGGACGTAAGGTTTCCCGTGGGGTTGGTGGCAGGGAGAACTGAAAGAGGCCCAGTAAAATGGTTACTGAGAATCAGTGGCGGTCAGTATGCAAGAGTTGAGGTGACCCAGGGATTTGTGGAGTCTAAGAGATAAGATGTTTTAAAAGGACAATTAATGACTTTTTTTTGCCTTGAATGTCTGCTCTGCTGTAGACTGATCTTTGTTTCTGTCTCATACAGTGTCCCAAGGGCCAGTCTCAAAGAGTAGTGTCAATATATTTCAGATATATTGATTTTCTATCAGGTAATTTAGGACCCTAATGTCTATGTATTTCAGTGCCAATGGTGCTTAAAAGGATTATCTTTGTGAGTTTGGTCTAACTCCAAATTTTATTTTATTATTTAATTTGCATTATTTCTACTTTGAAAATGCATATATGTAATTGGCAGGTTAGGTCATATGCTAGGGCTATCTAGAATGTGGCAGAATTATTTTTTTAAATAGAGGAGTAGTTGAAATATAATACCATCTTAGTTTCAGGTATACAACATAGCAATTCAACATTGATATACATTCCAGAGTGATCACCATGATGAATCTAGCTATAGTCTGTCACCATACAAAGCTGTTACATATCATTAACTGTATTTCCTATGCTGTACATTGCATCCCCAACTCTTATTTATTTTATAACTGGAAATTTGTACCTTTTAATGCCCTTCCTCTATTTCACTCACCACCCCCGTGTCCCTCCCCTCTGGCAACCACCAGATTACTCTTTATCTATGAGTGTATTTTTGTTTTGTTTGTTTTGTTTTTTAGATTCCACATATAAGTGAAATCATACAGTATTTGTCTTTCTCTGTCTCACTTATTTCACGTAGCATAATCCTTTGAGGTCCATTCGTGTTGTCAAAAATGGCAAGACTTTATTCTTTTATGGCTCAGCAATATTTCATTGTGTGTGTGTGTGTCTGTGTGTGTGGGGGGCTTATATATACATACGCCACCTCTTCTCTATCCATTCATCTGTTGATAGACATAGGTTGCTTCTGTGTCTTGGGTATTGTAAATAATGCTGAAGCGAACATGATTTTTTTGAATTATTGTTTTTTGTTTTCTTTGGATAAATACCCAGACGTGAAATTGCTGAGTTGTGTAGTAGTTCTATTTCTAATTATTTTGAGGAACCTCAATACATTTTTCCATAGTGGCTACACCAGTTTGCATTTCTACCAACAGTGCAAGAGGGTTCCATTTTCTCCACATCCTCACCAACACATGTGTCTGTTGGCCATCTGTGTCTTCTTTGAAGAAATATCTATTTAGGTCCTCTGCCTATTTTTTTTTAAATTGGATTTTTTTTTTTTGATATGAGTTGTGTGAATTCTTTATATATTTTAGATATTAACCTCTTATCAGATATATCTTTGTAAATATCTTCTCCCATTTAATAGATTGCCTTTTTATCTTGTTGATGGTTTTCCTTGCTATGCAAAAGCTTTTTAGTATATTAATATTGTCCCATTTGTTCATTTTTGCTTTTGTTGTCTTTGAGGAGACAGACCCCCCCGCCAATATTGCTAAGACTGATGTCCGACTTCTTACTGCCTGTTTTCTTCTAGGAGTTTCATGGTTTCTGGTCTTACATTTAAGTCTTTAATAGATTTTGAGTTTATTTTTGTATGATGTAAGCAAGTGGCCCAGTTTCATTCTTTTGCATATAGCTGTACAGTTTTCCCAGCACCATTTCTGGAAATGACTTTTTCCCATTATATATATTCTTGCCTCCTTTGTCAAAGATTGATTGACCGTATAAGTGTGGGTTTATTTCTGAACTCTCTATTCTGTTCCATTGATCTATGTTTCTGTTTTTGTGCCAATACCATACTTTTTAGATTATTCTAGCTTTGTAGTATAGTTTGAAATCTGGGAGACCTCCAGCTTTGTTCTTTTTCAAGATTGCTTTGGTGTGGCAGAATTTAATGGACTTAAAATATATAAGATGAAAATATGAAGAACTTTAATATTTTAGTCACCCTTTATTTTTCTTACTGACCCCCAAACTATACCGAATTTATGAATGTCTCTGAAGAAGATTGATTGGCAAGTTATGGAGAGAAGATTCTTTTGAAGTGTCATGAATAACACCAGAATGATTGAGAGGCCAGATCCACTCTCTTGAGCTTTCCTTTGAGGGATGAGATCCCAATATGAAAACAAGTATTGAGAAACCTTTACTCTTATTGGATGCATTACCACTTTCTTTTCACTTCCAATTTGCAATCAAAGTCATCTGTTGCCCCAATGCAGGCTGTTTATTTTTTTGAAGAGTTTTGTTAAGATTTTTACTACATGGACTTAATTATGTAATTATATAACAGATCTGGTAACTGCTTCAAAGGAACCATTCTAATCTATGAGGTACCTAAGATAGTCTTTAAAGAACATCTAATTACATAATTACAATGCCTAATAGACCAGGATAACAGGTAGCATAAATATCTTTGGAGCCATAAGAAAAACCTTTTATTGCCTTTAGGGCATATATTATTAGTTGTGAAAATAACCCCACTATTATGTCATTATGTAACAGCCCATAATGCCAAAGGAGATATTAATGCCAGTTATAATAAACATTCTATGCATTTTGCTTTTTTCCCCAGAAATGACTTTCTTTTAATTTTCAAAAAATATGTAGAAGCAGTCGGAAATACCTTTATCCTGTGAGGCAGAAAAACTATGATATTTTAGATACAGAATGCTGGTGACATTTGAAAGAAAAATTTTAAAAAGTGATTGTAATCATATCAATCATAAAAGTATGCACATTAACTTTGAAACTACAAACACGCTTTTAAGATTTCAAAGATAGGGGTGGAAACCCCCAGCGGCGGAGTCGTGCGCGCACCCGCGAACTGGGGGCGGCTGGCGGTTTTAGAAGCACAAAGGGCAGAGACGTACCCCCAACCTGGAGGCAGGACTGGGGGCGCTGCGGAGGGGCGCACACCCCAGGCCGCTGCAGTTTATAGCAGCACGGACAGAAACGGAGATGGTGTGGCCTGGAGAGCTCACTGAAGAACAGACTGCGGTCTCTCTGCTCTGAGGCAGAGGGTTGGAAACGGTCTCTTCTGCTCTGACTCGCGGAGGAGACGCGGAAAGCCGCCAGGGAAAGGCGCCAGAGAACAAAAGCCCCAAAGACTGATTCCCACTGAGCCCATCCCCCGCCACAGGGGCGCAGGGCAACTCCGCCCCAACAGGGTTGCCTGAGTAACAGCGCGGCAGGCCCCTCCGGCAGGAGACAGGCTGGGAAAACAAGAGGCCAGCAACCCTAAGGTCCCAAGAAAACAGGTGCATCTTGCTGGGGTTCTGGTCAATAATTTGGACTCTATACATTCCCTCAACCACCCATCAACAGAATGACTAGGAGGAGGAGCCCCCAAAACAGAAAAGACTCAGAGATTATGACTTATGCTGCAGATTTACAAATGGATGCAGATATAACCAAGATGTTGGAGATGGAATTCAGGCTAGCAATTGTGAAGACAATGGCTAGAATGGAGAAATCAATTAATGGCAACATAGAGTCTCTAAGGGCAGAAATAAAAGGGGAATTGGCAGAACTTAAAAATGCTATCAATGAGATCCAATCCAATCTAGATAATCTAACAGCTAGGGTAACTGAGACAGAAGAGAGAATAAACGATCTGGAAGACAGTATAATAGATAAAAAGGGAAAAGAGGAGGCCAGGGAAAAACAACTCAGAATCCATGAAAATAGAATCAGAGAAATAAGTGACACCATGAGGAGTTCCAATGTCAGAATCATTGGAATCCCGGAGGGAGTGGAGAGAGAGAGAGGGCTAGAAGATGTATTTGAGCAAATC
This sequence comes from Phoca vitulina, assembly GCF_004348235.1. Classification (NCBI taxonomy): domain Eukaryota; kingdom Metazoa; phylum Chordata; class Mammalia; order Carnivora; family Phocidae; genus Phoca; species Phoca vitulina. The sequence goes on from NW_022589734.1 coordinate 18,404,957, forward strand.
ATAGCTGAGAACTTCCCTAATCTGGGGAATAAAACAAACATTCGAGTCCTAGAGGCAGAGAGGACCCCTCCTAAGATCAAGGAAAACAGGCCAACACCCCAGCATGTAATAGTAAAACTCGCAAATCTTAGAACCAAGGAAACCATCTTAAGGGCAGTTAGGGGGAAGAGATTCCTTACGTACAGAGGGAGGAACATCAGAATAACGTCAGACCTATCCACAGAGACCTGGCAAGCCAGAAAGGCCTGGCAAGACATATTCAGGGTACTAAACGAGAAGAACATGCAGCCAAGAATACTTTATCCGGCAAGGCTTTCATTTAGAATGGATGGAGAGATGCAGAGCTTCCACAACCGGCAGAAGTTGAAAGAATATGTGACCACTAAGCCGGCCCTGCAAGAAATATTAAGGGGGGTTCTATAAAAGGAGAAAGACCCCAAGAGTGATATACAACAGAAATTTACAGGGACAATCTATAAAAACAACATCTTCACAGGCAACATGATAACAATTAATTCATATCTTTCAATAATCACTCTCAACGTGAATGGCCTAAACGCTCCCATAAAACGGCACAGGGTTGCAGATTGGATAAAAAGACAGGACCCATCCACATGCTGTGTACAAGAGACTCATTTTGAACCTAAAGATACATCCAGACTGAAAGTGAAGGGATGGAGATCTATCTTCCATGCCAGCGGACCTCAAAAGAAAGCTGGGGTAGCAATTCTTATATCAGAAAAATTAGATTTTAAACTAAAGTCTGTAATAAGAGACACAGAAGGACACTATATCATTCTTAAAGGGTCTATCCATCAAGAAGATCTAACAATTGTAAATATCTATGCCCCCAACATGGGAGCAGCCATATACATAAGCCAACTGTTAACCAAAATAGAGAGTCATATTGATAACAATACGTTAATTGTAGGAGACCTCAATACTCCACTCTCAGCAATGGACAGATCATCTAAGCAGAAAATCAACAAGGAAACAAGAGCTTTGAATGATACATTGGACCAGATGGACCTCATAGATATTTACAGAACATTCCACCCTAAAACAACAGAATACTCATTCTTCTCGAGCGCACATGGAACTTTCTCCAGAACAGACCATATACTGGGTCACAAATCAGGTCTCAACTGATACCAAAAGATTGAGATTATTCCCTGCATATTCTCAGACCACAATGCTCTAAAACTGGAACTCAATCACAAGGAAAGATTTGGCAGAAATTCAAACACTTGGAAGCTAAAGACCACTCTGCTCAAGAATGTTTGGGTCAACCAGGAAATCAAAGAACTTAAACAATTCATGGAAATCAATGAGAACGAAAACACATCGGTCCAAAACCTATGGGATACTGCAAAGGCAGTCCTAAGGGGGGAAATACATAGCCATCCAAGCCTCACTCAAAAAAATAGAAAAATCCCGAATTCACCAACTAACTCTACACCTTAAAGAACTAGAGAAAAAGCAACAAACGACGCCTAAGCCACGCATTAGAAGAGAAAAAATTAGAGCAGAAATCAATGAATTGGAAATCAGAAACACAGTAGATCAGATCAATGAAACTAGAAGTTGGTTCTTTGAAAGAATTAATAAGATCGATAAACCACTGGCCAGACTTATCCAAAAGAAGAAAGAAAGGACCCAAATTAATAAAATTATGAATGAAAGGGGAGAGATCACAACCAACACCAAGGAAATAGAAACAATTATTAGAAATTATTATCAACAACTATATGCCAATAAACTGAGCAATCTGGATGAAATGGAGGCCTTCCTGGAAACCTATCAGCTGCCAAGACTGAAACAGGAAGAAACTGACAACCTGAATAGGCCAATAACCAGTAACGAGATTGAAGCAGTGATCAAAAACCTCCCAAAAAACAAGAGTCCAGGGCCTGATGGATTCCCTGGGGAATTCTACCAAACATCCAAAGAAGAAATAATACCTATTCTACTGAAGCTGTTTCAAAAAATAGAAACAGAAGGAAAACTTCCAAACTCATTCTATGAGGCCAGCATTACCTTAATCCCCAAACCAGGCAAAGACCCCATCAAAAAGGAGAATTTCAGACCGATATCCCTGATGAATATGGATTCCAAAATCCTCAACAAAATCCTAGCTAATAGGATCCAACAATACATTAAAAGGATCATCCACCACGACCAAGTGGGATTTATCCCCGGGATGCAAGGGTGGTTCAACATTCGCAAATCAATCAATGTGATAGAACACATTAATAAGAGGAGGGAGAAGAACCATATGGTCCTCTCAATTGATGCAGAAAAAGCATTTGACAAAATACAACATCCTTTCCTGATTAAAACTCTTCAGAGTATAAGGATAGAGGGAACATTCCTCAAGTTCATAAAATCCATCTATGATAAACCCACAGCTAATATCATCCTCAATGGGGAAAAGCTGAGAGCCTTTCCCTTAAGATCAGGAACACGTCAAGGATGCCCACTCTCACCACTATTGTTCAACATAGTAATGGAAGTCTTAGCAACAGCAATCAGACAACAAAAAGAAATAAAAGGTATTCAAATTGGCAAAGAAGAAGTCAAACTCTCTCTTTTCGCAGACGACATGATACTTTATGTGGAAAACCCAAAAGACTCCACCCCCAAATTACTAGAACTCATCCAGCAATTCAGTAATGTGGCAGGATACAAAATCAATGCACAGAAATCAGTTGCTTTCTTATACACTAACAACGCAACTGTAGAAAGAGAAATTAGAGAAACGATTCCATTTACAACAGCACCAAAAACCATAAGATACCTCGGAATAAACCTAACCAAAGAGGTAAAGGATCTATACTCTAGGAACTACAAAACACTCATGAAAGAAGTTGAAGAAGACACAAAAAGATGGGAAAATATTCCATGCTCATGGATCGGAAGAATAAACATTGTTAAAATGTCTATGCTACCCAGAGCAATCTATACCTTCAATGCCATCCCGATCAAAATTCCAATGACATTTTTCAAAGTGCTGGAACAAACAATCCTAAAATTTGTATGGAATCAGAAAAGACCCTGAATTGCCAAGGAGATGTTGAAAAAGAAAAACAAAGCTGGGGGCATCACGTTGCCCGATTTCAAGCTATATGACAAAGCCGTGATCACCAAGACAGCATGGTACTGGCACAAAAACAGACATACAGACCAATGGAACAGAATAGAGAACCCAGATACGGACCCTCAACTCTATGGTCAAATAATCTTTGACAAAGCAGGAAAAAACATGCAATGGAAAAAAGACCGTCTCTTCAATAAATGGTGCTGGGAAAATTGGACAGCCACATGCAGAAGAATGAAACTCCACTATTCTCTAACACCATTCACAAAGATAAACTCAAAGTGGATGAAAGACCTCAATGTGAGACAGGAATCCATCCAAATCCTAGAGGAGAACATAGGCAGTAACCTCTTTGACATCGGCCACAGCAACTTCTTTCAAGATACATCTCTAAAAGCTAGTGAAACAAAAGCAAAAATGAACTTTTGGGACTTCATCAGATAAAAAGCTTCTGCACAGCAAAGGAAACAGTCAACAAAACAAAGAGGCAACCCACAGAATGGGAGAAGATATTTGCAAATGACACTACAGATAAAGGGCTGGTATCCAAAATCTATAAAGAACTTCTCAAACTCAACACCCCAAAAACAAATAATCAAGTCAAAAAGTGGGTAGAAGAGATGAACAGACACTTCTCTGAAGAAGACATACAAATGGCTAACAGACACATGAAAAAATGTTCATCATCATTAGCCATCAGGGAAATTCAAATCAAAACCACACTGAGATACCACCTTACACCAGTTAGAATGGCAAAAATGGACAGGGAAAGAAACAACAAGTGTTGGAGAGGTTGTGGAGAAAGGGGAACCCTCTTACACTGTTGGTGGAAATGCAAGTTGTTACAGCCACTTTGGAAAACAGTGTGGAGGTTCCTCAAAACTTTAAAAATAGAGCTACCCTATGACCCAGCAATTGCACTCCTGGGTATTTACCCCAAAGACACAGATGTAGTGAAAAGAAGGGCCATATGCACCCCAATGTTCATAGTAGCAATGTCCACAACTGTGGAAAGAGCCGAGATGCCCTTCAACAGACGAATGGATAAAGAAGATGTGGTCCATATCTACAATGGAATATTACTCAGCCATCAGAAAAGATGAATACCCAACTTTTACATCAACATGGATGGGACTGGAGGAGATTATGCTAAGTGAAATAAGTCAAGCAGAGAAAGTCAATTATCATATGGTTTCACTTATTTGCGGAACATAAGGAATAACATGGAGGACATTAAGAGAAGGAGGGGAAAAATGGGCGGGGGGAATTGGAGGGAGAGATGAACCATGAGAGACTACGGACCTGAGAAACAAACAGGGTTTTAGAGGGGAGGGGGGAGGGGAGATTGGTTAGCCCGGTGATGGGTATTAAGGAGGGCACGTACTGCATGGAGCACTGGGTGTTATACAAAAACAATGGATCGTGGATCACTACATCAAAAACTAATGATGTATTGTATGGTGACTAACATAACATAATAAAATTAAAAAAAAAATATTTCAAAGATAGACAATTCAAATATTATATTCATATATTCAAATCTGGCATTCTATATTTCCCAAGGAATAATAAAAAAATCAGGAATAAAACTAAAAGATGCCAAAGCCTTGAAATACTAGGATTGCTTTCGCTATGTGTTGGGGTGGTGGTAGTGAAGGTTCTGTTGAAATCTGGGCAGTGCGTCAGAAGAAAGAGTGAATTTTAATCAAGGTCCATGTTGTTTCAACATTTTGGTGTTGGCAACATCATTCTTTAGTATCTATTGAGGAACATATAAGCAAACACTAACATTTTAACTGTATTTCATAGAACTCATAAAAATCTGTATTGGCTGTTTTATTAGTAAAAGGCTCTTTTTTGTGTATTTTAAAGGATGTATTTTACAAAAGATGCCCAGAATCTGTAAAAGTATTGCATGGTTTAATAGTCACTACCCATTAAAAGTTCATACCAAAGTTTGTATCTGGTGACAAAACAAACAAAAGAACAACAGGATATGATTGGCAATGGGCCCTGGTACATTTTAAATCTACTTTCCCTGTGCTTTCTGTTGCTTTTATTTGGTTTCCATGAAAAACTTATATATGTGGGCAAAATCCTAAAAGTAACTGCCATAGGCATAAGCTTATATTCTCTGAGACTACTGGTATGGAGAGAAATAGTTGGCTTCTATAAATGAACCTTTCAGAATTTCATAGAGTCAACACTTCTGCAAAAGTTTTTTCAAGGCAATTTTATGATAAAATTATGCAAGTTTTAGTCATGACAGATATTTAAACAATGCACTTTTAAATTCACTTAGGGACAGTTATGAAAGTATGGTCAAAGTATTTACATGCCTTTGTATTATATTTTATTTTGAAAAGTCAAGTTTTGCTTGATATGTATAAACTCCGTATCCTTACATATCTTTTTTTCCCCAACAAAGTTTGAGTGGCATTCAAAACCCACAGTGTTGAATTGAGTTCTGCCCAGAGGAATATTCATATTAACATCTCAAGCAAATATGGTTTCTTGTTATTTGAGGCCTGAAAATATTTCCTCAATTAATAATATCACTCCATTATTCAAGATAAACAGCACGTATGAATTATATTTCACATATGCTAGCCACACACTATGGGGTAATACTTAAACCCCTCTTGGTCATCAGTGTCATCATATAAAACATAACCACCACCACAAGCTTAATAACATATCATATATACTGCTCAAGATCATTCTTTTACCAAATGAAAGGTACAAGAATTCTAGATACAACTATGATGGAGTAACAGTGACCAGATTTACTCTCTGAACTAGGAAATCAGACAAAATATCTGAAGTCACTGTTCTCAGACATTACATAACAGCAGATGATTACAATCCCCAATTATAAAGTGAACTATATGATTGCCCCAGTTTACCACATAGAAGCTGTGTCCCCTCTGCTGTGCAGGAACAGAAGAAATCAATTAAAGCCAAGGAAACCCACTGAGTTTTAGAGACATTGATTGGAGTTCAGAGAGACCAAAATATTGGAGTAAAGGGAAGTCCACAAACACAGAGCTTGGAAGATCTGCTGAGGTGTCCCCTTGAGTCTTTGGCAGAGTAATAATCTCCTCATGAATGAGAATAAACTATCTAAAGCTAGAGAAAGAACCACTGGAAATAAGTAGGCTGAACAATTTCTGAAGCTAACCGTGGGCTATCATTTCTGTTTGTGTTAGAGTGAAGACAATTCATAATAAATGAGGCATTGGGTAAAATACTTAAAAGGGAATAGTAGTGGGGTTAAAATTATTCCTAGAATATAGGCTGCTTTGCTTTAACCTAAGGAATTTTAAAAGCAATCCTATACAGAAACAATGAAAGACCAAGTAATTTAGGTGTACTCCAGATGAAGAGGTTGACACTATTTAAGGAATACAAGATAATCCTCTATCCAAGAACATAAAATTCACAATGTCCTACATCCAAAAGAAAATTGGAAGACATACAGAGAATTAGGAAAATATGATCCATAACCCAGAAAAATACCAATAGGCTCAGACCCAGAAATAACAGAAATGATTACATTAGCAGATATGCATGTTAAAAATAGCTATTACAGGGCGCCTGGGTGGCTCAGTTGGTTAAGCAACTGCCTTCGACTCAGGTCATGATCCTGGAGTCCCGGGATTGAGTCCCTCATAGGGTTCCCTGCTCAGCAGGGAGTCTGCTTCTCCCTCTGACCCTCTCCCCTCTTGTGCTCTCTCTCTCTCTCTCTCTCAAATAAATAAATAAAATCTTAAAAAAAATAGCTATTACAAATATGTTCCATATTCAAGAGGTTGAAGAAGGCATCACCATAATAAGATATATAAAAGAAAGGACTCAAAACATCTAAAAATTATAAATAAAATACTTGAAAAGTGCAGTGGTTTGGATTAAGAACAGATTACATCTTGTAGGAAAAAACATCAGTGACCTGGAAAACAGCAATAAAAAATTTCCAAAAAGTAGAGAGTGGAGTGGGAGAAAAAAGTGACCAAAAGAAACAGAACACCAGTAACCTTTGGTAAACTCTCAGGCAGTCTCACATATATGTAATTGGTATCCTAGAGATTACAAAAAAAGAGAGGTGACAGAAAAATATTTGAAGAAATAATGGCCAAATTTTTTCAAATTTGATAAAAATTGGAAACTCACAGATTGAAGAAATTCATCGCGTTCAAAATAGAGGAAACAAAGAAAAACACACTAAGGAGCATCCTAATCAAATTGCTGTAAACCAATGATGAAAAAAAAAAAATCTCAAAAGTAGCCAGAAAACAAAACAAAACAAAACAACAAAAATAAGAAAGACAGATGACTTAATTACTGGAGGCTACAAAAGACCAAAGGCAATGGAATGATATTTTGTAAAGTACTAAGAAGAAAAAAATAAAAGGATCTGACAATTTAACAATGCTGAGCTCAGTATACTCAACTCAGATGATTGGGTAGATAGATTGTGGTAGATTTTATGACAAATGATCCTTCCCTCGACCCTGCTGAAATTAGGGGAGGCCATGTGAATGAATGTCTTAGCCAAAGAAATGTGGTAAAAGTGAAATGTGACACTTTTTTTTTTTTTTAAAGATTTTTATTTATTTATTTGACAGAGAGAGACACAGTGAGAGAGGGAACACAAGCAGGGGGAGAGGGAGAGGGAGAAGCAGGCCTCCTGCCTAGCAGGGAGCCCGATGTGGGGCTTGATCCCAGGACCATGGGATCACGACCTGAGCTGAAGGCAGACGCTTAACGACTGAGCCACCCAGGTGCCCCGACATGTGACACTTTAGAACAGAAACTATAAGAATAACTTTTTTTTTTTCTTTCTTGAGCCAGGAAATATTCTAGATAGAAGCAGATCCATTGGCCTGGGATCTGGAATAATGATAACAGGAAGCAGAGCCACCCCTGACCCACAAATAACATGAGATATAACTGTTGTCATAAGCCATTGGGATTTTGGAATAGTTCACACAGCCTAACCTTGACCTTCCTAACTGATACAGGCAACATGATTAACTTGGGGAAACAAGCAAATTCACAGCATGAGACTGTAAAACAGAATACTCACGTATCTTACAAAGCCTTGAAATAACACAGTACCAACTATGCAAATATTTCTAATGTAGAAGAGAGAGGATTGATACCTAAGGAAACCGAAGCAGATAGTAAAGACTCTCTTCTAGTCTAAATTAAATGAATGAATGAATGAGTGAATGAATGAATGAATGAATGAAAAAAAAGAAAGAGATCCAAGACAAGTTTAAGAGGATGGAAGCACCATGTGAAGCTTCAGAGAAATTAAAACATCTTATGAAACTTGAAAATAGTGGAGGACAACAAAAAGTTTGGTTAGCAAGAAAAAAAGCAAGGAAATGATAGTTGTTGTGCTTGGAGTTGATGGTATAATAGTTAAGGCATGCATAGGAGAAAGCAGTTGTTAAAAGAACAGACTGAAAAGGACATCAAAGACTTATGTGGAAGAGAAAGGAGGCTGGGGATAGGTAAAGAGGGTACAAGAGTACATACATAAGCTGTGCAAAATCAGTGCAAGTCCGTGGCTCAGAAACATGCCATCCCAGGGCTCTCAAAGATTACATTACAGGGATTGCTGAATGGCTGCTGAACATCTTTGATTACATTTTCTGTTCCTTGCTGGTGTATAGAAATATGATCAATTTTTTTGTGTGTCGATCCCATGACATTGCTAAACTCTTATTTTTTAAAAAATTTTATTTATTTATTCATTCATTTGAGAGAGAGAGAGCAAGCCTGGGGAGGGAGAGAGACAAGACCCTGCACTGAGCGTAAGGCTTGATCACAGGACCCCAAGATCATGACCTGGGCTGAAATCAAGACTTGGCTGCTTAACCAACTGAGCTACCCAGATGCCCCTAAACTCTTATTAATTCAAGGATGTTAAAATCCTTTTGAGTTTTGGATCTAAGCCACATGTCAGAAAAAGTGACATTCTTGTTGCTTCTTTGCAATTCATATATATATAAAACATATGTATTATATGTATATATTTCATATATTTTTATTTATATATATTTCTATATATCATTTTTATATTTAATATTTTGTACCGAGTAGGACATTCATTTCTCATGTTAATTTCTAAATTTTAACCTCTAAGCACATTGTCCGCTGTAGTTTTTGTTTTGGTAGATACAATTTATGAGATTCTGGATGTTTCTCCTATTTTCTGTTTGCTAAGACTTTGTTTTTAATCACAAATGGGCCTCAGAATATTAGATTTGCTTTTCTTATATCTCTTGTGATGTTATTTTTTCTTGTTTCAACCTGTAAAAATTAATAGATATTCAAATTTTAATAAATTTTAACATTCTTTGTATAAATCCAATTGGGCCTGATGTGGTGACTGTTTTTAATACTTATTAGGCTTGATTTATTTAGGATTTTTCATCTATATTCAAAGGTGAAATTAGCCTGTAATTTTCTTTACTCTGTGATTTTTTTTTTTTTTTTTTGGCATCAGGGTAGGATTAACTTCATAAAATGAATTAGCATGGATTTATTTTTAAATTTTTTCTTCCTTGGAACAGTTTATATAAAAGTAGGATTTTATCTTTCCTTGATTGAAGCAACATAATAATTTTCCAGACCTTCAGTATTTTTATTTTTATTCTTTGGTGTAGGTAGGCTTTTACTTTTTTAAATCAACATATTCAATGATTATGGTTTTATTCCTTTTTAATTTATTTTTTAAATAGACTATTAATTAGAGCAGTTTCAGGTTCACAGAAAACCTGAGCAGAAGGTACAGAGATTTCCCATATGCTCCCTGCCCCCACATATGCACAGTCTCCCTCACTATCAAATTCCAGACCGAATAGCTACTTTTGTTGCAATCAATGAACCTACATTGACGCATCATTATTGCCCAAAGTCCATGGCTTATGTTAAGGTTCATTCTTGGTGTTGTACATTCTATGGCTTTCAACAAATATATAATGATATGTATCTGCCTCTAGAGTATCATATAAACAAGTTTTATTGCCTTAAGATTTTTCAGATCATAGTGTATACTTTGGCCCAAAACTTGCATGGTTCAAATTATCAGAGGCTATTTTATCTTACTTAGATTCCATGATGAGACAGAAGAATTTCTTTTCCTCTCTTTTTGTTAACAGGAGAATTTTTCTCCAGTCAAACTTTGGAGTAATGGTATAGCCTTTATTTAACTTTATTCATTTAATGTTATTTCACTTTATTCAAGCTGGGATCAAGGAATAGTTTCAGGTCACCAGTATTTGCGTGAGCCCAAATTTACCACCAACATACTATTAAGATCCAAGTCTCCTGACTGCTGAGATTAACAGATACCCCCTTGAAGACGTCAAAGTTTTGCAGCCTGCTAACCATTTTTGTTTTTAACATCCTGACTCCTATAAGTTCAGCTTTGCATGTATAAGGATGTTTATGTTTATTCCCCCCAGAAATTCTAGTTTTGTTGTCTGTTTGTCCTGGGGAAATATGGAAATATCTAATCTGTCATCCTGGAAATAGAATGCTTCTGGAGCCTTAAAAACTTTAAAGATCAGAACGAAATGTAATATTGGGGATGCTTGATTTATAAAATTAATAAAGAAAAAAAATGCAGGTTTGTAATAGATTAGCCTAGCCTGTGTCAGATCTACAGAGTATTGTAAGCTATTAAGAGATTGGTAGGAAATATGTAAGCAAAAATCACTAGGGTTAATTGGATTATCAAGTATTAGGTATAAAATGAATATCAATTTTGGACAAGTTCACTCATGTAATAGGCCACCAGACAATAAGCATCATGTATACAATATTAGGCAATGAAGAGTATTCAATAAATTTAGGTGAATGAAGGAATGAGGGTGGTAGGATTGATATAACGTGTCTTGATTTGAGGGAGACTTTTGAAGTCTCATGCAATCATACCAGAAGAGCTACATATGTTGGTCCTCTCTGTCCCTTCCTCAACCAGCATTTTGATAGCTCATGACTGCAAGCACCTGCCACGTTCTGCCTGAGGACTTTTCTGTCCCCAGCAGTGTGCTTGCCTGCAGACAGGCCGGGGAGTTAGCACTCAGTCACCAGAAGGCCAGAGTTGGTGGCCCTTTGCCCTTGTTTATTCATCCCTCTGCCGAGCCCCTTCTATTGGCTCTATTGGCTTCCTTTCTTCTCTGTCCCACTCAGCACTCTCTTTCACCAGCACTTTCTGAGGAAAACCTCCCAGAATAAGCCGTCTTTCCTCAAATCCTAGTCTTAGGGTCTGCTTCTTGGAGGAACCCAAGCTAAACCATGGATGATTAATGGACTGGATTCTAAGATGACCAGTTTCATAACCAATTAACAATAAGGGAGGTTTCTAATGATACTCTGTGAAGGGATTTTTGCCTTATCTTCCTCAGTTTCTATCAATACTTGAATCAAGATGTAGAAAGATTCTTAATGAACTTGGAGATGTCATAATGTCAGTGTAGGTCACCCTACACCGTGAATGTAGTGAATATATTAGATGACAGAATCAGGATCCACACAATTTTTAACAGGCTGAGAAATGGATAAAATCTAACAAAATTTTATATTTTGGAATAAGACCTTGTAATTGAATCTCCTCAAATGTGTGATATTATTATGTGATAAGGCTTTGGAGGTATTGGTTAATAGTGAACTTAAATTTAGTTAATATTGTATGTAGCTGCTGAAAAAGCAGATGTGATTTAGGGTTAGATTAATGAAGTAATACCTAGACCAAAGGAGGTGAAATGATGTTGAACTTTGTAATAAACAGACAATATTGTTCTGAACATCTTGATTTCAGTAGGATAGAAATAATTTCTTGAATACTAGAGTCTAAAGGACTTGGAAATATCTTATGGAAAAAGATACAATGAATATGGTTAACATCAAGAAAAGAAGGATGAGAGAACATGATAGCTGTCTTACACTGTTTAAAAATCTGACCTGTGGGAGAGGAATTAGGCATGCCTAAATAAACTTTAGAGCATTCATGTCTGCCTACCCAGTGTCTAATCCAATGCCTTGCATATAGAAGGAGCTCAATAAATGTTTGTTGAATGAATGAGAAATTAATGACACTGCATGTTCACCTCGTTTCACTGTGCAGTGGAGTGAGGATGCATAATTTTTTCCGTGTCTATCTTTTTGTGTCTCATATTTGAAACCATTTTTGGGTAGTGAAGTCAGGATGGATGAGCAATTCTTTTGCACTATTCTTTGCATAGTGAAGTCAGGATGGATGAGCAATTTTTTTTATTTTTTATTTTTTGCGCTATACAGTATCTCTTATATAATTGTGATTCTATAACTCTATGAAAAGAGGTTGATGCCTCTTGGTAAAGACAGGCTCCATTTTCCTAATTTCTTTCATACAAACTGTCCTTGAGTTCATTATCTGTTGCAGTAGCATATGTTTGTGGTAATGTTTGCTTCTTGTCTTTTGTCCTGGCCATTGTATTTCCCTTCTGCATTCTGTTTGGGTTATATCATGCTTCAATACATTGAAATCTTCTTAATATATCGATCGAATTTATGATGTAAGGGAATAAGCCCACTGACTTCTGTTACTCCCCACCCCCAAGATTTCTCCTACATTCCCAATCACCTTATTCATTTTTAACGACGTATTTCAGGTTGCGAATCAGGTTGAATTGGACGATAAAAACTATATCGTGCCTTTCTTTGTTCATGCATTTTGGAGCCCTTCTCTTATCTAGTCCAGTGGGACAAATGGTTCCTTTGATTTTTTTTTTACATTGGTGACCGCCTTAAATACATAGGCTCTTACTATGGGGTTGTGGGGAGCCTGGCATCCTGCTGAGCATCCTTCACATCCTGGTGTGATGGCCCTTGTTCTCAGATGCTCCTGGACACTCCCCACATTCACCTTAGTGGCACGGCTGCTGGGCTCCGCAGCAGTCTGTCCCGCTGTGCCAGGCCCTGTGCCCACTGCCCTGTAAAGTCCCTGTACTCGTCTGCACATCCCGCCTGACAGAGTTTCATCCTCAGCACTGAATGCCATGCCTGGTACCTAACAGGCACTTGACAGATTCTGTGGTGTTTGTTCAGGACAATACTTTTCCAAGGTAAGTGCTTGTTGAGAAGAATACTTTTCCAAAACGTACTTTCGGCTGTAGGAAGATGCCATTGTTCTGCTTCTCATCTTCTTTCCCGTTTTGTTTTCTCTCTCGATGTAGTTGAACCTAAATAGTTGTAGCTGTCAATAATCAGGCCACATTTGCACAGGGTTTTGCACTTCTTTGTGTTCGTGAGGGGTGGATCCGTTCACAATATCACACAAGTAGATTCTGGGAGACACTGGCTTGGAAGGTGCCCTCATTTTGGTTTGGTTTGTTTTCAGAGGTGTAACCTTGCACGAGTCAGCTGGCTTCTACCGGCCTCAGTCTCCTCACCTGCAAAAAAAAAAAAAAAAAAAAGAAAAGAAAAAAGAAAGAAAGAAAGAAAGGGAGTCCTAGATAATCCCTAAGGTGTGTTCAAGAGAAAACATTCTTTAATTCTCTGATGGGGAAAGTTTTCAAAGCTCCGTGGTTCCTTGCCCTCTCCTCCCCAACCCCATGCAAAGGCACCCTGATCATTTTTCCTTTTCTTTGGGTCTGATTGTCTCTTCTTGTTTATAGCTGCCACTAATTTGCTCGTTTGCTTGCTGGAAAATAGCTAATTAAAACCCACTTCAGCTAACAAGCTGACTGGGACCATGCAAATGTCACTCTCTGCTGTCTGCTATTTCCGTTTATACTTTACATTATTAGTGTTGTTTTTCCTCCCTCTGTTATAATGAATGTGCAGATAGATTTAGCACCCTCTTCACAGGTGTGTGCGGGTCCCTGCGCCACCATCCCAGGAAAGCTGGTTTTTGGCACTTCAGCACTTTGAGTGTTATTACCCCTGACGGTTAATGGTTTCAGACTGCATTGCTTGTTAGCGCTAGATTTTTTTTGAACAGCTTCATCTATCTTTTTGTTTTTACAGTGACTGGCCACATTAAGTATATGTGTCTGAGCTATTAGTCCCGTCTGTTCATTGCATGCATTTCATTTGGTGTAGGGTTCTTTTTTCTCTCTAAAATTAGTATGTATTGTCATCCATATACTTCAACACATCGACTTTTGTTATAATTATGCTGTCATCATTGTGCTTCCACACATTTGCTAATTTATTGTAGCTAAATTAGACCTAATATTAGCAATTTTGCAGCTGTTCCTTTAGAATATACATGGCCATATATTTGTACGTTAGTTAGTAATTATATTCCACAGCAAAAAAATGGACTATGTTTTCAAAGGGGGAGAGCGAAGATGGAAAAAAAGGGGAGATTAAATAGAAACAAACTCACCTGAGAGTGGAAAACAGAGCAAGAAAATGAACAGAAAAATGTATTACAGGAACAATTTAAGGGGAAGATCCAGAGTAAACATACAGCAGTGAATGCTTATGTAGGGTTGTACAATTCCAAGATCCTGTGTGTTAGTCTGAGACTTGCAAAGAAGCTAGCATTCTCTGGGAAGGGGTTTTCTCTGCTACGTCCTATTACTGTGAATATGCTCCCTTCTGGAATAGCTGAGTGAAGAGTGCCACGAGGAAATGATGGTAGGGTTTCTGCGTGAATTGTGAAAAGAAAGAGAAGTGCACAGATGATGTGGTGATGTGGGTGCTTCCATGAAAACATGGTATCCAGTGTACTTAGGTGCAAGAATTATGTGATTGGTTTAAAAACATGCCTGCTGAGTGGGAGACGGTGAGGATGCAGACATGAGTGAGAGGGGTTTGGATCTTTACTTTTTTAGAATAATAAATAGCTTTAAATGCAGGTTCCTGCTTTCTTTATATCTGGAGATAATATTTGAAGGAATATGAAAAAAAGTGCCTGCAGGGAGTGTGTATGTGTGTGTGTGTGCGTGTGCACGTGTGTGTATGTGGTTTGCGATTTAATTAGGCTTTGAGAATTTAACTTGAAACAGGCATCTAAAATTATACAGCACCAGTTTGGGTATAATATATGACACAAAATAAATGATCAACAAGACAGATTCTCCTAGGACACAAAGTGCCTGATGTGAATAGTTGGGTATTTTGTAAAGCCACTTGGGTACTGTTTAATATATTGAGTTAGTAATCCATTTAATGGGACCCTTGTGGTCTAGAAGAGTTCATGAATTGTCCCAGGGTGCACAGATCTATTCTTAGGAATTAACTTACTAACAGAATCTATCTCAATAAGTAGCGGTTGTTATGAATACTACTCTGTGTTTTAATGGATCCCAAACATTATGTACAATGATTTAAAACAAAATAAAACAAGACTTATAATGGCATTGATGTCTTGATCTTGAGAATGCATCATCTAGGCAGGTCTGTTCCCTGGGGGTCATATGCTACCTCGTGTATCAGAGATTTGGGCAGAATATTGCTCTTAGATATCCATATTTTCATTCCCATCAGGTCATAAGTGACAGATTTTCCTTGCTGACCGTGACCCACTCTGATTGCCCTCTTCTGCTTCTTCCTCAGTAGAGCTGAATATCTCATTTCTTTTCTCTTTTACAATTGATCAAAGCCTGCTCTTCAGCTCTTAGAAAGCAAAGCAAATAGAAATGGCTAAAACATTTTGCTGTGTTACTCCTCACTAGGGTTTTATATTTTTATAAGGAGCACTCCATTAAACTTAAAAACATGATGTTCCAGGAGTGGAATTTGAGGGAGAGTCAATAGGTGGAAAAGCAAAAAATTTTTAGGGTTTTGGAACTCATGAAACCAAAGCATGTAGAGTTATGGATGCATGAACCTGGTTTTTTTCCTTTGAAAGGATAATGATCTTGCAGGAACTTGCAAGGCTATCGATTATCCTAACCCCAGCCTCACTGACAATGGGACAATCTTAGAACTTAAGGCAATGCTGATTTAATAAGTAAGGGTTGATATTCAAAGAGAAAGCAAACATCCAAAAGCACCAATAGCAAATAAAATAACAACAACAAAAAACAACCCACAAGATTCTCTCTATCCCTTGATGTTGTCCCTCTCAGCTTTGAATTGAAGCACCGCTGTGATTGAATTGAAGCACCACTGTGATATGTCCTTTGCATGCATCATTTTTTAGTACAGGGATCAGGTGGAATGGAAATGACAGGAGGAGATGGCCAGTCATTCTTTTGATAATCCTTTATGGACTCCAGGCCCTTATCTACAGGAATTTACTGCCTTAACCTAGATTTGCCTATTGGGACAGCCAATGTCAAGGACTGACTCTACCACGTGTATCAAGAATGTAAAATGGATTAAACTGTAGTCTCCCCATTCCCCCAAGATAGTCCACCTCCTTAGGTTCATAGGAATAGGAGAGTGTTCCCACTTGACTTTCTCTATCCTAATCTTTATGGCTCCAAGGCAAGCTAGTCATTCAGATCCCAGGACAAGAGAAAGTGGTTGATCAAAGCGGACAGTAGACTTTGAGATTTGCCAGATCTGAAAAATTTGGAGGCTACTTCCTGGGACTGAGCCTACTCTCTTGATCAATCAGACGTAGAGACAATAGGGGAAAAAAGTCATCCATCTGAGTTCCATTTAAACCCATTTCTATTTAACTTCTTCTTTTTTTTTTTTTTTAAGATTTTATTTATTTGCGAGAGAGAGAATGAGAGACAGAGAGCATGAGAGGGAGGAGGGTCAGAGGGAGAAGCAGACTCCCTGCCGAGCAGGGAGCCTGATGTGGGACTCGATCCCGGGCCTCCAGGATCATGACCTGAGCCGAAGGCAGTCGCTTAACCAACTGAGCCACCCAGGCGCCCCTTTCTATTTAACTTCTTGACTGTTCTTCTTCCTTGTCCCAAGTTGTGTGGCATGTTGTGTTGTGGGTGTGGCCAGAGACATTTTCACTCATTTCTTTCAAAAGATAGGCTTTAGTTTTTGACTTAGGTTCTTACGATGTCAACTTTGCCAATTTTATGCCCTGGGTGTTACCATTTTTGCCTTTATATTTATTGGTAGTTAATTATTGGGCTTAAATCCTATGTAACTATATGGGTAGGATTAATCCATCTACTATTTATTAAGCAACTACTACGTGCCCAGTATGTGTATCTTATAAGCAATTATGAGATATCTAAAGGCTCTTGTGACAGAAAAGCAGTGTTTGAAATACTCAGTATTTTATGAGCTTCATTCACAACCTTTGTTTTTCTGCCTTCACATCATTACACTCATCAGTAAGTTTAATCATTACAACCTCTGTTTCTGAATAGGGAGTGGAAGTGGGGAATGGGTCAGTATACTCTACCCCACGGGGATTCAAGATCTCTTTGCCCCAAGAGAATTCAGGGATAGCTTAAAGTTTTTGTCATCACTCCTAACCTCCACCTTTTCAACATCATGCCAGAGATTCTGATTTCTCTCTCTGTGTTACATAGCAGGTATGTCTTTTTCTTTCATTTTGAAACTTAAGGCACTCTAAAGTGGCTACAAATTAATATGTAATATGTATTATATCAGTAGGGATTAGCAAGTTTGATATTTTAAAAACAAGTGAATAAATAAAACAAAAGCAAGCAACATTTTACCGTGCACGTTTGCTAGCCTGGGAAAGCAGTGTCCTGCTTGAATGCGTCATCCAATGGATGCATTTTAAACTAGGGTGGAGAGTAAGAAATAAAACCTATTGGAGTTCTGGTGAGCTGCTACATTAGGGACTCTGTGAAGCCATGGCTGCTTAGTGTCTGGGGAGAAGCATCAAAATGTTAGGAAAACATTTTTTTTTTTTTTAAAGATTTTATTTATTTATTTGAGAGAGAATGAGACAGAGAGAGAGAGCATGAGAGATGGGAGGATCAGAGGGAGAAGCAGACTCCCTGCTGAGCAGGGAGTCCGATGCGGGACTCGATCCCGGGACTCCAGGATCATGACCTGAGCCGAAGGCAGTCGCTTAACCAACTGAGCCACCCAGGCGCCCCAGGAAAACATTTTTTTGAAAGCTTATACGGTCTAGTGGTACAGGCCTCACATTTTTACTATAAGTTGCCACTGTCTTTAGCAGGGTATTTTGGGGGGATCTAGCTCTTGAATTTCAACATTTACTCTTTTGGGCCTATTGTCTCAAGAGTTCTCACTATGTGTGTGTTTGTGTGTGTGTGTGTTACATGTCCAAAGTGGTGCATATACACATGTAAAGTAGCTAAAAATTAAGAATTTCCTCACAGAAGTCAATGTGGAGAAGTTAAAAATGCAAGCTTATGTAACCCTCAGAAACTTAGAACTAGACAAATGCTAAAAGATAAACCACCAAGGAAACTGTGGTCCTCAGATTTCTGGATGTTTTCCAAATGTCTTAGGTTATAAGATAAAATTACTGTGCCCTCATTCACCTTAAGATGCTACTATAAACAGTGCTTCTCAAATTTTTCTCCCAAAGTAATCAATGGCGGAGAAAAGAATTGGGGTGGTGGTGGTGGTGGAGGTGGTGGTGACGAAGGCGGTGTTGGTGGTGGGGGTGGCGTGGTGGGGGCGGTGGTTAGGAGTGGTGTTGGTGGTGGTGGTGGTGGTGGTGGTGGTGTTTGTGATGGTGGTAATGGTGGTGGTGTTGGTGGTGGGGGTGGCGTGGTGAGGGCGGTGGTTAGGAGTGGTGTTGGTGGGGGTGGTGGTGGTGGTGTTTGTGATGGTGGTAATGGTGGTGGTGTTGGTAGGGGTGAGGGTGGTGTTGGTCGTGATGGTGGTGGTTGTAGTCAGATACCAGCTGCTGTAGAAAAGAGAAAAAATATTTTTGGAATCTAATATTTTATTTTAATTAATGTGACTTTTGCATTCTATTTAACAATGTATTTGTGGTTGTTCAAATTTTAAATCTTTTCACCAAAAATATTTGGTGATAGGAAGAAGCCCCATATTTGGATGTTTTAATGATTAAGGATGACCTATCTTAAAAAAAAGCTGTGTAGCCCATACTTGTATCCCATTTTGGGGAGAACCACCTTAATTTATCATTGGCTTCTGAAAGAAAGTCATGCAGAAAAAGAAAGAAGAAAGGAATTTTATTAAAGATCACTGTTGTGATTATCTTGGAAAGAGAGACAATGAGAGCTTTTAAAAAAAGCCTCAGAATGTACTCCGAGAGAGACAGTTTTTAACTGGTCTGCAAGATTTGATTGTAAGAGTGTATTCTTTTCTACTATTTCAAACCTTGCTATTACCCAGCAAACTACATGGCCTCCCTCTTCTCCTAGCAGCTCTTAGAAGTAAAGAAGCTATGGAGAACTTAAGTCCACTCTTTTGGCATAGCAATTTTGGGAAGATGAACCAGTGAAGGGTAGGCCCTGTTTTTTGATAGAAAAGAGCCAGAGGAGGGAACCTGTGAAATCTGAGCCACAGCTATGTGGTCTGTCTAATGCTCCAGCACCTCCTTCATGCTCAGATGGTACCCTTACAATGAACTCACACCCTTCTGCAATTTCTGGACCAGAGCTTTGGTAGGTACTCATCTGCAGAGGCCACCTGGACCATGACTTCCTGTTGTCCTGGAGCCTTGGCATGGGATTGGGAAGACAGGGATGGTTGGTGTCACATTCTTCTTTGTCCATGCACTCAACAATTTTGTCTCTTTTTCCTTTATAGAAATGTCTACTGCTAAGAAGGCTTAGTTTCATTGGTTCATATGCAAGGGTTGAGATGGTTAACTCTTTTGAGATGGTTAACTATTTTGAGATGGTTAACTATTTTGTATTCTGAATAGCCTGAGACCAACTGAAACAAACAAATGAAATCTAACATTTTTTGGATCTCATGTGTCTGGGTCTTTGCTATCCACTTTCAGAGGCCCACACAAAGTAATACTAAGTGGGTATTTTTTGAGGTATGACCTTCTGCAGAACATATGATGAACTGAAGCCAATTTACTAATCGGGCTGACCATGTTCATTTACTCAAGAATATCAGAAACTTGGCAATTTTTGATAAATACACTCTTCAGGAGCTAAATTCAATGTTACAGTTGAGTCACAGTTGACTGGCTACTTTTAGTATCATTTTGCAGGTTAAAAGCCATTGTGAATATGTTTTCTTAACCTGATTTTTAGAGATAATGCACCTTTCCTTAGAGCACTAGTTATAAAGACTAATTCTAAAGAATAAGTACTCTGGAAGCAAAGGTAAGGTGATATCACAGTCAAAGTATCTCTTTAAAAAGGAAAAGGAGGGCGCCTGGGTGGCTCAGTCGTTAAGCGTCTGCCTTCGGCTCAGGTCATGATCCCAGGGTCCTGGGATCGAGTTCCACATCGGGCTCCCTGCTCGGCGGGAGGCCTGCTTCTCCCTCTCCCACTCCCCCTGCTTGTGTTCCTGCTCTTGCTACCTCTCTCTCTGTCAAATAAATAAATAAAACCTTTAAAAAAAAATAAAAAAAATAAAAAGGAAAAGGAGTGAAAGCACTTTTTCATTATTGAAAGCAGGTGATGACCTTATGTATACACGAGTTCACCTGCAGCTTCAGGTGAAGAGGTTTTTAACTTTCTGTGAGCTTCCCACTTCAACGCTTCTTTTTTCTTTACCTACGGGCTTTATCCAGAACCCAAAAAGCCTGTTTGAAGCCTATGGGGGTAAGAATTGTTGGACAAAGCCTCCAGATTCTCCACCTTTACCTGGCATGATCCTAAAGTGTGTTTCATATGGTTCTTGGAGGATCAGTAATTCACTCATGATGCTCACTTTATTGGTTTTCCTTTACTCTCTTACTTGGTCCACTTTCTCACTTGTGATAATTCCCATCACTTATCAAACAAACTACCTGCATCAAAGTATTTGTCTCTGCATCTATGCTTCATGTAAGCCCAGGCTAGTATTCTACTTCTTTTTCAGGATTAAAAAATAAAACTACCTTTATAAGTAAATCTCTTTCTGTTATGGCTTATAATTTTTTTTTCTCATGTTGACTACATCAGATTTTGTTATCAAGATAATACTGGTTTCATATAGTAATTTGGTTGGCTAGTACAGAAGTTACCTCTTCCATCAGGTGTTAAAAAATTGGCCTATCAAATCGTTTGTCCCTGCTGTTGTTTTGGTGGGGAGGAAATAGGGTGGAGATTTTGATTACTGATTCAATTTATTTAAAGGCTATGTTTTGGGGCACCTGGGTGGCTCAGTTGGTTAAGTGTCTGCCTTCGGCTCAGGTCATGATCCCAGGATCTTGGGATCGATTCCCACATTGGGCTCCCTGCTCAGTGGGGAGTCACTTCTTCCTCTCCCTCTGCCACCTGCCCCATGCTCGCTCATGCTCTCTCAAAGAAATAAATAAAATCTTAAAAAAAAAAAAGGCTATGTTTTATTTAGATTTTCCATTTCTTCTTGAATTGCATTTTATAATCCATATTTTTACTAGGAAATTATCTACTTCATCTAAATTTTCACACTTATTTGTATGAGATAATTTATAATATTTTCTAAAATATGTATGGTTTGAGTAATTACATTCTTAATATCCTCACTTGTGCTTTATTATTTCTCCTCTCTTTTCCTTGTCAGTCTAGACAAATCTTGGAAGGAGTCTGGATGCTAATTAGAACAGAGAAATGGTAATTATTGAAAAGGATGGGTGGGACAGTTAGGATTAAGAGTAGGTTTTTTGTTGTCATTAAGGTGAGAGAAACAGCAGTGATTTTATATGCTAGTGGGAATTATCCGGTAGTGAACAAAAAATAATGTAAGATGAAGATGGAGAATTGCTGGAGTTTTGGCATCTGTGAGTAGGTAAGAGCACACCAGAGGCTGGATTGGTTTTAGAGAGGAACACAGTAACAAGCAGGAGGTTGGGATGTGTGCTGCAGATTTAATAGGTTGGGAGATGTACTGGTATAAGATAGTTCAAGTTCTTGTGATTGCTTTAATTATCTGAGGTAAGTTTGGTCATCTGCTGAGAGTAAAGATAAGGGAAGAGGTGTTGGAAGTATGAAAAAGAGAAGGAAGGGGAGAGTTAGTTAGGAAAACAGGAGATGGTGGTCTAGGGAAATGTGTGAATTCTGGCTGCATTAAGGACCCACTCAAGGTGCATGAGACCTGACATCATGGCTGTGGGGTTTACTTCAGTCAAGTGAGGTACATAATAAAAGGATGGTTGGATTTAATCAGCATTATAGTTTGCCAAGCTAATAGCTTAAAATGAGAGAGCATGAAACTAATCATATACTATATGTTACTTAACTGATTTTAAATTAAAAAATGAAAAAAAAATAAAATGAGAGAGCAGTTAAGGTATTGAGGGTGTATGCAAAAAAGTTGCTTTGTAATGGCTGACCAAGGAATTTAACCCAGGTAAGGAGGGAAGAGAGGACACTGGTAGAATCAATGGATGGAATGTCCCAATGTGGTTTAAAAATTGTTGGAACTGGGGGGCACCTGGGTGGCTCAGTCGTTAAGCGTCTGCCTTCGGCTCAGGTCATGGTCCCAGGGTCCTGGGATCGAGCCCCGCATCAGGCTCCCTGCTCCGCGGGGAGTCTGCTTCTCCCTCTCCCACTCCCCCTGCTTGTGTTCCTGGTCTCGCGATCTCTCTCTCTCTCTCTCTCTGTCAAATAAAAAAAAAAAATCATAAAAAAAAAAAAAAAAAGTTAAAAAAAAAAAAATTGTTGGAACTGGGTATGTTATGGAAAAGTTAGGAGCCTGTAGTTAGATAGTGGTATGCTAGAATAAAGACCTAAGGAGTATTTGCAATTACTGCTAAGGCCAAGATGAGGGTACAGTGGTAATGTGTGGCTGAGATAGGGTGGAGGACAGGATTACTGGTGTGGAGGAAGATAAAGAATGCAGAGGCCAGACTACCAAAATGGTTATGAGTGGGAGAGGATTTGCAGAGGAATGAGCTGGGAGCCGGTGGAATGATGGGAATGAGCTGGGAGTCAACAAGGCGAAGGAGTGGATGGTGTAGTCCTGATGATGTAAGATTCAAAACCAGAGTTTAGGAAACAGAGTAGACCTGGGAGTGGTGATGAGGAAAGGCTAAGTCAAATGGTTCAGTAGGTGTAAGAGACAATAGGGCACCCTTGAGAGGCCCAAAAGTGAGGAAGTATCTCCAGGAAGCCGCCCTCTGACCTGATGTGAATAGACTATAAGACAGAGTTTATTTCCTTCTGTGCAAGGATATATGTACATTATCTATTAATTCAAGGTAAGTTTCAGATAAGATAATATGTTTGTTTTGCTGTTCAGATTTCAGGTTAGTGACTAAAAACATGAATTCTGCATTGTGTTTGCCACCCAGCTGTACTGCTTACTAGCTGTGGAAACTTGGGCAATTTACTGAAACTCACTGTGCCTCAGTTTCTTTGTCAGAAAAGTGGATTCAATCATGGGATGTGTCCTTTATGGGCTTGCCATAGGGAATAAAATGAGTTAATATGTGCAAAGCTTTCAGATCAGTGCCTGGCACATAGCAACCAGTATATTAACAGGTAGGGGAAAATGCAAGGTGAGGCTGGAATATCTTGTGGACCCAGATAGTGTGGGGGCATGTAGAAGATTCGGAGAACATGTTGAAAAGACAAAGGGGCCAACTTGTAGCAGTTCCTGATGGGGAAATCTGGGACCAGTTTGACCAATAAAATAAGATAGTAATGGATTATAACCCAAGGAACTAACTATCCATTCATCCATACTGATATAAATAAATAACTGAATAAACAGACAAATGGCAGACAGGGGTGTAGAATTCTAATTAATAAATGTATAAGAGGGGTGCCTGGGTAGCTGGGTTATTTGAGTGTCTGACTCTTGATTTCAGCTTGGGTCATGATCTCAGGGTCATGAAATGGAGCCCTGCTTCTACTCTATGCTCAGTGGGGAGTCTACTTGGGATCCTTTCTCCCTCTCCCCCCTGCTTGTGTGCGTGCACATGTGCTCGCTCTCTCTCAAATAAATAAATCTTAAAAAATGTATAAGAAATGACAGAAATAGAAAGTTAATGTTGCATAAATACTGATGTGGAAATGTTGGGGTCCAGGAGTGAACCATCAAGGAAAAATTTTTGAGGTGTCCGGTGCAAAAGGTGGTTTTATTAAAGCATGGGACAGGACCGAGGGGCAGAAAGAGCTGCATTGGGGTTGTGAGGGGTGGCTGATTGTATGTTTTCAAGTGGGAAAGGGGTTAGGGATAGCATAAGTCTTTAAGGAATTTGGAAGCAAAGTTTCCAGGACCTTGAGGGGTCATTTACTACTATCTAGTAAAACCATAGTCATGAGACCCTTCAGATGGATATCAGGGGGCCATATGCTTGGAGGATGATTGCTAATATGTATCTTGGGGAGTAGAGATAGAGGAAGTTTCCAAAGGAATTTTATTAAAGGAGACTTAGAGGATCCTGGAGGTCATGATAGTGTTAAGCTGAGTGTCTTTTGCCCTTAGTGAAGTATTAACATTGAGGCAGTTGAGTTCCTAGAGAAAGGTCATTCTTCCTGTCTCAAGGACTTGTCAATGAGCTGTACGTTGTAAGGAAATTTAATTTTTTCCTTTGCCTTTGTTACCCACATCAAACACCATGATAAAAAAAAGTATTACAGGCAAGAATCGTTGATGGATACTATAACTAGCAGAAAAAGTACAGTGAAAAAAATATTTGAAAAATTTCTTAGTATGTACTTACAACTCTTAACTACAAAGGGAAAAATGGTCATTTTTACAGTTGAAAATTGGCAGAGACCACCAAGTGATGAAAGTTAACATCACCAATAATGACGTGCTGACATGTACCTTCTGATATGGTACGCTCAAAAGGGTACAGGATCCCAGCTGTGATATTCTTGACAAAACCACATAGTCTCAACCTAATCATGGGGCAACATAATCAAACACTGATTGAGGGCTCTACAAAATATCTGGTCAGTATTCTTCAAAAGAATCAGGTCATAAAAAAGCAAAAACAAAGTCTTCAGGGGCACGTGGGTGGCTCAGCTGGTTAAGCGTCTGCCTTCAGCTCAGGTCATGATCTCGGGGTCCTGGGATCAAGCCTGGCATTGGGCTCCCTGCTCAGCAGGGAGTCTGCTTTTCCCTCTCTCTCTGCCTTTCCCCCTGCTCATGCTCTCTCTCTCTCTCTCACTCCATCCCCCTTGCAAAAATAAATAAAAAAATAAAATCTTTAAAAAAATAAAAAAATCCACATTAAAGTCTTCAAAAGCTGAAAAGCTGTCATAGACTAGAGAAGGAGGCATGATGATTAAAGGCAACATGGTACCCTGGATTGGATTTTGGACTGGAAAAGGGTCTTTTTGGGAAGAGTGGAGAAGAATTCTAATGAGGTCTATAGATTACTTAATAATATTGTGTCAATATTAATTTCCTGGTTTTAATAATTATGCCATGGTTATGTCAGATGTTAACATTAGGGGGAACTGAATGAAAGGTGCACAGAAACTCTAAAAAATCTAGAATTATTTCAATGTTAAAAGTTAAAAGAATAAAAAATCTATCTCTGCCATTGAATGGTCTAGAAATAATGAACAACCTTGGCACCACAAGCCCATCAATGTAAATACTGTGACTTTTCAATACTATTTACTAGGAAAAGTTACCAATGCTCCTTAATGAAATTGCCGATTTCAGGGCTCTGTCAGAAAATACATAAGATGAGCCTGGGACATCTCACAGCAGAAAGCAAGGATATCAAAGACCAGCTGGGTTGGATCAGAAAGACTTCGGAGTCAACTTGAAAAATCTCCCACCAGCCAAAGATGGGACAGTTTGAACTTGAATAAGGATAATAACTGCAAAGGGTTGAAACATGAATTATATTTAAAACCATGAGTTTATAATGATGCCAGGAGGGGAACCTAATTGGCTTTGGAGGAGCTAGGGAACTTACTCAAATTTTGAAAACCAAAATAAGTATTTTCCTGCCTTTCCTATACAACTGAATCTCAGAAATCAAAAGCTGATAAGGGAAAGTTTCTTTTTGTAGAAGTATTTCAGCTAATAAGGGAAGAGAAATGATAGGATTAAAGGATCTAATAAGAAATATGTATTTGGTTTTCCTGCCATTTCTGGCATAGAGCTCCTAAAATCCTTGGAATTTCCTAAGTGTTGAGAGATAATGCTGTCTCTTGTTATGTTAATGAGATGACTTCTGGAAAGCACCTAAGGACCGGTGCTAGTGGCAACCCTGTAATTAGAGGGTTGGAGCTTTCAGTCCCTCCTTCCCGACCTCCCAGGAGGAGAGGGGAGAGAGGTTGGAGATTGGATCAATTGCCAATGGCCAATGATTTAATCAGTCCTGCCTGTGTAATGAAGCCTCCGTGAAAACCCAAAAGGATGGGATTCAGAGAGCTTCCGGGTTGGTGAACACATGGAAGTGCGGGGAGAGTGGGTCGGCCAGACTAGAGCGTGGAAGCTCCATGCCCCTTCCACGGGCCCTGCCCTATGCATGTCTTCTGTCTGGACATTCATGTGTATCCTTTAGCATATCCTTTTATACTAAACTGGTAAATGTAAGTGAGCTGTTTTCCTGAAGTTCTGTGAACCACTCTAGCAAAATAATCAAACACAAAGAGGGGCTCGTGGGAACCTCTAATTTATAGCTAAATGGTCAGAAGTACAGGTGACAACCTGGCCTTTGAGATTGGCCTCCTGAGCTGGAGGGGTAGCCGGTGGGTAGAAGCACAGTTAAAAACCTGGCCTTGTGACCGTTGGCTAAAGTGGGTGGGGGAGGGGCAGGCTTGTGGGATTGAGCCCTCGACTATGGAATCTGTGGCAGCTTTCAAGTAGATAGTGTCAGAATTGAGTTGAATTGTAGGACACCCAGCTGGTCTACTGAGAATTGCTTGTTGGTGGGGATCCTTCCTACACACACACACTGGAATTGGTGATCAGCACTTAAATATCATAATGAATTATAGTGCATCTAAGCAGTGGTTCCCAAGGGCTGCTAACATCACAAAAAGAGGCAACCAATCATTGTGTTTCTCTAAACGGCGGTACACAGCACCACCTATGAAATAGTCTTGTTACAATTTTTAATCCTGAATCCGATTTAAACACCTCTAGATCTAACTGTCATTTTAAAGGAAAGAAACATGTTTAAGCAATACCAGGGGGCTGCAAAATCAAAACTGTGAGACCCCAAGCAACTGAGTTTCTTCAACAAAAATTGGAAAGGAAAAAAGATTTAGGGGGAACGTCTGCATGAAAAAAGGCTTAAGAGGCATATCAACTTACTGTAATATGGGGGCCTCATTTGGATCCCAATTCAAGCATATCATTAAAAAGAAAAACTGTGAAAAAAAGAAAAAAGGAAAACAACTATGAGGGGAGGGAAACTGTGAATACTGATTATTTGATGATATTAAGGAGTTCTTATTAATTTTTAGATGTGATAATATGTGGCTAAGAAAAATAAAAACAATCCTGTTCCTAACATTTAGCAATGCACACTGAAATATTTCAAGGTGGAATAATATATCGCCTGAGATTTACTTTAAAATAATTATAGGGGCACCTGGGTGGCTCAGTTGGTTGAGCATCCGACTCTTGATTTTGTTGGGTCAGGGTCTGAGGGTCATGAGATTGGCTAGAGTTGGGCTCTGTGCTCAGTGTGGAGTCTGCTTCTCCCTCTCTCTCTGCCCCTACCCCTGCTTGTGCACGCACTCTCTCTCTCTCTCAAATAAATAAATAAAATCTTAAAAAAAAGTAAAATAGTTATAAAGGGGGTGTGGGTGGGTGTATAGTTGAAAGAAGACGGGCCATCAACTGAGAATTGCTGAAGCTGTTGATGTGTACAAGGAATTCATCATACTATTCTCTCTAGTTTTGTGTATGTGTGAAACTTTCAAAATAAGAAGATTTAAATAATATCAATCAGATTTTTCTTGAGAGAGATCTGGTGAACTCATGGCATGACAACAGCCTTATACTCCATATGTCGATAATTCCCTTGTTCTTCCCCAAATTCTGGCACATAGCAAACAAGCCAGAAGCTGGGGGTGGAAAGTCCGATTTGCTCTGTACATTCAACAAAGTCACAAATTCGTTTTCAAATATTTTGCAATCAGGGAAAGCAAGATGTGTTTTTCTAGCACTTTACCCCCGCAAACCACTTTTTTTTCCCCAACTACTTTGTTTTCCACTGCACTCATCAAAATGTTTGAGTAAAATCCATTTGTTAAGAAAAATTTCTTAGTTTTTTTTTTAATTTGCCAAAACCTTCTTTTATTCTCCCCTATGAGTTAGAAGTGAAATTAGAAACTTCGAATATGAAAATTCTTTGACTTTGGATTTCTTAATAAGACTAGAGAAGTAAGAAGGTTATGAGTCCAGCCTACCTTATTTTCTTAGTTGCAAGATAAAATGGCAGTTTTTCAAACATCAGAAAATGTATATGCTCTTTTCTATATACTTTAGAGAAAGTTCAATGGAGTCATTAGATCCCTTAAATTCTGAGACCATGAATTTTTAAGTATATATAGATTTTTTTATCATGGTCATATCTTCATCATGGCTAAAATCCAAAGAGCACAGGTGAGCTTTTGATCAAAAGCAACATCCACTTGTCTTAACCACCCCTCCATTATTTCTGCTCCTCAGGGCAAACCCTGGTTTTAGTTATCTTCTCAGACATAGGAGAGGGTCCTCTTAGGCATAATCTTGTATTATTTATCCCGAAAATTCTCATACATATTTATTTTCCTTTTATTACGTTTTGATATGATCTGTTATAATAGGTGGAGACTTAATCACTTTATACCACCCCAGTTTGTTTCCTCTTTTCTCCAAAGTTAGTTTTTCAGTATTTCTAGACTGGTAACCACTATAATTTCAAAGGACACCTGTTTCTGTTTATTCTTCCATTAACTATAGTCAGTGCCTTTTGACTCCTTGCTTTGTATTCTGAGGTCTGTTAGTATATTTGCCTGTCTTTCCACCTTCTGTCCTTCCTACTACCTCAAGATTTATCCAGCTCTCACTTTGTTGGGATATAATCCAGCTTTTTACCATTCACATTTTGTACTGTGGGTCAAAAAGAGAAATATCCACTCCATGTCATACTCTGATTTCTATTTCCCTATTCAGACTGACAGAGTTTTGAGCTTTAGTATCTTTTGACCTCCATGTACCCCTCATGGCCACAATTCCTTACTTAGCTAGTTTAGATTCAAGAGCTGATCTTTATAACAGCTCCCCTTATAATTTCTCCTCCCTTCCCTTTATATTCCTCACATGGCAAAGCCTCATTCCTGGTTGTATCTACATCTTCACCTGCTCTGTGTCTGAAGAAAATGTGCTACTAAGTTGACTGGTCTTGCTTTACTTTCATGACCATGAAAACCAAAGATCTCCTTTCTGTTGCCTGGTATTCATATTATATTCATACAGTTTATTCATACTTTTACCCTCCTAGCCACTATTTTATTTCTTGTCCTCAAGTCCTCCAACATCTCCTCCCCCATCCTCTCTCTCAGGAGATGACATGGTTTTCAGTCTCACTGAGGAATTACAAGCAGTGCTAAGAGAACTTCTAAAGGCTCTGACCCCCACATCTACCATCTTACCTTTGTCTATCCTGGGACTATGAAGGAACAACCTGTGCTCTTATCTAGAGCCAGCCTGTCCACTGGCACCCTAGTTACAACCAGCCTTATCTTACTTCAGGACACATGCCAACAATTAATTGTCACCTCTGTGTCCTTCATCATCGGTCTTGTCTTCTGGATCATTTCATCAGTGTGCATACATCCTATAATCTCTTACAGAGATCACAAACTCAAAAAACTCCCTTTTAAAATTTGTCTTTCAAACTCCATTTATCTAAGGACAAAACTTCTGGAAATAGTTGTATATGAAGATATAATAAAAACCATTGGATTTTGCACTTCCAAGGGGTGAATTGTATGCTATTTGAATTATATGTCAATAAAGCTGTTACAAAAAAGTTATATATTCTGCTTTCTACTTTCTTTCCTCTCATTTTCTCTTGAGCCCACTCCAATCTTTCAATCCTATCACACCACAAAATAGCTCTTCTGAGGATCATTACTGACCTCTATTTGCTAAATGCAATGGTCTCTTTTTTGTTTTCTTATTTCACTCATATCCAATTTTAAACACAGTTATCATTCCTTCTTTGAAGCATTTAATTTTTCCACTTGTTTTCCAGAATACTTGATCCTCCTCTCTGCTCACTGACTGCTTCTGCTTATCTAACTCAACTCTGTAATGTGTAATGTTCTAAGGCTCAATATTTTCTAGCTATACGATTTCCCAAGTGGTTTCATTCAGTTCATGTTTTTTTTTTTTTTTAATTTTATCCATTTATTAGAGAGAGAGCGAGAGAGAGCATGCAGGAGAGAGCAGGAACGGGGGGAAGGGTAGAGGAAGGGGAGAATCAGGGTCCCTGCTCAGCAGAGAGGGGCTCGATCCCAGGACCCATGAGATTATGACCTAAGCCAAAGGCAGATGCTTAACTGACTGAGCCACGCACCCCCAGTCTATATGCTCTTGGAATCCAAATTTATATATTCAACCTGATTTCTCCCCTGAAGTTTAAATTCATATATCCAACAATTAAATCCATTTAGATATCTAACAGCTAACTGACCAGTCAGTGTCTGTACTTGGATGTTTAATAACCATCTCAAATTTACATGTTCAAAATGAAATATTTTCCCTAGCCCAAACTTGCTCCTCCTTTTTGGTCAATGGCAACAGCAATCTTCCATTTTCTTTGGGCAAAAATCTTCAAGCTCTCACTCATCTCTCTCACACTTCATAGGCAATCAACAAACAAATCCTGTCCACAAGCTGACCATGTGTCCCTACTGCCAACAGTTTCCCAGACTGTAATGACCTCTCCTTCTTTTCCATCCTGTCTGTTGTTGACACAGTGGCTAAATTATTCCCTTTTCAAAATGATAAGTCAAATCATTTTGTTCCTCTATTCCAAATAGTGTAGTGTAGTAGGATTATATTTTCTTTGTTATGGGCTCAGCACTGTTTAGATGAGATTATCTGGAGTCTCAGATTAGAAAAAAGATTCTCCTTTTTGTTAAACAGTCTGCCCAATGAATTTATCTCAGATACTACCAAACTCTTATTTTATTCTTTCCTTTGGTTTCTTTTAAATCTAGAAATATCTCCATTCCTGTCTGGATTGAATGTTTTTGAAGATCTGAATGGGCATCATCTGGAACTTTATTGACTTTCTTGGTTGTACACACTGTTTAATGGATCCTATCATTTTCTACCTTGTTTTTCTCACAAAATTTTAGGAATATATTCAGAGAAACTTTTTAAGAAGGAATGAAAATGTCTTTGTTCTCATTTAACTGATGAGTGTTTGGCTGGATATAGAATCCTAGGCTGTTCTGATTTATATCCTATTTCCTTGTGAGGAACTTCCCTTAATATTCCTTCTATAGTAGGTCTGCTGGTGATTAATTCCCTTCACTTTTGTCTGTATGAGAAAGTCTTTATTCCTCTTTTATGTTTCAAATATATTTTTCTGAGTACAGAACATTTTTTTCTTTTATATTTTAAAGGTGTCACCCCATTCTTTCTTGCATGCATGGTTTATGTTGAGAAATTGGCTGTAATTCTGATCCTTGTTCCTCTGTAGATAATGTCTTTTTTTCTTTTGACTGTCCTTCATGATTTTCTCTTTTTCTTTGGTTTTCAGCATTTTCAATATGATATTCCTAAGTGTGTTTTATTTTTGGTATTTATTCAGCTTGTTTTTCTCTGTGCTTCATCTGTAGTTTGGTGTTTGCCATTAAATTTGCAATATTCCCAGCCATTATTTCTTAAAATATTTCTTCAGCTGTTCTCTCTCTTCTCTCCTTCTGGGATTCCAACTACGCATATGTTAGATTATTTGATATTGTCCCACAGCTCTTGGATGCTCTGTTCTGTTTTTTGTTTTTGTTTTATTTTTATGTATTTTTTACTTTTTTTTTTTTTTTTTTTTGGCCTCCTTGTGTTTCTCTTTGCATTATTCGAGTTCATGGGTTCTTTCCTAGTTGTGTTGCTTCTACTAATGAGACTTTTGAAGCTATTCTTCATCATTGTTACTATGTTTTTGATTTCTAGAATTTCTACTTGATTCATTCTTATAGTTTCCATCTCTTCAGTGAAGTCACAATCTGATCTTGCATGTTGTCTACTTCTTTTCATTAGACCCTTGACATATTACTTATGTGTTATTTTACTTTTCCTCTGACATATTTTCAACATCTGTGTCATATCTGTGTCTGACACTAATAATTTTTTTTTTGTGTCCTTTGTGGTATTTTGTTGAAAGCTGGATATGTTGTATTGAATTAAATATTTTTTTATTCTTAGTGATGAGTATGAGTACGGGCATACCTTTACTTTTGCTAGGCCTTTGGTTTCGGAGTTGGTGTTGATCTCCTAAGGAAGTGAGCTGGGGTTGAAGTCTGTTGTTATGGTTACCCTCAGTGGAACAACAAACTTTAAATTCCTCAGCAATACCCTGTTTAGCATGTAGGCTAGTTTGCCAGATGGGTTTACTTAATGTTTATTCTTCACTTAGCTTTGTGTCTTCCCTTTGTTCTGCTCCCCAGAAGAGAATTTGTCCTTTGTACTTCTGAAGATATATTCCATGATTATTTTCACTCGAATCCTATTAATGTGTTGATGGGGGCTGGTGAAGAGTGAGTTCTCTAATATTCTGATGAAATCGCAGTCTTAGGCAGGTACTAGGACCCTGGATATCACAGGTACTCTTGCCTTCTTGTAGAGGTAATGCTGGACCTCACACACATTCCTGCCCCTTTCCCAGGGGTAGAGTACAGTTTTCCCTGTTTCTTTTTCTGTCCCATAGTTCTTGTGGGTGTCATCATTGCCCAGAGGCTGTGATTTTGGTACTTTTCTTTCTGTAGATTAAGGCTTAAAAAATTATTCAATTTATTTAAACTAAAACAAAATAAACTTTACCCATTTCTCCTATAACCCCACCTCCTGCCTATTGACTACCAACCTGTTCTCTGTATTTATGAACTTGTTTTTTTTGTTTATTTGTTTAGATTTCACATAAAAGAGATCCTATTTGTCTGCCTCTGATTTATTTCACATACCGTAATGCCCTTGGGGTTGATCCATGTTGTCACAAATGGCAAGATTTCATTGTTTATGGCTGAATAATATTCCATATTTAGCTAATATTAATAATGCTGCAGTGTACATGAGGGTATGTGTATCTTTTTGAATTAGTGTTTTCACTTTCTTTGGATAAATACCCAGAAGTGGAAATGCTGGATCTTACGGCAGTCCTATTTTTTATTTTCTGAGGCACCTTTATACTGTTTTCCATAGTGCTTGTCTCAATTTACATTCCCACCAACAGTGCACAAGGGTTCCTTTTTCTTCACATGCTTACCAACACTTGTTACTTCTTGTCTTTTTGAGCATAGCCATTCTAATAGGTGAGAGGTGATGTCTCATTGTGGTTTTGATTTGCATTTCTCCAATGATGAGTGATGTTGAACATCTATTCGGGTGCCTGTTGGCCATCTGTATGTCTTCTTTGGAAAAATGTCTACTCAGGTCTTCTGCCCATTTTTTAATCATATTTTTTGTTTTTTCTGCTATTGAGTTGTATAAATTCTGTATTTTGTTTATTAGCTTATCAGATATACAATTTACAATGATTTTCTCCCATTCAGTACGTTGCTTTTCATTTTGTTGATGGTTTCCTTTGCTGTGCAGAAGCTTTTTAGTTTGATGTAGCCCCACTTGTTTATTTTTGCTTTTGGTGTCAAGACTCCAAAAATCATTGCCAACTCCTATGTCAAGGAGCTTACCACCCATTTTCTTCTGGGAGTTTTATGATTTCAGGTCTTACATTTAAGTCTTCAATTCATTCTGAGTTAGTTTCTTTATATGGTGTAAGATAGGTCAACCCTCTTACACTGTTGGTGGGAGTGCAAGTTGGTATAGCCACTTTGGAAAACAGTATGGCGGTTCCTCAAAAAGTTAAAAATAGAACTACCCTATGACCCAGCAATTGCACACTGGGTATTTACCCCAAAGGTACAGATGTAGTGAAAAGAAGGGGCACATGCACCCCAATGTTTATAGCAGCAATGTCCACAATAGCCAAACTGTGGAAGGAGCCAAGATGCCCTTCAACAGATGAATGGATAAAGAAGATGTGGTCCATATATACAATGGAATATTACTCAGCCATCAGAAAGGATGAATACCCACCGTTTGCATTGACATGGATGGAACTGGAGGGGATTATGCTCAGTGAAATAAGTCAAGCAGGGAAAGACAATTATCATATGGTTTCACTTATATATGGAACATAAGGAATAGCATGGAGGACATTAGGAGAAGGAAGGGAAAAATGAAGGGGGGGAATCAGAGGGGGAGACGAACCATGAGAGACTATGGACTATGGGAAACAAACTGAGGGTTTCAGAGGGAAGGGGGCTGGCGGGATGGGTGAGCCCAGTGATGGGTATTAAGGAGGACATGTATTGCATGGAACACTGGGTGTTATATGCAAACAATGAATCATGGAACACTACATCAAAAACTAATGATGTAGTGTATGGTCACTAACATAACATAATAATAATAAAAAAGATAGTAGTTCAGTTTTATTCTTTTGTATGTGGCTATCCAGTTTCCCCACCACCATTTATTGAAGAGACTGTCCTTTCCCTATTATATATTCTTGGCTCCTTTATTGTAAATTAATTGACCATATATATGTGGGTTTATTTTTGGACCCTCTATTCTGCTCCATTGATCTATGTGTCTGTTTTTATGCCAATACTATGCTGTTTTAATTACTATGGCTCTGTAATATAGTTTGAAATTAGGAAGTGTGATGCCTCTAGCTTTGTTCTTTCTCAGGGTTGCTTTGGCTATTTGGGGTCTTTTGTGATTTTGTACAGATCTTTCAATTATTTGTTGTATTTCTCTAAAAAATACCATTGGAATTTTGAGAAGGATTACATTGAATCCGTATAATGCTTTGGGTAGTATGGACATTTTAACAATATTAATTCTTGTAACCCATGAGCATAAATTATCTTTCTATTTTTTTGTGTCTTCAATTTCTTTCATTAATGTCTTGTAGTTTTCAAAATGCAATTCTTTCACCTCCTTGGTTAAATTTATTCCTAGATATTTTATTCTTTTTACTGAACCACAAATGAGGTTGTTTTCTTAATTTCTTCTTCTAATAATATAAGGAAACACAACAGATTTCTGTATATTGATTTTGTATCCTGCAACTTCACTAAATTCATTTATCAGTTCAAACAGTTTTTTGATGAAGTCTTTAAGGTTTTCTATATTTAATATTATGATTGGATTTAAATTTGCCATTTTGTGATTTACCTTCTCTTTATCTGATATGCTTTTCTTTCCTTTTGGATTAACTGAGTACTTTTAAATTTCACTTGTTTTTACCATCGGCTTATTAGTTATATTCATTTTTTGGGAGGGATCACTCTATCACTTATGATGTACATCTTTAACTTACTGTAGTTTTCCTTGAAGTAATATTATACGGCTTCAGAGTATAAGACTCTTTTAATTGTATACTTCCAATTCCTCCCTTCCATTGATTTTGTGTTGTTTTTGTCATTCATTTTATTTCTCCATATATTATTAACTCCACAATACATTGTTACTCTTTGTTCTTTTGATGAGCCAGTATCTATTAAAAACATTAACAGTAAGAAAGAAGTCTCATATTTACCCTCCAGTTTTACCATTTGTGGTTCTCTTCAGTTACTTGTGTAGGTCCACATTTCCATCTGGTATCAAATTATGGCTGCTTGAACAACTTCCCTGAATGTTTCATTGTACATATCAGCTAGAAATAAATTCTTTCTGATTTTAGTTGTCTCAAAAAGTCTCTGTCTCTATTTGAAAGGATCGAGGACACTCTCAGTCATTGTAGATCTAAATCTGTATCTGTATCCTCTATCTATATCTATTGTGCATGTGTGAGCAGAGATTTTTGGATTTTTAAAAAATTTTCTTACATTAATTTTGGAAAATTCATGGCCATCACCATGCCAGATATTTCTTTCACCTGCTCTCTGTTTTGCCTTCTGAAAATCCAATTACACATATATTAGCTCTTGGATACCCTGTTTCATTTCTTTCCACCTTTGGGTTTCAGTGTGGATAATTTCTATTGACCTTTCTCCAAGTTCACTCATTTTATCCCTCAGTTATATCTAGTCTGTTGATTAGCCTATCAAAAAGATTCTTTGTCTCCCTCTATTTTTTATGTCTAGTATTTCCATTTTACTCTTAAATTCCTCATCTGTTTATGAACTTTGCCCACTCCCTCCATATCCTTTAATGTATTAATCATAGTTATTTTAAAATCCTTGTCCAATAGTTATAATATTGTTAGGATGAATAATCTATTGCCTGGAACTCAATATCAGAGAAAAACATTCCATTGTTAGCTAGGTTTATACATGAGTCTCTACTTCAGAACACCAGTGAATTAAGCTGGAGCATATGGCTTATACTACACAAGGCCTAAGGGCCTCTTCTAGTCCCTTAAGTAAGGGCTGAATAATACCACCAGTTATGATATGCATCCGGAAACAAAGAGTGGAGAGTAGTTCAATTATGGGTCTGGCAACACAGATGGAAGATGAGGATGAGTAGAGAAGCCTAGTGTGGTTCATGCTTTTTTAACCATAGTAGCACTCTTCGTGGAAAATACCCATACTTTGGTATCCCTAGAGGAGGGAAGGAAGCTGTGTTGGAAGGGAGAACTGGAGAGGTTCCCCTCTTTAGGTGCCTACAGTTCAGATAAAAGTAATCCATTTTTGTATGTAATTTAAAATTTTTATGCTATGTTAGCTTCTCAAATATCTGGATGAGGCTTACTCCATTCAGACTGGGACTAATGGCTTTTAAGTTTTGTTTAATATAGTAGGGGTTCTTTACCTAAAACAAGTGAAAAATCACTTCTAAAAGCATTTAGATAAAAGGGCAATGCAATTGTGAAATGAAGCCAAAATCATAAGAAAGAGGGAAAGTTGAAAGGTATCTGTAGAGGTAAACAATAATTTGAAAAATTTCACATGGATCATTCCTTTCAAAAAAAGGTCAATATTCAGAATTTGTCCTCATAGTGTGAGTGACAACACTCATCAAGGTTAAGCCTGGCCAGCTCTTTCAACTCAGAGAGTTTAACCTCTATTTGTTTGTAAGTATGGTACCAGGAAGTCCTCACTGACAAAAAGCCATGCTTTGCACAATTTAGTAAAAATCATGCACCGTTACGGCTAGACAGCATCCCTGGGGAAGAAAGGAGCGAGCACTGAGACAGAGCCTGGTAGCCAAGAGCTCAAGTGGAATCTTAACAGCAAACCACTGTGAATGCAAAGTACCCATAGCAAAAGTGAGATTAACTGGTTTTTGACCCAGCTTTGAGTGTCTCCTGTAACATGTCACATATCATGTATGTACACTGCAATTTAATTTTTTCTTAAAGGAATAATATACACATAAAACTAGCCATTAAGTATAAAACAGTGAAGTAATTTGCAAATTTTCCTATGGCATAATAAATTAAGCATGGAGAACACTAGGAATGCAATTTGCAGTCATTTATAATGCAGTGTTTTATGTTAATAATTCAAAATCACATACTATTTGGAGACACTTCTAATTAATGTATTTATGAAATTGTCAACTGTGACTGTTTTGGTTCCATTTAGCTAAACATTTCAACAGAATTTGCTTGTTGTTATTTAGTGTTTGCTTGATGGCACCAGCAACGTCAAATGTAGGAGTAATGGAAGATGTTTGTGTTAGGTGTTTTGTGTTTTTTTTCACATTGTTAGAACTCCTTCCTGATCATACCTCCAAAAAAATCAAGTCAATGACTGCCTCCTCCTCTAGTGCCAAATCCAAATCCTTGAGACACTTTGTTTAAAAGTTTTAAATGAAAGGGAGATGAGTGCCTGGATCAATAATTAATTGAGGAGGAAAGTTCATACCTTGTTAAAGAGTCTTTTAAATATTAAATACACTTCATATCTCAAATTCATAGACACTGACATTTCTTTAGAGTTGATAACCATGCCTGTTAGGGGCCATTTCTTTATATTATCATCTTTATTTAGATGTTTTTGAACATGAGGAGAAGACTAAATATTCATAAGTTGGCTTGTTGAAGTTTTATGGTAATTGGAATTCATCCAAGCAAAGTTTGATCCTCCTGAGGGTATTTCAGTAAAACTAAAGAACAAAACAATCTCAAGACCAAGAGTAGTTAAAGTAGGCATTCAAAATTGACTATAGTAGTATCTCATACATTAATAATAAAGGAAACACTACTTGCCTTCTTTCTTGTTCTACATTCAGATGAGTCAAATAAATTCTCTAGTCTTATGGATTCTTGATATGTTGTCCAAGTAGAGGTAGACATACACTTTTTTCTCACTGGGAGATTTTTCATCCTTCACTTGGATCAGTGATGTGGCCTGAATCAGGCAGAATAATTCATACCTTCTGTGAGTCACATTCACATTGTACATTATTGTCACTTACTTGGCAACAATGGAGGCGTGGTTGGACAACACCAAGCTTAATCCCTATAACCTAAAATTGTCACATATCAGAAAGGAGATAACAAACTGTAAAATGGCCTGGTAAGCTTGGAAACACTGCCAGTTGGCCCTTGTGGTATGTTCATTTTTGAAATCCTATCAAAGTTATCATTTTCATACCCCAAACCTACTTACTGATTATACAATGGAACTAGAACACTGAGTAATGTGACACTGTGGGGAGGGGGAATCTATGATATACTGATGGCTGTGAAAATATTCCAAATATTTGATAACCTTTAGAAGTATGTTGTGGTTTTCAAAGGGAAAACAAATTATAAATACACATGGACAGAATTTTTAACCACAAAATGTTCTTTTAAAATTATGAAATTAAAAGTTCATTCTGTTTTCAAGGAAGGAAATCATAAAATAAATACCAAAATATTACAGGAACAATGAAATAATTTCACTTCTGCAGAAATTTAACAATGAGGCACTCATCTGGAGAAACATGAAAGTTAATTGGTATGTTTTTGTGCTTTAAATTTAGGTACCACCAAAGTTACTGTGCAGTGTTTTAACTGGTAAAACACACAAATCTAAAAATCTCTGGCTTTTACATTTTATTTCTATTTTCCTTTTTTAAAATAAATTGAACTCCAAAGTGTGTTTGTGTTTTCCTCAGGTTTTTAAAGGATTTTACATAGGGCTTGAAATGAGAGTGGATTATTAGGAACAACACATTTGTTTAGTGACAGAAACTTGTCTCTGTGATGGGCAACTGGGTCAGGCACTCTAGGACCTTTTGTATAACAGTGGGTAGAACTCATTCCAGATTCTGATTCTCCTTTTATATAGGTAAGCCTCTCTGCCTGGATGTGGTCAAACTACTCTTTCTCAAAACCCTTAAATCGCTTGAAAGAAGCCAGGCACCAAATTGTATGTACTGTGTGGTTTCCCATTTATACAAAGTTCAGTATCAGGCAAAACTACTTATGGTGATGGAAGTCAGAATAATAGCTCCCTTGAGAGAGGGCTGCATAGTGACAAGGACATTTGTGCTGACTGGCTTTTTAAAGAACATAAGTAATGTGTTATGTACTTCTTTCAAAATATGTAAATCCAAATATTGTTACAGAGAGTGGTTAAGATTGAAGGAATAGAATGGGGATGGGCTAATTTTACAAATTTTTAAAGAAAGTTCCAGAAAAGCAAGGACGGCTGACTTAATAAGAAGCTCAGGATAAAATTTGCTCAATTGTGAAAAGTTGAGAATCAAGTATTCTGGATAAAAAGCAAAACCAAAACAAGGGAATCAATTATATACAGTGACTTTTTTCTTATGTTTTTTTGAAAACTTTGCTGAGTCTGAAAGGCTTAGATTGATGCTAGCAGACACCTTGTATTCTTTTTTTAAAAAAATAAATCAAGGTATGCTAAATATTCAGTAAAATATGCAAAACTTGAGCGTACAACACCAATTTTCACATAAGCTTGTACCCATTTATCACTCAGATTAAGGTGTTGAACGTTTCTGTCCTGCAAGAGTTTCCTTATGCCCTTTCCTTATTAATGATTCTGCTCTCCCTGACTATTTTAACTATTCTTCTAGATTGATATTACCTGTTGTTCAAATCCATATAAATGGAATTATACAGAATTTACTTGTATGTGTCTAGCTTTGTTTTCAGACTCAAGTCTCCTTCACAGATTTTTCTAATCTGATGTCACAGAAACCAGGGTTCTCTGGCTCATGTTCTCCAGAGTTCATAGTTCTCTTGCGGTGTGGGATGGAGTTTCCTTGCCTTCTGTATTGTGTGAGAATGGGAACCTAAAGGTCCAGTTGTTCTTTACTGACTTGCATACAGTTCCCTGTCTTAAGTTCTCCATCTGCCATAGCAACAGATGGCTCCAACTTCTTAGTCTTTCTGGAGCTCTGCTGATTGAATTGACCTGCTTCTTATCACTAATAAATGATCTATTTTTGTCCAACCATTATCTTCATGAAAAATTGTCCAGAACTTTATATTAAACATGGTAAAGAAGAAAGATTTCTGGACTAAGGGATTAGACAATCAGGGTATTAGTTCTGGTTCTGCTGTTTACTAACCAAATAACCTAGGGCAAATTATGTAGCTACTCTGGTTTGTCATTTTAGTTTCTAAAATAAAGGAATTGATGTGCGGACAAGGTATGGGAAAAAATATAAAAACAGCTTATATTATAGAATAGTGCGAGTAGTTAAGAGTAACTGGTAACTTATTCAACGTCACATTGCTATTAAATGGCAAAGAACCCAAGTTCGTCTGACTGTCCATAAGATGGTAGTGGAATTCATGATATTAAAAAATTTTTTTCTCTTCTTAATAACAATTAGAATTTATTTTTTGCATTTATAGGACATATTTAAAAATTTTTTATTGTGGTAAAATACACATAAATCTATATTAACCATTTTAAGAGTACAGTTCAGTGGTACTAAGTTATTCACATTGTTATGCAACCATCACTACCATCCATCTCCAAAATGCTTTTCATCCTGTAAAACTGAAACTCTGTGTCCATCAAACAATAACCCCTCATGACACCCTCACCTCAGCCTCTGGCAACAAGCATTTTACTTTCCACTGAGAATTTCTTTAATCTCCCCTTTTTCCCCACATCCCAACCTCTGATTATAACTATTCTCTCCACCACTATGTTTGGCCTTTTTTTGGTTAGTGAGATCATGCAATATTTGTCTTCTGTTTCCGGCTTATTGCACTTAGCACAATGTCCCCCAGCTTCATCCATGTTGTCACAAATGATTTCCTTCTTTTTAAGGCTGAATATCACATTTTCATTATACATTCATACATCAGTGGACATTTAGGTTGTTCCCATATCGTGGTTATTGTGAAAAATGCTGCAATGAAACGGGAGTGCAAATATCTCTTCAAGATGGTGATTTTATTTCCTTTGGATATATACCCAGAAGTGGGATTGCTGGATCACATGGTAGTCCCTATTTTTACGTTTTTGAGGATCCTCCGTATTTTTTCTGTAGTGGCTGTACCCATTCCCACCAACATTGCACAAGGAAGGGCTCCCTTTTCTCCAAATCCTTATCAATACTTGTTATCTTTTGACTTTTTGATAATAGCTATCCTCACAGATGTGAGGTGATATCTCACTGTGATTTTTTTTTCCTTTGCAATAAATATTCCCTATTTTGAAAATCTGTAAATGTTTAGCTTCATCAATATTAACACCATTTACTTCCTATAGAAAAGTAAGCTCACTGTGATTTTGATTTGTATTTCTGTGATGCTTAATGATGTTGAGCGTATTTTCATATACTTATTGACCATTTGCATGACTTCTTTGGAGAAATGTCTATTCCGTTCCTTTTCTCATTTTTTAATTGGGTTTTTATTTATTTTTTGCTATTGAGTTGCAAGTGTTCTTTGTATCTTTTGGATATTAAGTCCTTATCAGATACATGATATGGCTAGTATTTCTTCCCATTCCATAGGTTACCTTTTCATTTTGTTGATTGTTTCCTTTGCTGTGCAGAATTTTTTTAGTTTGATGTAGTCCCACTTGTTTATTTTTGCTTTTATTGCCTGTGCCTTTGGTGTCAGATTAAAAAAAAATTATTGCCAAAACCAATATTAAGGGACTTTTCCCTTATGTTTTCTTCTGAGATTTTTATGGTTTAAAGAGTTACATGTAAAGCTTTAATCCCTTTTGAGTTGATTTTTGTGTAGGAAGATAGTGATCCAGCTTCATTCTTTTGCATGTGGATATCCAGTTTCCCAACACTGTTTATTGAAGACACTGTCCTTTCCCCACCGTGTATTCTTGGTGCTCTTGCTGAAAATTAGTTGACTGTATATGTGTGGTTTTATTTCTGGGTCCTCTATTCTGTTCCATCGATCTATGTGTCTGTTTTTATGCCAATATCATACTGTTTTGATGACTATATCTTAGCAATATAGTTTGAAGTCAGGGAGTGTGATGCGTCCAGCTCTGCTCTTTTTGCTCAAGATTGCTTTACCTGTAAGTGGAAAGATACCTTGTGTTCATAAATCAGAAGAGGTAATATTCTTAAAATGTCCATACTACTCAAGTAATCTACAGATTCAGTGTAATCCTTATGAAA
Source organism: Phoca vitulina (assembly GCF_004348235.1). Taxonomy (NCBI): domain Eukaryota; kingdom Metazoa; phylum Chordata; class Mammalia; order Carnivora; family Phocidae; genus Phoca; species Phoca vitulina. The sequence continues at coordinate 18,447,765 of NW_022589734.1, forward strand.
TTTCCAATGGCATTTTTCACAGAAATAAAAAAAAGAATCCTAAATTTGTATGAACCACAAAAGACCCCAAATAGCTAAAGCAATCTTATTTAATTATAAAATTATAAAATTTGCTTTCTTATCATTCATGTGTTCACTGGAGTATCATTTTTAATTTCCTTCAAGAACTTTTTCTTTGCGTTTACAACTTGGCTAACTGGTTGGTGCAAGAGGCCTAGCTTTCAGTCTGTCTTGGCTTTTGATGTACCTTCCTCACTAAGCTTAACCATTTCTGGCTTTTGATTTAAAGTGAGAAACATGAAACTGTTCCTATCACTTGAACATTAGACGCCATTGTAGGGCTATTAATTGGCCTAATTTCAATATACCTATGTCTCAGGGAATAGGGAAGCCCAAGGAGAATAAGAGAGATGGAGGAACAGTCAGTTGGTGGAACACTCAGAACACACACAACATTTATTAAGTTGCTGGTTTGAGCAGTTTGTGGTGCCCCAAAGCAATTACAATAGTAACATCAAAGATCACCAAGCACAGATCACCATAATGAACATAATAATAATGAAAAAGTTTGAAATATTGCAAGAATTATCAAAATGTGACACAGAGCAATGAAGGGAGCAAATGCTTTTGGAAAAATGGTGCTGATAGACTGGCTCAATGGCAGGGTTGCCACAAACCTTCCATTTGTGAAAAATGAATGTGCAAAGCACAGTAATGTGAAGTGCAATAAAATGAGGTATGCCCATATCTGTGTCTTCTTTAATTTCTTTCATTAATGTTTTATAGTTTTCAGTGTATAGATCTTCTACTTCCTGGTTAACTTTATTTCTAAGTATTTTATTGTCTTTAATACTATTGTAAATGGGATTGGCTTTTTATTTCTTTCTCAGATATTTCAGTGTATAGAAATATAACTGAATTTTATATATTGATTTTGTATTTTGCTAATTGTTGACCAGTTCTAACAGTTTTTTTGGTAGAATCTTTATGGTATTCTCTTTATAAGATCATTTCATGTGCAAACAAAGCAGTTTTACTTATTCCTTTCCCATTTGGATGCCTTTTATTTTTTCTTGCCTGATTGCTCTGGCTAGAACTTCTAGTACTATGTTGAATAGAAGCAGTGAGAGTGGGCATCCTTGTCTTACTCCTGATCTTAGAGGAGAATCTTTCATCTTTTCTCTACTGAGTATGACTTTAGCTATGGGCTTGTCAAATATAGCCTTTATTATGTTGAGGTAGATTCCTTCTATACCCTGATAGTACAAGTCCTCCAGTGATTCTTTATCTTGCTTCTGTGCCAGTTTTGTAATTTCTATTACAGAAATGTTATCTTGTAGCCTCTATTTGTCTGGGTTAGATGTGGAAATCTCTCACAACAATATGATCTTAGTTCCTCCCCTTCTTTGTTCTCAAGGAATTGCTTGGTTCATGAATTTATTTTTTTTTAAAGATTTATTTATTTATTTGAGAGAGAGAGAGAAAGAGAGAATGAGACAGCACAAGCAGGAGGGGCAGAGGGAGAGGGAGAGAGAATCTCAAGCAGACTCTACACTGAGTACAGAGTATGATGTGGGGCTTGATCTCAGGATCCTGAGATCATGACCTGAGCTGAAACCAAGCGTTGGACACTCAACCGACTGAGCTACCCAGGTCCCCTCAGTTGGTGAATTTAAATGCAAGTATGTATACACCTTCCTAATATACAATGATTGCTTCTTCTTCCTTTCAGATTTGTGACACTTGAACTTAGACATATCCCTTTCATTTCAGACATAAGTCCCAGGCCATCAAATATTAGCAGCAAATCCCAAATTTCAGTGCTGTGAAAGGCCATTTAAATCCCTCATTTTGTAAGAGTAGGAAGCTAAAGTCTAGAAAGAGGTCATCTTTATGTTTATACCTGACATCATTGAGTTTCTTTTGATAACTTTTTCTTAAAATTTAAGTTCGTTTTGTTACCCTTACAATTCCACCAGTTGGTAGATACCTAAGATTGAAGTTTTGTCTTTCATTTGTACAAGTGAGACTTTTGTCTGAAAATACCTGGGCATCACTTTCATTTTGTAGTTCTTACTTTGCACATAGTAAGCGTTTGAATAATGGAAAAATGAACATCACATCTATTCACTTCCATAATATTCAGTTTTATATGGACTTTTGATTTGTCTTAGAGTTCTTTAAAGTCTTCTTGATTATTTCAGAGTAAAAATGGCCTTATAGTGGCCCACACAGTACTATGTTATCCCCATTCTTGGATTTTATCTACTGCTGCCCTGGCCTCCTTGTTATTCCTCAAACATACCAAGCCTATTTTTGCTTCAGGACATTCGCACTTTGGAGTGGTTTTGCCTGGAATACTCTTCTTGCAGATCCCTAAATAGCTACTTGGCTTGCTTCATCACATCTTCACTTCAGGCCAATTATTCACCCAATATAAACTAGAAAATATCTAAAAAGTTTCCCTATCCCCCTCTTGTAGATATTCCTTTCCTCCCTAACTCTGCTTATGTCAGGAACTACATCAAATCCTTCAAGAACTGTTCTGTTAGCTTCTGGCCCATGTCACTGGAACCCCTGGAAATCATATCCTAACTAAGAAGCTTCCATGTCAGTGCCTCCCTGTCCCCATCTTCCCATGACTTAATTCATCCTGCCAAATTGCTACCTAGTCTTCCCCCACAGAGTATTTTAATTTTCTTACCTCATAATCAAAGCAGAATTCTGGCTGCTTGGTGGTGACAAATTTCTCCAGAGACATTTATCTCAGCACAGGGTCTTTGCTTCATATTTTACAAGTAAAAGGTCCGTTGGAGAGATTTTCTCACACTGAATAAGGGTCTGTCTGCTGAAATTATTCAAATGTAAAGGGGGTAAAATATTAAAATATATGCAGCTGTAACCTTTTCTTTTGCTTTATTTTTAAAAGAAGAGTCCTTATTTTCATTTTTTGGTGGCCTCCTGGGTCTTTCTTAAGCTGAGCAGGTAATGGGTGGGGATGCAGAACTGGAGAAAGCTGAAGGACCTCAGCTGGTCTATGAGAAAAGGTGAGAGACAGACAGTAGGAGGTAGAAAGCCAGTGACAGCCAGATGGCTGAGGAATGAGGAGTATTGAGGGGTTAGACAGATATAAGAGCTGCAAGAAGGACTGGAGCTTTAGGAAAAGGGACAGATGTCCAAAGGGGAAGTTAGGAATTTTTTCAAAATGTATGTTATATAAAGTCTTACTTTGCCTCCTTGGAAGAAACCTTTGGTAAACATCTGTGATATATTGAGAAATCCTACAGACAAGCTGGATCAGTAACTGGTTAATTAATTAAAAAAATATATGGTCATTGTAGGGATTGAAAACTTGTTTCATGCAAGGGTTTTATTTTACACTGAAAGAACATACATGCTTTGAGGTAAGGCGAAAGGCTTTTTAATGAGTTCAAGTCAACTGATAAGATAATCTAAATTATCTTACTTGTATAAACTCTTATTAGTCCATTTTATTTTTAATATTCTTTAAAGTGGAGTGAGTCCTTAGAAGTATTTGTGCAGCAATTTAAGTGCAGTATGATTGTATGTTTTTATATAAATCCTTATCTTTAACTGTTGCCTCACATCTAACTCAACAGCAATATTTTAAACAATATCCATGTATTCCAAAGCCTTCCACCTTGTTGTTTTCTTCAATACAACCAACAACTCTTATTTTTCATACTCCTCATTTCACTGGCTTATGTAATAAAAAATTAAATATATAGTCACTGTACCACGTACAGTGAATACAAGCAGGTTTGGGACCAGACACTTACGACTCTGGGTGAGCAGAGAACCGGACTGGTGGCTGCAGAAGCAGGTCAGGGCACGAGAGAGGAGTAGCACATGCTGTCTGCGTGTGTTCAACATGCCATAGTTATCATAGAGTTTGATGCAGAGAATGAAGAACGTCTAGGCCAGTTCAGTGGTTCGTGGAGTCTGACTTGTGTTTCTCTGAGAAAGAACTGGCTTCGAGTTCATCCAGTGTAATTGGAGTTACACAATTCTCCACCTCTTATAACACAGAGGATTGAATAAGGCTTTGGAAACCTATCATTTCAAAGCTTTTATCCTTGTCATGCAGGCTTTAAATATCTTAGGACCAAGTTTTACAAAAACAGAAATGAATGTTATATTGCCATCTTGCCACCTGTAGTCTCAGGAAGAAGGATTGTGATGGTGTTAAAAGAAGTTTTTCCTTTCAGGCTTCTAACATCAGGCATAATTGTCTATTCCATGTTGCACTTTGATCTCTGTATAAACTACAAGTCTTTCTCTGTTTCCTGTAAATGATTTTTGAAATGGTCTGTCTTATACTAATTCTGGGGAAGGTTGCATGGCATAATGGATTGAGTAGGCTTTATCAATTAGGCAGACTTAAATCTGGATTTATGGAACTTTAGCCCTTTGATTTGGGGCAGTTTGGTTGCACTTTGTTATCCTCACCTTCAAAATAGCTATTGATATAACTTAGATGGTAGAATTATGAAAATTTAAATGACATAATATATGTAAAAGGCCTAGCACAGTGCCTGACACGTGATAGGCCTTCAATCAAGGCCAGCTATTTTTAAAATTTATTTTTTAATGATTTTTTTAAATTGCCAGCCATTATCAGTAATCATCTTCCTCAGTCTTCAGTCCAACCCACTGATGAGGTAATCGGTTTTCTGCATATGTTAGGTATTAATGTCTGCTTGGTAACTCACTATTTGAAAATTACATTGGCAATGCACCTAGCAGTCACATGGGGCAAGACAAGGTCAAAGACGTGGACCCCCCCCTTCCCACCTCTGACTTACTCAGTGGTTTGCAAAAACACTGATGACCTGCTTTAAAAGTACCAGTGAATTGATGCTTTCCATTCATAACCTTGTGTGATTGGTTTTTTTTTTTTTTTTTACTTTTTATAGTTTAAGTGCCTCCTCCTTTCAATTGATCCTGTTTGAAAAGATGGTTTATTTTCAAGTAAAGTACTTGGGTTATTTCAAGGGTCTGCAGTACATCAAACACATCTCCAAGGCCAGCAGAGAGTGTTCCTCATCCACATTAAATACAGCTTCAAACAGGCTGCATTACTGGGCTCACTCAGCTCACTCTCCACAGCCAGTTTCAATTTCACTAAAAGGAAAGAATTGGTAATTAATTATCTAGGCCGTGTAATGAGTTTCCATTACTTGGAATTCAATAAAGCTCTTTCATTGTGACCAGGCTGATCAATAGCACAGAAGGGCTAATAGAAACCATAGATACAGCTGGGATAATAGAATGGCTATAGGAAATTAGGCCTGGTCCCTGGAGCGCTCTTTCTTCTCTCTAGGGAATGGAAGCAGCTCAGTAGATCCTTTTTTTAGAACACTCTGTGAGGCATTGTGAAATGAGTAGGCTATTGTGTTACTGCAGGAGCTAATGGAAATTACCTTTACAAAATCCATACACACTTGGAACTGGAATGACTTTGGATATTATTTAGTTGTATTACTCATGGATCACCATGCCTTCTAGATGGCCATTTGTGTGTGTGTGTGTGCGCGCGCACGCGTGCACGCTCTCGCGCGTGTGTGCACACTAGGTGATGTCATCTTTATATTCAACACCAACTTCCCCATCCTCTGCCATCCTCTGCCACTGTGGATTACATAAAGGGTGTAACTTACAAAGAAAAGCAGCCAATCCCTGGAGTGGCAAGAGGCTTATGCAGTTGCCTACAGTAAAAAGATGTGAAGGACTAAAAGGGGTGGGGGTTGGGGACAGTAATTGATTTTCTGTGGAATTTAATCTGGAACTAGGAACTAGGAAAGACGGTAATTGTTTAACTAGGGGTTAAAACAGGTAGACCCTACAGAGTGTGAACCTCTGAGAAAGGGTTAGGAATGATGATTAGATCGGATTTATAAGAACACCATGTGGCTGAGAGAAGAAAACCACACAGTCCAGCATTCCAAGAGAGGCTAAGGGGCATAACTGGTGCCTGAGGGTTTGCTTGTTTTAGTGGCAGTCTGCTGTGTTTTCCTCTGAGGATTCTGTTCTTCCTAAGATAAATTGAGCGAGTCTCTCTTCCTTGCAACCAAAGGATCCTAAGTAGAACCCTAGCCCAATTCCTGCATTTTCTAAGGAAGGAGACCAACTGCAGGTAGTAGGAGTGACTTGGGTCCATTTTAAAATGTTGATGGCAGTTCTTCCAGGATGAGAACCCGGGTATAACAGATTGTATTTTTTCCAAAGACAACTGCAAGAATATCTCCTGTCCTCCTTGCTGTTCTCTAATGTGACCTTGCCAGTCCTCCACCAAGAGATGGAGTATATTTCCCCTCTCCCCTGAATCTGGGCAGGCTGTTTAACTGCTTTGACCAACAGAGTGATGCTGTGCCAGTTCTGGGCATAGATCTTGACTGGCAGCTTCTGCTTCTTCCATCTTAGAAACCAGCATCATGCAGAAGTGTGACTTCCTTGAGACTTGAGTGCTGTGAGCAGCTCAAGCCACATGGGGGGTCCCTGGATAGTAAGATGCTGCATGGAGAGAGAGAGAGAGAGAGAGAGAGAGAACACAAATACACAGCCAGAGAACACTGAAATGTCAGTCATATTAGTAATAAACCCACCCCAGCTGATGACACATGGATTAGAGACAGAACTCTCAGCCAAGCCCTTTCCAAATCCCTGACCCACAAAATCATGAGCAAAATGGAATAGTTACCCTAAACCACTATACTTTAGGTTAACTTGCTACACAGTAATGGATAGTCGAAACACTGGGTCACTTGGTTTTCAAATGAGTTTTCTGTCCATGGTGCCTCAATTTTATTGGAATGGACCAATAGTTTTAGCAATATAGCCAAACACATTCTTAAGCTAATATTTTATTTGGTAAATAAAAAAAGCATATGAGTGTTACCTTAAAATCACAGGAAACATTTCAGACAAAGACTCAAGTTGTGTGACGGGTGCAGTTTCATTAATCTTCATGACAACAGCAGGATGGAAGGCATCATTAGTTCATGTGAGATTGAAGAAGATGGGCAGTTTAGAAACACAATCTCAGGATTTCATCATGTGCCAGTGATGCCAAATTTAAGATTTTCTCATTGATGGTTACTTCTCTCACTTCCAGTAGCTGTAGATGCTTATAAGAGTGCTCTTAGATGCCCATTCTTGAAAATTGGTAATTTGTCAGATTCCAACTGGGTCACCAGTTTGTAGTCAATATCCTACTAGTCAGAAGGAACCAGATTCCAATTTTTCCCTGTCCACACCAACACTTGTTATTGTCTGTCTTTTGGGTCATGGCCACCTCAGTGGATGTGAAGCCCTATCTCTTTGTGGTTTTGATTTAGCTGTTCCCTAATAACTGACATTGGTCACCTTGCATGTGCGTAGTACTTATTTGGCTATCTTCCTTGGAGAAATGTCTATTCAAATCTTCTGCCCATTTTTAAATTGGTTTATTTATCTTTTTGCTGCATTGCAAGAAGTTCTTTATATAATGCACATACTAGACCCTTATTATTTGCAAATATTTTCTTCTGTAAGAGACTGATTCTTAAATATTTTTGGTATTGTATGCAGAGCTAAGAATCTGATGAAGCCATGGGATCTCATCCAGCGAAGTGTACACTCCCATGGAATTTTGCACACATTTTCAGGGATTTCAGAAAGCATCCTGAGGCCACTGCATGGAAACCCTAAGAATCCACATCCCTCCCCCTCTTCCCAGGTTTTGCTCTTTTCTAGGATCATACAGTTACCATCCGACAATAGGACATGCATTGCAATGCAATGAAGACGAAGACTCTTTTGGCAAGTGGGGCGAGGTTTCATTCCATTTGGTGACTGAGTAGTCTTGTAGGAAATTGCCCTGGGAAGTCCTCTCAGGGCTGGCAATTTTCTGTAGGGCTGAGCATGCTGAGTCTTCAGACAAGAGACAAAAACTGTGCATGAGACAAGGAGAGATTTTTTTTTTTCTCTTTCTGGTTAGAGTAGGGAGAAGGGAGAGAGAATTTCAGCCAACTGAAAGGCTGAGAGAGAGAAAAGAGAATTCCTAGGGCATATCCTGATGAATTAGAAGTAAATGGATGTTTTCCTAGGGCTAATCAACAGCTCTTGCTTAACTACCTTTGTCATGTCTGCTTCCCAACTAGAGAGAAAAAGGTGAAGTAGAACAGTGAGAGCTATTTAAACAGACAACTGGAAGCCAGAGGCTGAGGAACATTTAGACCTTTCTATTTTTTTAAAGCCTGTTGTTGGAAAAAAAATCATGAATCTGAATACTAATTTTTTTGGACTTGCAAAGTTACCATTTAAGCCGAACTCAGTGTCTCATGACAAATTTCTTCTCTTCTGTCTAACATCATTATCTTTGCTTTTCAAATTTAATCAGAAAAAATGTGTTCATTATTCCAGAATCTATCAGGAACTTCGAGGCATTATAGAAACAGCATATAAAGGGTCTAGGATATAAGCCTTATACTAATTCCCCATTCATCATGCCTGGAAAAAAGGTCATTTAGGTTTTGCTTGAAGGCTCTTGATGATGGGGAAATCACCACCTCATAATAAGCAACCCAGTTGATCTGATCTTTGGGCAGTGGTACTGCTTAAAAAATTCCTTCTTCACTGAACTGGAATGAGCCACTATCCACTATCATCACTAGTTATACAATTTCGAATCAAAAATATGAAAACTATAGATTCTCTTTATTTAGCATCATCTATAAGCCAAGCACTTATGCGGTAGGTGCTTAATATTATTATTTACTGACAATTAACCATTGTAGGTGCTTTATGTTATTATTCACTTACAGTTAATCATTGCAACTCAGGAATGTAGGTGTATCTTTCCCATTTAACAGGAAAGAATTGAGAATTGAATTCATGGCTAAGGGAAAATAACTAAGAGACTGAGATTTTAATCTTGGTCTGTATTATCCCCAAATCTAAGTGATTTCCACCAAAAAGCTCCCAGACAGCATTATTTTGAGTGGGAATTTGGTTTCTTGATAAACTAACATGCAACCCAGTAGCCACAACTGAAAGTAATCCTGTCAAGGCCAGTACTAGTGGAAAGAAGCACAATAGCACAGTAGAAGATTGAGGGTAGATAACCAAGTCCTTTGCATGCTTTGCCTTCATAATTATTTTGGTAGTTTGTACTTTTGTTTTCTTCATCTGCAAATCAAGTTCAGTCTTCACTTTCTTGCCGATGTTACTTTGCTATGGAAAAAAACGTGTTCTATATCTAGTTGTCAGTGTGACAAATGGTACCATCTTTTTTATTTGTTCTGGTGGTCATCTAGATTTCAGTACAGACAAGCAAGCTGGGGAATTTCCATTTGCAGTTGGGATAGCCTCGCATCAAGGCAGATGCTCCTAAAGATACAGAGGCAGAATTAAAAAAGCCTCCATTCCTGAGGAATAGAATCCATGAAGGCAATACGGCCAATGAGGTCTCACTTTTAACCACAGGTTTTTGAGCCTTAAAAATTAGTCTGATTGTATTGATAGTTACAGAGCAGGCTCTTGAATAAATCGTTAAGTGCTGCATAACTGCAAATGGATGCCTTGAAGATTTCTGCAATGACCAGGCATAGGATTTTAAATGGAACTTTCTCTGGATTCCACATCTTGTGATATGTAAGAAGTATAATGGGGTCTTCATACTAGACGAGGGGCATTGCAGATGAGTCCACGCTAGGACCCTTATGGAAACAAGAAAGTACACTGAAAAAAAAATATATGCCTTTGAACCCCTTTTGAGCATATTATTAGACTTTCGACTACAAATTAATTCCTCATTGTTTAAATAGTGTTTCCCCAAATCCTTAATGGATCTAGCATCATTCATTCTGTTTCTTTTTGTACCTTGTTATTTCATGGGTGCAGGAGGGGTTTAAAACCAGTGTTTTTAATAAAAAGGTCTTATATTGGTCAGCAGGAAATTGAGGACTGGGAACTTTTTTTTTTTAAATTTTATTTATTTGAGAGGGAAAGAGTGAGCACGAGCAGGGGGGAAGGGTAGAGGGAGAGGGAGAAGCAGAGTGGGGAGTGGGGAGCCTGATGCGGGGCTCAATCCCAGGATCATGACCCGAGCTGAAGGCAGGCACTTAACTGACTGAGCCTCCCAGGTGCCCCCGGACTGGAAACTCTCTAAGTACACGGCCCAGACAATGGCTGCAGGCTGCCTCTGAGTTTGCCCAGGTCCCCGGGCTGGCTGTGCAGGTGCTGGGGAAGGCATGGGGACGCGGGATCCTCCACTGTGCAGGTAAGAGGGAAAGGGGAAAAGGAAAGGAAGAGCAAGGCAAGTGGCAAAATCACTTAAACTCTCTGTTTAAATAAATATTTAAAATTGTTTAAAAGTGTTTGGCCTTCTGGAAGAGGACGCTGTAATGACTCCCGGGGCTGCATCAAGCTGCCTTCAGGATGTTTTTGGTGAATGACAGTTTTTTCATTTGTTGTCATTCATTCATTCATTCTGCCAATATTTTCTGAGTGCCAGACGCTGTCCTAAGTCTGAGGTTCTAGCGATGAAAAAGATTGACACAGTTCCTTGTGGAATTCTAGCGAATAACAAAACAGTGTGATCTTTTATTTCACAAGGTAACAAGGAAACAAATTTCAGATGAGAAAGATTTTTTTTTTTTTTGGTTGAAAGAAATCTTTCCTTTGAATAGCTAGCTCATGCAATGCCATAATATCATTGAATGTTAGGATTGGAAGGTCATTCATTTATGTAGCAAGTATTTATGCATTACTGTTATTTCTAAGCAATGCTAGTATCGCAGCTAATATTGTTATAGTGGTCAAGAAATACTAGTCTGGTGCTTGCTGTTTCTCCTGAAGGAGGGGACTCTCTATACCTGTGTTGTGCTTCAGTTTGTGTTGACTCTGGAACTTTGATCTCCGAAAGATTCATCCCTCCTGTAATTTCTGCATTCTGGAGGAATCTTTAATGTCAGCTCCAGGTATGCACACTAGTTTGTTGGGTCTGGCATGTGGGGGTGGGGTAGAAGAGCAGCTGATGGGGGGTGGGGATGGAGGAAGAATTAAAAATGATTTATCCCTTTCTCTCACTTTGTAAACAATTTACCTGAGCTCCAGGGAACAGAAGGCACCCAGTGTATGGGCCATTATTATAATATGTCTTTGGAAGGGGAAGTGTCTACCATGATAAAGGGAGGGCCTTGTCCCCTTCATTCAGCACTGCATCTGCAGTACCAGAATAGTGCCTGATACATAGTAGACACTCAGTATAATAAATGAATGAAATAAAGGCTATTTATCACAATTAAGAGTTTGAGTTTTTCGTTGTCTTTACTGACCTTTACTATTCCTGTCTTGTTGATCATCCGACCCTCTTTCTGCTGCCTGTATCTCTAGGTTAGAACATTAGTGATCCCAGGGAAGCTCCATACAATCAGAAGTCATTCATTCAACCAACAGGCAGTTGGTCTTGCAAAGGGGATCCGTGGGAATTCCCCGCAAATAGATTCTTATTAAAAAACAATCACATGAGTTAGAGAAGAAAGGCCAAGGGATGGTTTAATTTATGCCTTGTACCCTGGCCCATATCCTTTTTCCACAGCTGGACCAACAGAGCAGTAAATAAATGCCACCCCAGTGTGGAGCAGGCTGACTATGAAAAGAAGTCTGTTGTCTAGCTAGGGGACACAGTTGACAAATAGGACAGAGGGTTGAGAAGCGGGCATGGCTCAGTTTCCTTGGGACACATATGCTGGCACTTGAAAAATCTGTTTTAATTTTGTTCCTTTTATCCCATGACCCCAAATGAAGTATTTCTTGGCATACGCACTTAAGAGAAAGGTTCCAGCATGTTCCATTTACCACCGAATATTCCAGGTTTATTTCAGCACCATTCACAGCAGCCAAAGAATGTTTGGGGTTATGAATGGAAGCAGTTAAAGAATGGCCTATTATTTCTGCACCTAAGTTAGCTGAAAGCAGACACTATGAAATTATTTCAGAAAGGAAACTATTTTCCCTATCAAAGTTATATAATGAGGTACGATTACACCCTAAGGCGATTGGATTTGATTTTGATAGGTAATAACTGAGCATGTACCAAGCATCCTTTAAGAGACTCAAGCAATTTGGACTTGTGGCAAGACAGCTGTCTAGATGAATGAATCATATAAGTTTGGATTCTAGGCAAATCATTATCGACGACCATAATACTCCTTTGCTAGAATAAGGCTGGTTTAACTGTTTAAAGATGGGGTCCTTGGTGTTTATTCTGCCATATTCTGTATGACCTTAGAGAAGCCACATGGGTGCTCCAGGTCTTAGTTTCCTTAGCTACAGCATGGAAATAAAAACCACACCAAGGCAACCTATCATGAGTTACCTTGTAACCTCCAAAAAGATGTATTGAAACCGTTATCTATGGAACTGTGAATGGGACATTATTTGGAAGTAGGGTCTTTGAAGATGTAATTGAGTTAAGATGAGGACATTAGGGTGGGCACTAATTGAGTTTAACTGCTTTTTGTATAAGAAGGGAGACATTTGGACACAGAGACACACAGAGAGAAGGCAGAGATCGGCGTGATATGTCTGTGAGCCAAGAAACAGCAAGGATTGGAGGCCACCCCTTGAAAGCTACAAACACTCAAGGAAGTGTTCTGCCCAGAGTCCCAGAGGGAGCATGGCCCTGCTGACATCTTGATTTTGGCTTTTGATCTTCCAGAACTAGGAGAGTATAATCTTCTGTTGTCTTAAGCCACCTAGTTTGTGGTCATTTGTTACAGGAGGAAACTAACACACTACCTGGTGTACATGATATGAGGTTCAACAGTGGTCATATACATGAAAAATATCCTGACGCCTATTATACCAGTAGAAGTGACTGTCAAAATAAGATGACCTTTTTAAATTTCAAGATATATCCAAAATGAATTTCTCTAAAGCAGGCAGTGTTAAAAAAACAAAAACAAAAACACTAAATTGAAAACTCTGTTAGAGATGCTTTTTATCACTAAAAAATATTTCACGCCAAGATTTTAGCCTTAACAAATTATCTCTAGTAGAAGTCTGAAAACTCAGCACTTCATAAACATTCTTAAACAGTCCACTTTCTGCCTTCTTTCATTTTTATGTGTTTAAGTAATTTCTTTCCCTGAGTCTGTGAGTTTTTTCCCAAGGAAACTTGAATGCCTTATTCATTACACTTAGAGGGTGGGCTTTCCCACAGCCTGCACAATAACTAGGAAATACAAACATAATTTTATGAGAAGTAGCCACTAAAATCCCTTAATAGACCTGATCCCCAACCAGCCACTGAGGTGAAATACTGTCAAAGTGTCATTTTGCAATTTTCTGTTAATCCAAAAGACTGGTTAGTCCAAAATGGCACATTTATCGTCAAAAATTTTATTATGCTTTAGAGATATAGTGTGGTTCCTCTTTACTTTGCAGGACTTTCTTGAACTTTAATTGATCTGAGCCGGAGACAAGAGAGATTTAACTTTCTCTGACCGAAACTCAGAAACTTTAGAGGTCATCTCGGTTAAATCCTCTTACTTTACAGATAAGGGAAGTGGAGCATAGCTGTTCAATGACCTGTGGAATGTGGCACAGGGATTTGGTGACAGAATAGAATTCCAGTTGCCTAACTTCCAGTCCATGTTCTTTCTTCCCTAAAACCATAGTTCTTGGATTTCTCCTTTTCTAGCTTTGTAACCTTGGAAAAGCCTCTCAAATTCTCTGAACAAGCCTTTTCTAGTTTGTAGAATGGGAATCCAAAAGCAGGCTGGTAAAAGCTGGAGTGCCCCAAGAGAGAAATACCGGGGCCACAGAGTCTTAACCGAGCCGAAAGAATTTCAGCTTCCCACTTCCTCTTCCCCATGCCACATTCATTACTACTTATCTTTTCTGTCTCAGACATGGCTTGTTGGGGGCATTTCTTCCTTGACCCTCAAAGACTGGTATGGGAGGCTTCTGTTTGCACCTATAGTCCCTGGGCTTGTCCCTCATATGCAAGCTCTCCTTTCCTCCACACTAAGTGCCTGATTAGTAGACTACAGATCTTTGGTTGCAGGAACTGTGTCACATTCACCCTTATACCTCTGAGTGCACAGCACTCAGAAGTTTCTCAGTGCATGATCAATGGCTGAATTGTTTTGTGCACAAATGCTAGGAGGAGATGTTTTGGAGGTAGATACTCTCATGGAAGGAATCTCATCTTTTCTACACCTGCTACCAATGTAAATGTTGGATGACCTCTCGTGCATTGTAAGGATCACTTTTTTTCTCAACAAGATTATGATTATGTTTGATTATGTTTTTGCTTAAGATACTGATATAATCAATTTGCTTATATCACCTGAGTACATGCTGACTAAGGGCAGAGGGAGCTAGGAAGCCCAGGGCAACCAAGTTTCACCAGAGAAAATTCAGTTTAGAATCATGTCTCTACTAAGCACAAGCCACGGTGTAGTAAGTTACTTGTAAATAAAGACTTCTGAAGGGTGAGAGGCGGTTGTAGAGGAGTCGAAAGAGCTCCGAGGTTGTTGTCAAATTTCCTGGGTCTGAGTCTGTGCTTTGGGATTCTCAGTTATAATGTAGAGATAATAATATCCACTTCATAAAATTTTTGTGATGAACCGACAAGAAAATGTTTGTGAGCACACTTTGTAGATGGTGACATATTGCATGAATGCAAGGGTGCATCATCATGACATTGACTGCTGAACTGGCAATGACCACTGATTCCTCTGCTTGTTTTAGGATCTAGGCCCAGAAAATGGAGGAAACTGGTCATACAATGTTATCAAGACCTGGGAATCTGTTGACAGTGTGCTAGGGTTCACCCAGCCGTTGGTGCTCAGTGACTGCTGGAATGCTCCAGTTTGAGCTCAGGATGCAGAAGTGTCTAAGAGATTAGGAATACCAGGGAATGGACAAGCATTAGCAGCTGGAACCTCTTGTGCTAACAGTGGAGATATGAAGTGATAGCAGGGTCCTCTTTCTAATTCTAGAACTCTGTTCTAACAGGCTGGGCAGACAAATTTGAAATTCTCACATTATTTCTTTTCAATTAGTCTCCCATCTGGATAGTTCCTGAACTGTGACTCTAGGTCCGTCCTAGGACACACATAGTTGAAGGTGATAAGACCAATCACACTTGCCCGAGAAATTCAATTTGACTCTAGTGTTGTGAACAGAGCTCTCTTCAGGGCACCATACATCGAGCCAAGGCCCCTGTACTCTTTGGAGGCAACAAATACTTTTGGCTACAGTAGAACATACTCTGAGAAAGAGCTCATTCGGTCAACTTCACAGCCTCACCCAATGACAGAATCTCTCTTGTCTTTAACACCCCTCTTTCAAGGATGCATGAGGCTGTTGGACCAGTTTTCCTTCTAGTGTTCTTAAGTATAACCTACTGCTGCAAGGCAGATGGTTTATGGGTTGAAGAAAGAGCCATGACCACAAACATACACACTTAGCATAAAATGCTAAGGATACTTGGCTTGTTTAGCCAAGGCTACAGAGCTTCCCATGAGCAAGGAGGCTGGACACCTGCAGCTTATCCTGTGACTAAGGCTTGTTCCTCTGTCTCCACATTGCCTAGTTGCTGACACATTCTAAGCAGGTAAAAAAATTCCTTCAGGATTGAGAGAGAAGATGAATTTCTATCTATTGTCCTTATATCTTTAATATCTCCATGTTGATAAGTTTATATTAATCATCTGCCTTCCATTTAAAAGAGTATTTTAAGACATCATGCTCTTCTAATCCTTGAACCAGGGGCCTTATTGGGACACCCATCTTCTCATGTAGGTGGCAAGTGCAGAGTTAGTGTTCAAGTGCCCCTGAGCAAACACACTCACCTTCAGTTTCCCAGTGTCCTGGAAACCTTGTGTCCTTTGCACATGTTGAGAAATATTTATTGGGTGGAAGCTGTAAGGATGAGGTAGGAACCACAGAGAATAGTTTTCCCAAAAGTAGAATTATGGGGGTGGCTATGGTTGTTTTCCTGTCTGTAGAGAGACACCTTGGAGAAGGTACAACAATCCCATCCCTCAGTAGGGTTTGTAGCTCCCAGCTGTGGGCATCGAGAGTGGGACATGCTGTGACATGTGAGGAGATGAGTCTACTATGAAGTCTGCTGCTGACCCTTGTTCTTGGTATAGAAGGTCACCAGGGAGGATTTTCTTTGGTATCTCTCTCAGACTCTCTTTCATTGTTTAGAGAAGGTGAAAGTTTAGGGAAGGTTTCCAATATATTAAAACAAATGGTTTTGTTTTTCATTCCCTTTACAGAGTATTTTAGAACCCAAAAAGAACCTATTGATGGTTTCATCTCTTTGTTTTTCATTTGCTTATAATAAAAACAGGTAGGTTTCAATACAAAGACTGTTTAAAAAATTTCTCTCTCTGTATATTTGACCAAGCATCATATAAAGACATTTTTCTTTTAAAGGTACAGATGAGTTAAAGATTTCAGCAAAATTGTTTGAATGTTGCATGTGATTTAATGATTTCAGTTATGAATTAATATTTGAATAATGTCATTGCTCTCTAAATCTTCCATAATTACAATTCAATTTGTCAGAATTTACTTAATAGCCATGTGCCTAAGCATAAGGGAAACACTTGGTCTGTTTAGCAAACCTTCTGTCGGAACAGAAATACGGGAGATTATAGCTGTTGATTACTGTTTTAGTGTGGGTAGGATCTGCCGTATGATACAAGATGGCTCCTGCCAACTAAGTCAGCAAAGGATTTTGTTTAGCAGAATTCTGTTTAATAAGAAAGAGTTTTGATAAATAGTCTTGTCTCAGATGGATTAAACTATTGATTTACCAATACTGTTCCTATCTCGACCCAGGGGGACTCTGTTGATGCCACTTAGAATATTACAAACTCTCTGCCATATGCATGTTGTCTAGCCCATGCTTCAACCCTATCACCTTTCAACAGATTGCTTTAGACAAGAGATCTCATGGGCAAGGAATCTGCAATGCATATAAGCTTACTTGCTGATTTAATACAAGAGAGTCCTAGACATTGACCTTGTCTTGAGTTTTTCTAACTTGGCAGGGCTGTAACACAGCAAAGACCTGAAAATCCCTTTTTAACAAGGCTACCTGAACCAAATGGCCCCAGTCCAAATACATGAAAATTTAAAGATGTCCAAGAGATCAGTGGCTTACAGTATTAAAGAGTAGGAAGACTGACATTGCACCTAACTCAGGTCTACTTACTTATCCAGTCAAGGATTCTGTCTCCAAGAATAATAGCTTCTCTGTTATCACTTTATAAATTGCTGTGCATATTATTTCAGTAATGAACTGGGAGAAGGCATTCTGTTTGAAGATGTTAAAGGTACCAAATGCCCCACTAAAATCCCCAGATGTTCAATTATTTGAAAGAAATGATTTCTCCTCTAAGCAGGTTGTATTTTTAATTTTTCCAAAAAAAGCAGGTAGGATGGATATTATAATGTCCATAGAGCCCATGGTCCTTGAAGCACCCACAGGTATTACAGGCCGACCAAAGCAGTTCTCAAGGCAAGAGGCAGGCCAAGAATGGGATGCAGGTGTTTACGGTTCTGCTTATGAGTGCTTTCTTTCAGCAGGAAAAAAAAATCCCATAATTTTCCAGGGTGAGAGAGAAATTGGCAATACCTATCAACTTGGCACTAAGTAAGTCTAATTTGGCAAGATTTATAGTGTACCCAGTGCAGAAATGATCATATGTGCACATCATGTACTGTGTCTTAAATGGCAGCCTAATGCACTCTGTGCTACTCTAATGATGGTGGATTGAGCACAGGGGCTCTGTGAGTTTTGAAGGGAGAGTTTTCCCTTGGCAAACACATCTCCATTATGATGGGTTGAAAATATTAGTTGTCAAAACCATGGGAAAGGAAGCACACATAGATCTATTTATTTCTGCATCAGGGCGCTCTATATTCGATTGTATGTAGCATGGTTGAGGCTGAACTCCTGGCAAGAAGCAAGAGAAGAGAAACATCAATGGTGCAAATAAAGGACTGGAGGTGGGCAGAAGCAAGGTTATTAGGATAGGAAACCTGAGGCCTGGGTCCTAGTGGAAAGCACCCACTGGGCACACTCTGGCAAGCACCTTTCTTTAGCTGATCCCGTTTCCTTCCTGTAACATGGTCAACCTGAGTAAGTGATGTCTTAGTGCTTGGTTAGCCAACTCCCTATGGTAAGTATGGTTAATCCAGAACAAACATATAGATAGCTTTAACTTCCCAATTCTGTACTTACACGGTGTCCATCCGCTTAGTGCATTGGAGTTCTTAGCTTTCAGCCTGCCCTTATTATTATAAAGACAGAATAAAGACAGATCATTGTGGGTTTCTAAAGGAACTGTTCTGTGAAAAGGTGTTTGGGGAGATATTGATGAGGGAGTGCAAATGAAGAGGGGATATGCTTTCATTTTGGGATGGCAGGCACTCCACCAAAAATGAAATAGAAGTGTAACTGGTTTGGTGAATAATTGTGGCCCTGTTGAGTATAAGCAGAAAACAGCATAATTCTCCCTTCACACTGCATCTCCAGTTCCTGCAAGCACGCTCTGTGGATTAGTTCTTTTCCTGCCCCTAGATGAACCCTTAGGCAGGTCTCGCCTCTCAGATGATAAACAAATGGTCCCTTGTTTGGGGATTAAAACTTCAGTCTGATCTAATAATCACACAACTCCAGTCCAGTCCAGAATATTAATCAAGACTTCAAATGTGTACCCAGGTAAACCTTGCCCACTTTGGGCCTGACCCAGGCTAGCATTCTACAGAACAGAGAAAGGGTAGGGTCATTTCTTCAATACTTCTTGGCTGTGATTTTTGACGCCTCTGGCTTTGGAGGGGATAATAAAGGAATTAAAGGAAAGAGCAGAGTCTTATCTGCCTGGTACCCCTGTGATCTGCTCTTGGTGCCACCTGGACATGGCCAATGTCCAAAAGTGAGTCTGTCTTTTGGGCAGTTTTGTGCATTTCTGGAGGGTCACTGCCTCTCATTTGCCTGGGCATAACTATCCCCTCAGTGCCTGTGCTTCTTGCATTTCAGCTGCTGGATTGCAGTCTGTCCCCTGGAGGGCTAGAAACAAGACTTAGTGATTGATGCAGAGGAAGGTCTAGA
The DNA here is from genome assembly GCF_004348235.1 of Phoca vitulina. Taxonomy (NCBI): domain Eukaryota; kingdom Metazoa; phylum Chordata; class Mammalia; order Carnivora; family Phocidae; genus Phoca; species Phoca vitulina. The sequence continues at coordinate 18,466,912 of NW_022589734.1, forward strand.
ACTAGGGTTAGGGTTAGGTAAGAATGGAACTGAACGTGCCTCTGACTTCATCATCAGTTTCTCAGCCTGAAGGGGGCCTGAGCTATGGGAGGGTGAATATATTTTTTTAAAATATTGGTAAGATCATTTAACACGAGACTGACCCTCCTAACAAATGTTTAAGTGCACAATGCAGTATTGTTAACCCCAGGCATGATGTAGTATAGCAGATCTCTAGAACTTATTCATCCTACATACCTGAAAGTTACACTGGATAGGAATTTATTTAATATTGATCTATTTATTTATTTATTGGATTTTATTCATTTATTTGAGAGAGAGAGCAGGAGAGATAGGGAGAGAGAATCTGAAGCAGATTCCATGCTGAGCGCAGAGCCCGATGTGGGACTCGATCTCATGACCGTGAGATCACTACCTGAGTTGAAACCAAGAGCCGGGCGCTTAACCCACTGAGCCACCCGGGTGCCCCCCTATTGGATAAGAATTTAAAGTTCTGATTATTTCCCTGGATGAGACAAAGATACTTAGAGTGGACAATTTTTTTTAATGCCCAAAGTAAAAAGTTAGTTGTTTATTCTCTAGAGGTATTTGGTAAACAATATGTGCTATTTCATATTGTGCTTTTTATCAAAAGGAAGGGTTGCATTTTTACATTTTATTTGAACTCTAAGACTCATTCGACTACATAGTTGAGGTTAAGGTTCTTAATTAAACATCACCATCAACGATGCTTTCATTGTTTCTGTAGAGAAAGCCACTTTTGTGCTTTCCACTGGGCTAAGCCCACTTCTCTGTGTGCCCAGTGGTCACCGAGGAAGGACGTAAGAAATCCCAGGAGACAGGAATTTGTGGGAAATATTTTGAAAACAGAACAGACCCATCGGGAACCTGGTACTCTACTCCTTTATCCCCCTGTCATCTGCTGTGATGACTCGGAAATGAGTAGCAGCAATGAGATAGCGCATTGTTTGAATGCCTCAGAAGGGGAACATTTCTAATAATAGCACCAGGACTAATGAACTTCACATTAATTAATGAAAGTGACAGTAGTTGAATCTTACTCAAATAACATGAATACAAATAAAAACATGCCTGGGCTTGCTTGTCACAGTGTTGCACTGAATGCTACAGTCTGTTAAATAGCTGGGCACCAGCCAACAGAATACCTGGAGTCCTTCGTAGAATAATACCCAATAGTTCACCAGTCAGTTTCTGAATAAATGTCAACTATTCTTTTATGGCTTTAGGTAGAAGAAATGAAGTACAGGCTAGATGTCTATATTTGTCAAAGAGAAGCTTCTCCTATATTTTCCACATAACTATGAAGCTTCCATTGTTGGGTGTTTCTCCTAACAGTGTTAGGAGGTGGTGTCCTGAGATTTTTCTCAGGCCAGTGAGTTTCTTCCAGACTAATCTCAGAAAGAGCAGGGTAGTTTTCCAAACAGGCAGCTTGTGTAAAACTTTGAGAATATATATGACTTCTGTAATCCTCTGTGGATACCTGGGCTTTGATAAAGACATGGTGTGCTGGTATATCAACCTATGCAAATGGCCTGTGGTTGCCATTATACATGTGCTGACTTTTGCAAGTTTCTGTCAACAAATGGGTGGGGCTAAATAGGTAGAGCAGCTAATTATACTTTGTTTCTTTTTAGTATATATTCCCTCAACCTGTAGCATTTTTGACTCTCCATTGCCAGAGAGTTTTATGGATCTCTCCAACATAAGTATCCTTAGAGCAGAGTTTCTCAACCTTGATGAGAGGAATATACTCTTTAAAGGCCTGAGATATAAGGGAAGTCATTTTAGATTTCTTTCTAAGTCAACATGACTACACATAAACTTCATTTAAACTAAAAGCCCGATTTATGGTCCACCAAGCATCCATCGTGCACCTGCTTTGTAAATGAGTAGCCTAAAGGAAAACCATCTTGACCTTAAGATATGGATCAATGCTCTTACTCCCTGCATTCCTTGACATTAAATTTTGTGATTCCTGCCTATATGCTAATCTATAATCTTTTGAGCCTTTATAAGATATAAAAAGTATATTATACTGTAAAAATATCTCATTTTCTGGAGCACTTTCTTTCCAGTGAAGAGTATGTTTCCCAGGCAGTTGTCCTAACTGGGGCTTGAATAAAGCTCTCTTTCCTTACTTTTAGGGATTCTAAAAGGTTTGTTCATTTTGCACCAACAACCTCAACACTACTGACATTTTGGGCAAGATAATTCTTGCTGGGGTGGGGGCAGGGGGCTGTTCTGTGTATCGAGAGAATTTTGCATCATCCCTGGCCTCTATCCACTAGATGCCAGTAGCAACTCTCCCCCAGTTGTGACAAGCAGACAAAATCATTTTTTAATCCCCTCCCAATCTAAGACCATTGCCTTAGGCAAAGGATCCTATCTCCCACTCAAGGCCCCTGAAAAGAACATTAATAGAGCATCGACTCAATATGGTAGCAAACCTGGAAATGCCCTGATGTACCCTCATTAGAGTCAAATTTTAAACTATGAGATGTGAATGATGCCAATTTTCAGGAGGAATATGTTTTAACAGATTCATTGAGATGGGAAATGTGGTTTCAGTCTTTAAATAGGCAATGCTTTTATTTTTTTAATTTTTATTTTTTTAAAGAAGATTTTATCTATTTGAGAGAGAGCATAAGTTGGGGGGTGGGGAGCAGAGGGAGAGAGAGACAGAGAAGTAGACTCCATACTGAGCATGGAGCCCAATGCAAGGCTCGATGCCAGGACTCCAGGATCATGACCCAAGCTGAAGGCAGATGCTTAACCAACTGAGCCACCCAGGCACCCCATAGCAATGCTGTTTTTTTAAAGAGCAGGTGCTTTTTAAGAACAGGCTCCCATTTTCCATTGACAACAATTGCTGATAATACTAATATTTTAATGATTCAGATCCTACTACTAGTAAAATCACTGAGTAAGATACAGTAGTGTAAATCAATCTTTTTATTGTAACAAATGCGAAACAATAAAATGGTACTACTTGGGATTTTGTTCAAGAGTGAAAAACAAATTTAATGGTAACAGGAGCAAAGCTATGCAATAGGCAGAGATAGGAAAAATTTAATCATTACAGGAATAGAATGAGAAGCTAGTTAGACAAAGAGAATATAAGAGCAGAGTGGCCCAAAATAATTTCAAGAGAAAATGGTCTAAAATGGCCTTGTTCTCAGAGCTTCAGGTGAGAACCATTGCACAATTTAGTCTTAGTGAATTCACAGTTGAGAATGCAGTTTCAGACCTCCCTCTCTTTTTTTTAAAAAATATTTTATTTATTTATTTGTCAGAGAGAGAGAGATTGAGAGCACAAGCAGGGTGGGAGTGGCAGGCAGAGGGAGAAGCAGGCTCCCTGCCGAGCAATGAGCCCAGCGCACGACTCCCGAGCCACAGGTAGATACTTAACTGACTGAGCCACCCAGGCGTCCCTCAAACCTCCCTGTCTTTGAGCAAAGAACACTTAATGACTAACTTTATTTTATTTTATTTTTTATTATTTTTTCAAACAAGAGGTCTCACATATTTGTTACTGAACCAACCTACTGGTACAGAAGCATAGTAACAGAGAATAATCATTGTTCTGATAAAATGTGTCTATTGTTTAGATAGTAGTGATGTTTACAGAGTGATATGAGCATGTGACCATCATGCAGCATAAACATGGGGGCCACCTCCTGTGTGATCCCTCATAGACCCAGCTTGGTTCTCTAGTGTCTCCTCTTGGAGCTGCATGTGATTTTATTACCAGTTTTCACCTGAACCCACGGGGGGAACGGGATGATTCTGCTTTTGTTTCTTGGCCAGGAATGGCTTGATCCTGAAAGTCTTGTGAGAAGACATGGTGGGGAACAGTCAACCACACCCACCATGATGGCTGAGAAAGGGAGAGGTAATGAGCGTTTTAAATGCATTGCCTTTGCCATCTGATTTATTTATTTATTTATTTATTTATTTATTTATTTTTAAAGATTTTATTTATTTATTTAACAGAGAGACACAGCGAGAGAGAGAACACAAGCAGGGGCAGTGGGAGAGGGAGAGGCAGGCTTCCCGCGGAGCAGGGAGCCCGATGCGGGGCTCGATCCCAGGACCCCGGGATCATGACCTGAGCCGAAGGCAGACACTTAATGACTGAGCCACCCAGGCGCCCCTGCCATCTGATTTATTAATGCTTCCCGCAAGCCTGGAAATTTCAGAGCTGCTTTCTTTTCTCAGAAAATGGTTGAAGAGATGAACCATGAGAGACTACGGACTCTGAGAAACAAACTGAGGGTTCTAGAGGGAAGGGGGTTGGGGGGATGGGTTAGCCTGGTGATGGATATTAAGGAGGGCACGTGCTGCATGGAGCACTAGGTGTTATATGCAAACAATGAATCAAGGAACACTACATCAAAAACTAATGATGTAATGTATGGTGATTAACATAACATAATAAAATTAAAAAAAAGATCACTCTTGCAAAAAATAAATAAATAAATAAATAAATAAATAAATAAATAAATAAATAAATAAAAAAAACTA